>NC_135784.1:177246927-177576927 GCF_051106095.1 Pogona vitticeps | reverse complement strand
TCTGCTTTACAATGGAGTTTTTGTGATCGCTTTTGCGATCGCAAAATGATATTTCAAAGGGTGATTTTTGCTTCACGACGATCGGTTCCCTGCTTCGGGATCCAATTCTTCACATTACGATGATCTAAAAACAGCTGATCGCCGAGTTTCAAACTGGCCGCCTGCTGTGCAAAATGGCTCCCTGCTGTGTTTAGGACAGATTCCTCGCTTAACAGGCACTGGAAAATGTCCGCGTTATGGAGGATCTTCGCTGGATGATGAGTTATTTCACCCATTAGAACGCATTAACCAGTTTTTAATGCATTCTAATGGGTTTTTAACTTTTGCTTGATGATGATTTCGTTGTACAGCTATTTTGCTGGAATGGATTATCGTCGTCAAGTGAGGCATCACTGTAATTCCCTATTCCAATAAAACTAAATTAATAACACAATAAACCCTGCCCATAATACAGTAGTGATTTGAGTCTTTAAAATTGTGTTTTTTCCATCTGGATTAACTGCATTTGTCAGTTACATGTACCATATCATAGAACATCCACATGCATCTGTAGCCTTTAAGGCCAAAATCCATCTTCTTCAAGAAGAACTAGCAAAAGTCTGGCTTTCTGTTAAGGGGAACAATATTCACCCATATAGGGTGAATGTGGCGATCCAATGCCAAGGCTCGGGGTCAAACGCACCCTGTTTGTGGACTGGGTCAATCACGCTTTTGGCCCAGCTGTGAAGCGTTACCTTGTGGAGAAGGACCTGCTACTGAAGGCCTTGCTCCTCATGGACAATGCTCCTGTCCATCCTCCAGGCCTTGAGGATGACTTGTTTGTTGCAGGAGTTCAGCTTTATCAAGATAATGTTCCTGCCGCCTAACACCACCCCAGTACTCCAGCCAATGGATCAGCAGGTCATCGCCAACTTTAAGAAGAGTTACACGAAGGAGCTTTTCCGGGAGTGCTTCAAGGTGATCGAGGCCACCAACCTCACCCTCTGTGATTTTTGGAAGGAGCACTTTGATATCATCGGCTGCCTCAAGATGATTGCCTGGGAAGGCATCAGCCAGAGGAACTTGAACTCTGTGTGGCGCCCGCTCTGGCCAGACTGTGTGGCTACTGGTGTTTCTGCACCTGCACCAGAGTCCACAATGATGCAGGACATTGTGGCCTTGGGGAGGAACATGGGCCTCGAGGTCACAGAGGAGGACATTTCTGAACTGGTGGAGGGCCACGACCAGGAACTGTCCACCCAGGAGCTGGTCGAGATGCAGGCACAGGCTATGAAGGAGCAGGAAGAAGAGCCAGAGGAGGATCAGCTGTCCACCAGGGACCTGAAGAAGTTCTTGCACTGCTGGCAGTTTGTGCAGACTGTAGCGTAGCGGCACCACCCGGACACGGCTCTGGCACATAACTTTTCAAACTCCTATGATGAAAGGATCGTGTCCCCTTTCAGAGGAATGCTGAAAAGGCGGCAGAAGCAGCTGACTATGGAGAGGTTCCTCACAAAGAGGCCAAGACTGGAAGAGGAACCTGCTCCTTCCACCAGAGGTGCCCAGTTGCCTTCTTCCTCCCCCTCATCCTCCTAGAAGACTGCTGCTGTGATGTGGGGACAGTTCTGTGTGCCTCTAGGTCCCTGCATTGAACACTGGTCCGGGTGGTTTACAGACTTCAGCCTCATTTGTTAAGTTTAAAAATGTTAAAAGTTTCTGTAATGTAATGTTTACTGTACTGTACAGTACAATGTTAAAATGTTAAATGTTTCTGTAATGTCCTTAAAAATTTATGTAATGTTTCTTTATGTTTGTGCACTTTATGAAGACTTTCTGTATGTTGATGCACTTTCTAAAGAGTTTTGTACAATCCAATGTTCCTGCCTCACGTTTGCTGTTTTTAAAATGTTTTTCTATGTTATTTATAAAGTTAAAGTTTATAAACTTAAAGTTCATGCCTCATGTCTGCTGTTTTTTAAATGTTTTTCTGCTATTTATAAAGCTAAAATTAACAGTTTAAAATGTTTGAAATCATAAAGTGCACTTAATAAACCTTTTGTTAACCAAATTTGACTTTGTTCTGACTCTTTTTAAATTTGTTGTTGTATTTTTCCCCCATTGAGATGCATTGAATAGGTTTCAATGCATTTCAATTGGGAAACTGCGTTTCGCTTAGCAATATTTCCTATGGCGATTTTCGCTTAAGGACGGCAATTCGTTCCTATTGCAACGAATTATCCGGTTTTCAATGCATTTCAATGGGAAACCACGTTTTGCTTAGCGATGAAATCACTTAGCAGCGATTTTTTTGGAACCAATTAACATCGTTAAGTGAGGCACCACTGTAATGGGTTAGTTCTAGATGTAGCCACACGTACGAGTCACTGACACTAATGTAATTAACTGTGGATCCCATTGCCTGTGTGTGACATTAGGAATGTTGCAAGGGTTCTCTTGTCCAGATATCCAAATCCATACCACAGACTTTCTTAACATCCATTTGGGATATTAAGAGGTCATGGACAGAAGGGTTCCTGATACCATTAACCACCGTCCCAGCTCTGAAACTGCATTTTGTTTGCATTTGGCCTGAGCTGGAAACACTGCAGTGTGACTTAAAGTCAATTAACACCTGATGTTAAATGCCTCTTTGCAGATTAAAAAATGCTAAAAAACCCAGAAAGTATTTGCATATGGAAACTGGTGAAGTTTGGGTCAATCGTAATCCACTTCATCAGATGCAATTAAATGGATTACAGTACAAATTTAAAAAAATGAAACAAGATTGTTTTTCGTGCAAC
The DNA here is from genome assembly GCF_051106095.1 of Pogona vitticeps. Taxonomy (NCBI): domain Eukaryota; kingdom Metazoa; phylum Chordata; class Lepidosauria; order Squamata; family Agamidae; genus Pogona; species Pogona vitticeps. The sequence continues at coordinate 177,574,147 of NC_135784.1, read as the reverse complement.
AAACTAACAGTCCTACCAACACACCCTAGAAAGCCAAAAGTGGGAAATTAGAGCAGAGGAATAGAAGGAATTAAAGCTTCCCCTCTCTTCCTAAGCACTTCTAAAACTAATATGCCCCCCCGAAAATCACAGTGGCATCAATGGGGAGTTTCCTCCTAACATGTCAGAGAGAGGATTTTACTACAGATCTCAACAGTTCGTTGTTTTAGCTATGTATCTGAGGGCAAATTCAAGAGTCTTAGCTACTTTGAGGAATATCGTGCTTGGAAAAGTGCTAGTTTGATTAAAATATTTACAAACTAGAAACCCCCCATTGGAATGGGGCTGAGAAACAGACCTTTACTGAATACTGTAGTCCAGTTCAATAGGTTTTTGCACCTTCAAAAACCTGCAAAATATATTTGGTCAAAAATATTTCTTATCAAAACAAACGCATCTTATCTTAAAAGATTTCATATTAAATTAAAATAAAAAATCACACAGCCTTTAAAAACCTGTAGTCTAATGCAGTGGTCCCCAACCTTTTCCCAACCACAGACTGGTTGGGGGTATGTGGTGCGCCCGCAGGGGGCGGAGCTCATTTGCACGCATGTGCACATCATGCTCAAAGGGGTTGCTCTCACACATGCGCATGGTGCACTTGCAAGGGGCAGAACATGCTTGTGTGCATACGTGTGACAGCACCCACATGGAATATGAGATCTGTGTCTGTGGCCCGGTCCTGGATAGGCGGCAAGCCGCTGCCGGGTTGCGGACTGGGGGTTGGGGATCTCTGGTCTAATGCATATTTACTATAATGGGTCTCTTCTTGAGGGTAAAGTTCCCTTGCCCTTAAGAAAACGCTCATTAGGCCCATTAGAAAGAAACTGAATGTGAAGGAGAGATAGGAAAAAGAGACAAGGAACAGAGTGAGCGGTCCTAACGTATACATGTTATTCCATGTACCTATTTTTTTCTTAACAGTCTCTCATTACCTGACATGATTTTAAAAATCAATTCAAAACAGAGCTGTAATTCAATCAATTAAATCTGAAATAGCACCTTTTATTCATCCTGATGTTTCTTCCTGAACAGTATCACAGCTTGGCATTAATCTGGCTACAACTAGAGCTTCTGTACTTATTTTTTGACAAAATGTCCTCCCTAGAATTCCATGTCAAAACCCATCATAGGGTTGAACTGATGCCCCGCAAAAGGAACCTATAAAAGATTACTACTTCCCTCTTCTAACCTTCACCCATCCCTCAAGTACACGTTACACAAGACAATACGAGTGGCTACCAAACTTACAATCTACCTGCAAAGAAAACAGATTCAACAGTGTCTTCCTGTTGAAGAATTTTATTAGGAGGGACTACAGAAATACTGTAGGAAAAATATGTTTGGGTCCACAGCACACATTTCCTGTTGGCCGTGCCAACTAGAAATTCTTCCAGGCCAGAGCTCAAGGATGACTCTGTGCAGATACCAATAAACATTCTAGAATATAGCACCTTGAGAGTTAATATCTAGGAAATTTAACAGAAAACTGTGACAAATAGTTTGTAGTACTCGTCCTCCAACACATACAGACCTTTGAACAGATACACGCCTCAGCGATGTTCACACACTGGATATGTACTATGAACAGAAGCACTGTTTAGAAAAAAAGTGGATTTAGATGGTTATTATGACATTTGAGAGGTGACACGGTGGTTTAACTGCACTAGAGCAGTGGTTCTTAACCTTTGTTACTCAGATGCTTTTGAACTGCAACTCCCAGAAACCCCAGTCAGGACAGCTGGTGGTGAAGGCTTCTGGGAGTTGGAGTCCAAAACTCCTCAGTAACCCAAGGTTAAGAACCAGTGCACTAGAGCAGTGGTCCCCAAGCTTGGGCCTCCAGATGTTCTTGGACTACAGCTCCCAGAAGCCTTCACCGCCACCTATACAGGCCGGGATTTCTGGGAGCTGAAGTCCAAGAACATCTGGAGGCCCAAGGTTGGGGACCACTGCACTAGAGGATCACGAATACTTCCATCCTGAACAAAGGGCACAAAGATGGGTAGGCTGCACCAAAGACAGCTGGAAAAGCCAGCTAGCTTCCGATAGCAGCAAAACTTACATTACTTCTTAGGGCTATGCCATCTATTTGTTTGCTTGGTTTTTGGGGGAAGGACTCTAACTCCCAGAATTCTCCCCAAGAAGAATTATGGGAGTTCCAGACCACAAACACACCTACAGACATTTCTATTGCATACACCTGGACAGAGGCCTAGCTCTGGCATTTCCTGTTCAAAAAAAGGAGACTGCACGCATGCACACACATACACCCCTAACAAAGAGATGGTAAATAAATTCCATTTGCCTCCTTAAAATCTTCTTCAGCTTAAGCAGAATATCATACTGAACATCACACAGATGTCTCCTAAAAGACCAGAGGCCAAGACTAAAAAGTCCCAACAACACAAGAAGCGACTCTACACATGGACATCACCAGATGGGCAATACCAAATTCAAATTGGTTATGTTCTCCGCAGCCAAAGATGGAGAAGCTCTATACAGTCAGCAAAAACAAGACCTGGAGCTGATTGTGGCTCTGATCATCAAATTCTTATAGCAAAACTCAAGCTTAAACTGAAGAAAGTAGGAAAAACCACTGGGTTAGTCATGTATAATCTAAACCAAATCCCTTACGAATACACAGTGGAAGTGAAGAACAGATTTAAGTAACTAGATTTGGTGGACAGAGTGCCTGAAGAACTATGGATGGAGGCCCATAACATTGTACAGGAGGCAGCAACAAAAACCTTCCCAAAGGAAAGGAAATGCGAGAAAGCAAAGTGGCTGTCCAACGAGGCCTTACAAATAGCAGAGAAGAAAAGGGAAACAAAATGCAAGGGAGATAGGGAAAGTTACAGAAAATTGAACACAGAGTTCCAAAGAATAGCAGAGAGACAAGAGGGCCTTCTTAAATGAACAGTGCAAAGAAATAGAGGAAAATAATAGAAAGGGAAAAACCAGAGATATATTCAAGAAAACTGGAGATATTGAAGGGACATTTCATGCAAAGATGGACATGATAAAGGACAAAAATGGTAGGGACCTCACAGAAGCAGAACACATCAAGAAGAGGTGGCAAGAATACACAGAGGAATTATATCAGAAAGATCTGGATGTCCCAGACAACCCAGATACTGTAGTATGGTTTCTGACCTTGAGCCAGACATCATGGAGAGTGAAGTCAAGTGGGCCTTAGAAAGCTTGGCTAACAACAAGGCGATGGCATTCCAGTTGAACTATTTAAAATCTTAAAAGATGATGCTGTTAAGGTGCTACATTCAATGTGCCACTCAATATGTCAAAAGTGGCCAGAGGATTGGAAAAGATCAGTCTACATCCCAATCCAAAGGAAGGGCAGTGCCAAAGAATGCTCCAACTACTGTACAATTGCACTCATTTCACATGCTAGCAAGGTTACGCTCAAAGTCCTACAAGGTAGGCTTCAGCAGTATGTGGACTGAGAACTCCCAGAAGTACAAGCTGGATTCCGAAGGGGCAGAGGAACTAGAGACCAAATTGCTAAATGCGCTGGATTATGGAGAAAGGCAGAGAGTTCCAGAAAAACATCTACTTCTGCTTCACTGACTACGCAAAAGCCTTTGACTGTGTGGACCACAGGAAACTATGGCAAGTTCTTAAAGAAATGGGAGTGCTTGATCTCCTGAGAAATCTCTATGTGGGACAGGAAGCAACAGTTAGAACTGGATATGGAAGAAATGATTGGTTCAAAATTGGGAAAGCAGTACGAGAAGGCTGTATATATTGTCTCCCTGCTTATTTAACTTACATGCAGAATACATCATGCGAAGGGCCGGACTGGAGGAATCCCAAACTGGAATTAAGATTGCTGGAAGAAATATCAATAACCTCAGATATGCAGATGATACCACTCCGATGGCAGAAAGTGAGAAGGAATTAAAGAACCTCTTAATGAGGGTGAAAGAGGACAGTGCAAAAAATAGTCTGAAGCTCAACATCAAAAAAACTAAGATCATGGCCACTGGTCCCATCACCTCCTGGGAAATAGAAGGGGAAGATATCGAGGCAGTGACAGATTTTATTTTCCTAGGCTCCATGATCACTGCAGATGGTGACAGCAGCCACAAAATTAAAAGACCCCTGCTTCTTGGTAGGAAAGCGATGACAAACCTAGACAGCATCTTAAAAAGCAGAGACATCATCTTGCCGACAAAGGTCCACATAGTCCAAGCTATGTTTTTTCCAGTAGCGATATATGGAAGTGAGAGTTGGACAATAAAGAAGGCTGACAGCCAAAGAATTGATGCTTTTGAATTGTGGTGCTGGAGGAGACTCTTGAGAATCCTGGACTGCAAAGAGATCAAACCTATCCATTCTGAAGGAAATCAACCCTCAGTGCCCACTGGAAGGACAGATCCTGAAGCGGAGGCTCCCCTACTTTGGCCATCTCATGAGAAGACTCCCTGGAAAAGACCCTGATGTTGCAGAAATGTGAAGGCAAGAGAAGGAGATGACAGAGGACGAGATGGATGGACAATGTCATTGCAGCTACCTACATGAATTTGACGAAACTCCGGGAGGCAGTGGAAGACAAGAGGGCCTGGCATGCTCTGGCCTAGGGGGTCACGAAGAGTCGGACACAACTTAACAACAAAAAGACTAAAAAGAGAATGCATGTGCTTGCTATCAACATCCTATCCTTATTCTTCTACTCCACAGCAGCAGATCTATGGGTAAAATTATGCAGGGACTTGATAAAGTGGACAGAGGGAAGCTCTTTTTCCTCTCATGCAAATCGAGTGTTGGGAGAGTGAGAACAGACAAAAGAAAATATTTCCATACCCAGGGTGTTCAGTCTGTGGAACTCATTGCCACAGAATGTGGTGATGGCATCTGGCCTTTAAAAGCGGACTGGACAGATTTCTGGAAGAAAGGTCCATCACAAGTTACAAGCCATGATGGGGATGTATAATCTCCAGGCTTAAAAGGTACTTCAAAATGCCAGATGCAGTGGAGTGGTAACAGGTGACAGGTATCTTGTTGTCTTGTGTGCTCCCAGAGGCATCTTGTGGGGCACTGTGAGATACTGGAAGCTAGACTAGTGGGCAAAGTGAACAAACTCCTTGAAGGTAAATCTAAACAATAATAAAAGGACACTTCTCATACACTACTTTTTGCCTCCCCAGTCCGCTCAGGTACAATCGAGGACATTCAGATTATGGCAGTGGTAGCAAAAATCCCAGGATGCCCCCAGAAGTAAGGAATGGTAAACCACATCTGAGTATTCTTTAGCTATAAAACCCTGAAAAGGGTTGCTATAAGTCAGAATTGACGGCACAAAATTGTTATTATTAGGAGAGAAAATACACACTGCTTTATCAAATCCATGCCCCCTGAACACACAGCTAGACTGCTGTAACATACACAATACTCATTTAACTGGAGGGATTTATAACCTGCACAATAGTAGCCTTGGGGCAGCCAGTCGGAAAACAGGCCTGCTTAACTATTCAGAGGCTGGAGACCATGCAGACTATACAAAATATGGAGATACACCTCATTCCTAAAGCAATACACCTAATGACTCTAATTCCACTGCTCATCTATACCAGCTTTCTGCCACTGGCTGAACACAATGTAAAAAGGTGGTCTTGGTCCCTACAATGGCATAAATGAGTTTACAAACTCTCAAATCATAACCTCCACTAACACTTCACGTTGTACTGCAAATACAGTGGTGCCTCACATAGCGAGCGCTTCGCTATGCGATGAAACTGCACAACGAGGGGTCCCGGGCCATCGCTGGAGCGTTCGCTCAGCGATGGCCCCTATGGGCTTTTTTCGCTATGCGATGATTGTGCAGACGCGATCAAAGCATAGCGAACAGCTGATCGGCGGTTCCAAAATGGCCGCCGCTAAAACAAAACGGCGACCGCTGTTTTACCTCGCTAACGAGGCATCCAAAATGGCCGCTGCAATGGAGGAAACTCGCAGAACGGTGAGTTTTAAGCCCATAGGAACGTATTAAATCAGTTTTAATACATTCCTATGGGCTTTTTTATTTCACTTAACGATGGATTCGCTGAGCGAGGGTTAATCCAGAACGGATTAACCTCGCTAAGCAAGGCACCACTGTACTAACTAGGTAAATGCCTCCTTCTTCACATTAATCTCCACAATAAGCAAGAGCAAAAAGCTTTGCTACATGACAGTCCCAGTTACAAGAGGTTTACTTTAGATAAAATATCATCTGGAAGCCATGCAAAACATACATGGGTCAATACTGAGAAGCCAGTGTTGAGGTGGTACCTGAATAAAAGGGGTCAGTATGTATTATTATTGGAAAATCAATTTTTAAAAAAACTAAAATACATTCCCTGCACTTTCACCTAATTATTTTATTATTTAAAACATTTTATCCCATTTTTCTCCTTTGAAATGGCCCATATGTATAATGTGTGTATTATGTATGTACTAAGTACACACACAGGGGACGTGAAGGCACTGCGGGTTAAACCGCAGAAGCCTCTGTGCTGCAAGGTCAGAAGACCAACAGTCGTAAGATCTAATCCACGCGAAGGAGTGAGCTCCCGTCACTTGTTCCAACTCCTGCCAACCTAGCACTTTGAAAGCATGTAAAAATGTGAATAGATAAATAGGTACCACCATAGTGGGAAGGTAACGGCGTTCCATGTCCAGTCACGCTGGCCACGTGACCATGGAAACTGTCTTCGGACAAACATTGGCTCTATGGCTTGGAAACAGGGATGAACACTGTGCCCTAGAGTCGGACCCGACTGGACTAAATGTCAAGGGGAACCTTTACATTTTAAGTATATATATATACACACACACACACACACACACACACACACACACACAAAAATCCCCAACAAGAAGTTATCAAGCTGTGAAAATTGAAACATATTGCTGCACTGTCCTGATTTCTTTCTTTCATCATCACTTTGAAAGGCAAATATTTCTAAAAGATTTGGCTAGAAAAGAAAAGCAAGAACCCCATCAGAAACATAGGAGAAAAGCATCTCAGAAATACCCATGATATTTCCTATACTGATAATCCATCACTATATGTCCTGAATACTAATTGTTGGGAAGAGATTAACAGATAAATAATGACATGGAAAAGGTGTGCCCTCCAATTTTTACTACAAATACTGTGAATTTAGTGGAGCATAACAACTACAAATATAAGAAGTTGTAAATACTTCAATTTACAAATAAAAGGTTTTTGTTATCAAAGCATTCAATACCAAACTGCAATAAAAATGCTTAATCAAGTTTGGTCAAGACTGTGATTTCTTACTCTGGTTAAGATCCAAATGTACCAACTATTTCTAGACTGTGTGAGTAAATACTAAGCCGGGCCTTCTCTCCATATTCTTAAGACATTCAATAGATACATACTCAGATTTTTTAATCATTTTCAGGCAAGAGATGGCTAAAACATTTTAACCATGGGCTGACACATGCAGACATCATTTACCAATAGTTAATGCAAAACTACAGCATCATATCTAGATTTGCAGCAAATCTCTCACCATGGTTTAAACTGATCATTACTCCTGACTATGAACCAGCAGAGTAAAACATTATGGCTGCATAGGGCCAGTGTGCCAACAATGCTAGTCATCAAATATAACTACACCTGTGTGAAACAAGAATGGGACAGACAAAACAAAAAGTCTTGCTAGAACTTGAATGGGTGGATCTGATCTAGTCACATCACTGGTTAACGATAAAACTCTGAAATAAAAAATCCTGACTGCACAAGCCAAACACTTAAGTCTTGTCTTTCCAGAGAATCTTACATTATGACTACTTGAGCATGTGTCCACAGGCAGGCTCATAACCAATTTATTAAAACTGCCCTAGAACCTATTTGCGCATGAGTAGATTTCTTACGAACAGACAACACGGGAATGCTACAAGGGAGGAAATTGTTTCACAGAAAACTTCACCACTTATAGACACAAACTATTCCTTATATATAGGTGTTTATTTTTGAAATAATACTCCTGCAATGAGGGAAATCATTATCATGAAGATTATTAATTTTTCCACAAGTCTGTAAGTCATCCTGCAATTGGGGGTGAGAAATCTGTAGCTTATTCTGGAGCAGAACTCTCTCAACTCCTTTGCATTGGCCATGCTGAAGAGGCCTCCTGAGAGTGGCAGACCAAAACATCTGAAAAGTTACACACTCCCCATTCCTAAATCAGAATATCTAAGTTGTTGTAGGCATCCTTCAGTCTCGAGAGACTATGGTATCGTGCTCTGTACGGAGGACTTGGAACAATGTCTGGTGTGGCTGAGAAGGCCAATTCGAGAGTCCTTTCCACCCTGGAGACAAATACAATCTTGTCCCCTGTCCAGCTCCCTGGTTTCGCTTGTTTCGGGACTGCCTCTTTGCCTTGGCCTGCTCTACAAGTGTCTTTTCAAATTGGGAGAGGCCGTGATGCACTGCCTGCCTCCAGGCTGAACACTCAGACGTCAAAGTTTCCCATCAGTTGAGGTCTATTCCTAAGGCCTTCAGATCCCGCTTGCAGATGTCCTTGTATCGCAGCTGTGGTCTCCCTCTGGGGCGATTTACCTGCACTAATTCTCCATACAGGAGATCTTTTGAAATCTGACCATCAGCCATTCTCATGACATGCCCAAGCCAATGCAGACTGTGCTGTTTCAGTAATGTATACATGCTAAAAATTCCAGCTCATTCTAGGACTACTCTATTTGGAACTTTGTCCTGCCAAGTGATACCGAAAATGCATCGGAGACAACGCATGAGGAAGGTGTTCAGCTTCCTCTCCTGCCGTGCACAAAGGGTCCAGGACTCGCTGCAGTACAGGAGCGTACTCAGGACACAGGCTCTATAGACCTGGATTTTGGTGTATGCCATCAGCTTCTTATTAAGCCATACTCTCTTTGTGAATCTAGAGAACATGGTAGCTGTTTTCCCAATGTGTTTATCCAGCTCAACATCTAGGGAGAGAGTGTCAGAGATCGTTGAGTCAAGGTACACAAAGTCATGAACAACCTCCAATTCTTGTGTGGTGATAGTAATAGAGGGAGGTGAGTCCACACCCTGGCCCATGACATGTGTTTTCTTCAGGCTGATTGTTAGTCCAAAAGCTTGGCAGGCCTTGCTAAAATGATTCATGTGTTGTTGGAGGTCTTCAGCAGAGTGGGGAACAATGGCTGCATCATCAGCGAATAGGAAGTCCCCCATGCATTTCAGTTGGACTTTGGTCTTTGCTAAGACCATATTCTTCGCTGAGAGCAAAAAATATCTAAATAGTTCCCACTTAATAACTTACTCAGAGGAGCCAGTGTCCATCCAAGCTTCCAGGTCTAAAGTCTAATACTCATTTTAAATATTGTCTTTTAATGTTGTAAGCTACCTTATGGAGACTCTTTCCAGGATTTGCTAGTTAGAAAGTATTCAGAACTGGTTTGACATTCCCTTCTTCTGGAGTCATCTTGAAACTGTGCGGCATGCCAAAGAGCATACAGGCCGGCTTTTTTGGGATGTACAGTGGGAAATTGAACTTCCAACCTCCAACTCTACAGCCAGATACCTGAGTCACTGAGCTATCCAGCCAGCCTTCAAATTCTTAGCAAGATGCATATAAAACTGTTGTGACAAGTCAGGTCATTATATTACTAGTAGAATAATATGGTTCCTCCAACTGGCAGTGGTACTCCAAGACCTCAGACAGCACCTCACAGTCCAGTTCCCAGTTCATTTTCAGTTCTGAGAAATGAATACATCATCTACTGCGTGTAAAACATAAGTCCTATATTGAACCAGGTCCCCCTTTCCCAAGCAGTTGTATTTTGGATTCTGCCCAGTGTAACCATATTCCACCTATAAGATTCCAATCTCATTTGAAGATTAAATCTAAGAGCTATTTCAAAGTGTGAAGAAAAGCAGGTGACAAATTATTGCTAGGACTGTGCCACTTGAAATGTGAAGAGGGTGTGTATTCACACGCATGCATTGTAAATCACACTTAAATGCTCCCTCAAAGTAAAGAAACTTCAAGATGAGAGAAAACTAAGCAAAGACATTATTCCTGGTATACGCTACATGAACAAGGAGAATGGAGAAACATTCAGAGATACAGTAGAGTGTTCCCCTGCCCCTGGGCCTTTTACATGATACGCTCCTAAGAGAAATACAGTACAATTTTTCCTTCATGTTTGAAGCAATTAAGCAGAGCTTTAAAAAAAAAAAGGCAGTCTAAATGAAACAGAAGCAAGTCCATCATTTGCGTTTGAAGAGTCAAAGTTAGCCAGATAAGAATGATCAGAAACCCAAGAGGCCAACCACAGCACACATGCTGGAAATCCCAGAAGATCAGTGTGTCTTGCCAGATTTCCTCTTAGACTCCCGTGAGGCCTATAACACACCTGCTTAGTCACTGTAACAATTTAATTTAGACTTTAAATTTCATTTCTGGAACACACCGAATCCCCCTATAAATAACTGTATGATAGGCATCAAAGCCAGAACTGCAAGACAGAGAGTGTTCCAGAGTGACAGAACTTCAGTACTCTCCTTCTTTGCATCTTGTCTACTGTGACTCATTATGCTTAGACACAGAAGCAAGAGCAGCAATATCTATAGAGATCTGGAAGCATTATGCTTCAAAAAGAAAGCTCGTACAATCCAACTCTATATAAACTATAGCAACCATTAATCCAAGAAGCAACCTCTTCCTTAAAAAACTTCACCAACAAGCTATGAAAATCTGTAAGATCCCAACACTAACAGCTCACCAGCTAATGTAACAGTTCATAAGCAAAATATGATTAGTACAGAAATTATTAGTCTTTTAAGGTTTCCAAGGGTAACAAAAACCCATGCACATCTCAAAATTGGACTGTATGAAAGCTGAATTTCTTTTAAAACATAACCTTTCATGTTAATTCCTCATTGTGCAGTTAGCACATTCAACACAACTAGATACTTCTCCATGTCAACAGTTAATTTTGATTTAGACTCAAGATTTTTAAAATTCTAATTCAATCTTTTCGTAGTCCATGGAGGTGTCCCCTTATTCAAAGAATAAGAAAGGTTCAGTATTATAACAGTGAGTCACAAGTTCTAAACAGACCATTGGAAGTACTGAATAGCTGTTGTTTTCAAGTGTTTCTTTTTCTAGGGAAACTAGACTACATTTGGTTATCTCCCAAGCAATAAATAGAATAAACAGCTTAAATTTTCTGGAAAATTTTGTAACATATTCCAGAGTGTACATTTTCATCACGTGACGCACTTGCCAGACTTGTTGAACATCACTACTGTCCCATGTTAATAAGCAAAGCAGAACACACAACAGCCGTAGTTCTGCAATAAAAGGTAAGAGCAACAGCAGAAAGACAAGCTGTCCTTCAGGAAGTCTGCCCAATTTTACTGCCTTCTCTTTGAACCTGGGGTTCCTTGGAAGGGGAAAAACCCCAGACTTAAAGTACTTAATTTAGTAATCCTCCTGGAAGTGATCGATGGTCTTTTCTTATTTGAAAGTTTAACAGTTAAAATTTCTATCTAAACACTCTTGAATATATTCGCATTTTTCTATAATTCATTTATCTAATGCAACCTGTAGTTAAGTGTTTAATGCAGGTGTGACACAATGAATTGCCCAATATGTTATGTGAGAAATCTAAATGAATTTAGATGTGCATGTTCTATCCATGACTGCTAGAGTTAATAAACTAAAGACAATACCAGAACAAAGAGTGGCAGGGTTCAATGTTTCCACAACCATCAGGTTAACACACCTAGAAATTCATTTTTGGCTAGCGGGTTGCAATCAGAGATGGGGGTATTCGTATACGAATATCCCACACACAGGTGGAAATAACGAGGGTCTGGCCCCATGGGGCAGGACTATCCACTCACGATTTTGCCACTGCCGCCGGCTCTGCAGCGGCTTCCTATCACGCTGTTCTCTGCAATGGATTAGCCACTGTTCAACCTAGCAGAGAGACTTGTCATCCCGCCTCCTGCCAGGACCAGGTAATCGATGTGGGTTGCAATTAAGATTAGATATCTTAAAAGGCAACCCAGCAGTGAAATCATGAGTGGACAGTCCATGGGGCCAGACCCTCGTTATTTCCACCTGTGTGGGGATATTCGTATACGAATACCCCCATCTCTAGCTGCAGTCCTGTACTCATTTATGTGCCATCAAGTTGTAACCAACTTACAGTGACCCTAAGAAGGCTGCCTTTTAAGATAAGTTTGATATTTAAGGAGTGATTTTGCCAATTCCACACATCCCAGCAAGCTTCCATGGCTGAGTGGAAATTTGAACCCATACCTACCTAAGAGTTAATTCCTTTCAGATGCACTAAAAAGTAGCCCAGGAGCTACTGCAGCTCTTTTAGGTATAATGAGATGGCCTCCTAGTAACTGTTCTTGGTTAGTTACCTAACAGCTGCATTCTGGATTAACTGCAATTTGACCAGTGTTCAAAAGCAGCCCACACACAGAACAAGAGTTTACTAGAACACAAATACTGTATGGCCGAGCTATTCATCTGGTAAAACACTGCTGTAGGGGTTTTTGGCAGCACATTTGGGCTCAGAAAAATTTAGAAGAGGACAGCAAAGACATAAGACACAGATGGAGAAGGTGAGGATGTGAAAACTAATCATTGACTTCCTGCATCCCTCTAAGAAAGTACTTTAATAGCTTATAGCTAATATGACATACAGTATCTCAAAGTATTTAACAGGCACACCATTAACAAAATATGAGCATCCTAGAAAAGAATTATAGTACTGTACTACAACTAGCATTCAACATTTCAGCTGGCATACACTCGGGAGCTAAGCACTTTACAGTATGACAGACAGTGCCAAGTTCTTCGATACATGGTTCTCAGATGGTTATTCATCTTCCACATGTCCATGAAGCACTATCTGATGAAAGCCTATGCTGCAGCAAGAACTATCAAAATCACACCCTTACATTAAAGCAGTAGTCCCCAACCTTGGGCCTCCAGATGTTCTTTGACTACAACTCCCAGAAGGCTTCACCATTACCTCTACTGGTCAGGATTTCTGGGAGTTGAAGTCCAAGAACATCTGGAGGCCCAAGGTTGGGGACCACTGCATTAAAGGCTACAGGACACATTAAGAGTTAGCCCAATTAATTATAAAGAAACTAAAAGTCTGAGATAATTTCGTTTTTAAAATATCACTCAGCTTTACACTAGAGATCTGAATCCCAATCTTCCCATTTCAAGTCTGCTAGTATACACAATTAAACTATAAGCACAGACTAAATGAAAAACATGTTCAGGTGCCAATGGACTGAACTGGGGCACTAGTCACTATTGAAGATGATTTCTTGAAGGAATCTGACAGGGGGAGTGTAACCCTGTTGGTTCTCCTAGATCCCTCAGTTGCTTTTGATACTGATGACCTACTGGACTGGCTACTGGGGCTAGAGATCAGAGGCCTGGTTCATCAGCGGTTGCAATGCTTTCTTGATGGCTAGGTCCAGAAAATTCAGCTCGGAGAGGTTCTATTGACCACTTGGACTCTATGTTCTAGAGTCCCCCGGGGCTTGATCGTTTCTCCTATGCTGTTTAACATCTATATAAAGCCACTGGGAGAAGTCATTCAGAGATCTGAGGTGCCCTGTCATCAATATGCTGATGACATCCATCTCTCATTCACCACATCTGCAATAAATGCCATTCAGCTCCTGGAATGCGGCCTGTCCTCGATAATGGACAGGATGAGAACAAATGAGCTGAAAATGAATCCTGATGAGATAATCTTGTTGCTTGGGGGGGGGGTCATTTTACCAGATTAGGGAATAATTTAGTATGGAGTGGGGTTACTCACCCCCTAAAAGACCAGGTTTGCAATCTGGGCATTATTCTGGATCTGGCATTACTGTATTTCTGGAACACCAAATCTCAGCCATGACCAAGACCACCCTTTTTCATGTTAGGCAGATTGTCCAGTTGCACCTCAATCTGGGTAAGAGATGCCTGAAGATCTTGATCCGTGCATTGGTAATCTTGAGAACTAACTACTATAATCCTCTCTATATGAGCCTTACCTTAAAGAATCTAGAATGCAGCAGCCAGGTTAATTTCAGAAGCTAGGAGGTTTGATATATTTCCCCAATCCTAGCTCAACTGCACTGGCTTCCTGTTGGTTTCTGTGTCAGATTTAAGGTGTTAGTTATAACCTATAAAGCCCTAAACATTTTGGACCTTGTTTCCTAACAGAGAAACTCTCTCCAAGAACATCTACATGCTCAAGCCACTCCTCTCAGGCTGCATTACTGAGGTTGCATACCCAGAGGCAAATAAAGAAAAATACTACTAGGAATCAGACTTTTTCAGCAGTGGTACCCTCACTGTGGAACAAACATCCATCAAAAATTAGACAGGCTGCCTCCCGACAGATCTTTAGAAGATTATTGAAGACTGAACTGCTTAAGGAGGCCTTTGGCAAAATCTTAGGCTACTATATGAGACCCATATGCTATATTTATAATTATAGCTATTGATTACTTTTATTATCCTAGTGTATATTCAATTTATTATGTTATGGCTCATGTAATTTGGTTTGATTTAATTATCAGGTGTCAATCTTAGGTAGCCTTTTCTGTTTTAGTTTGTGATGTTATTTTTCTGATTTCTTTTTTATTTAGTCGGTTGCATGCTTTGCTTAATTATGTAAACTGTTCCAAGTAGTGTTCTCACTAAGTCAGGTGGTCCAGAAGCTAGCTTAATTAATTAATTTAAAAACATGCAGGAAACTATCCCCACTACTTTTCTGTTTCTGAACAAAAATGAAAGTGATCTTTCCTCGCTTAAGGTAGGGGAGCCACTATGCCACACACATATAATCATGGAGTACTTCAATACATACACGAATGTATTACAAATTTCTACCTCTTCTCAACAGTCCTGTACTCACCTAGACTTCCAAAAAATGAAGTCTGAAATAAAGATTTATACTGACCTCCTTTGGCTGTATAGATTAGCACAGGAACTCCAAGGTATGTTCAGAAGTTCATCTGATTTTTTAAAATATGGGCAGTAAACTCAGGTAATTCTAAAATAATGTAACAATGGAAACTTATGTGCAAGAATAATAACTACAAAGAGAAGACTGAGATAATCTCCTCACTTTGAACATTTGTTTATGGGTTTGCAAATCACCCTAGCAGCCAGATGTGCCAAGCTGGTCAACAAGTATATCAGGTTTTAGCAACACTGCTTTAATGACACATCAAATTAAGGAGTCTCACAATCAAAGGACAAACCGGGCTCTGACAGTGATACTGTAACTACTAAATCAGGCAGCTATTTATAATCAGTAAGAACTTGGGGTAAAAGTAGCTATCCAATGCACTCACAGAGAACACAAAGTTGTTTTATTCCGCTAGGGCCAATGTTTACATTTGTGTAGACTTTCCAGCATGAAATGCTGCCCAGCCACTTTGGCTCCTCCTCACAAGGCAACACTGAGAGGCATGCACCAAGTGGGAGAAGAGTGCTTACTATGTTTCAGCATATATTTTTGCAGACACAAGCAAGTCAAGACACCATCTTAGGGGGATCACAGGATATTTCCGAAAGCTGCTGACCACACCCTCTCACCTCCATAACAAATTCTCAGTTTATCAATGCAAGACTAAATTAAGGTGGCTGATACTTGCAGACAAACTTGAAAGGCTGGAGTATTTACTCATCTGAGTACCAAAATTAACAAGTAGGTCTGCAGGTTAATCATCCATATAGAAACCATTTTATAATTGAAGAGACTTAACCATAACTAAATCTGAATGCTGGTTTTTAGCTGAGCAAGTTTTAAAGTTATAAATGGTTTTAAAATTCCATATATTTCTAATTACTATTATAGTTTGTTTTCAATGTATAACAGAATGTTTTAATTCTATTTTTAAACACTGCGAGCCACCTTGAGTTCCCTCATCAGAAGAAAGGCAGCCTATAAATAAGAAAAACAACTAACTTGTGCCAAAATCCCTAAACAGCATCAATTAAAAATACAGGATAGCACATATTTTTAGTATCTTCAAATTGCACATGGAATGCACCCCATAAAGAAGGTAAACATCCTGCTACTTAAACATTCCTGCACCATGTAAATGCCTTCAGGTCACATATCCAGTCTGTCCACACACGGTGATAGATGCAGGACGGTTGGACTCTTGAGAACAAACAGGTTTGCCTTCATGCTTATGAATGAGCAATATACAAACTCTAAGTGCTCTTCAGACATGCTATACTGAGGTGGCATTATTCCAAGTTGAATTTGATAAACACGGCAATTTGATGAGCAATGTAAGATATATTGAACATGAGCATTCAGGAGTCTGGATTCCAAACGCTTCTTCCCTTCTCAAAACTAGAGAAAGCTTTTTACCAAAAGTGCCTATTCCAATATATGAAGCAGAGAACACACCATGGATTGTTATAAAATTAAATGCTATCTAGTCCGTTTTTTGCCTACAAAAGCAACAAGGACTCAATTGCTTCAGTATATTTGTAACACACTGACAGAATACCTTAAACTTTATCCTATTGTACATGTTCCAATTTTATATTAGATGGATTGAAGATCTTTTCCTGCACAAAGATGTCTTAACTCAATGACTCTAACATGTGCCGCTTTAACTATAATTTCATTGCAGATTTTGGGCTGTGAGATGTTATAAATACCACTGGAGATAACGAATTGTGTGAACTGCCAAGCTCTTTAGAATCATACTAGTTGATCTTGCTCATTTTAAGAACAATGGGGAGACAAAATCTCCTTTTACTGAAAACATTCTTTATCAAAACAATGCAGTGGGAAAGAGAGTGACCTATGAGTTAGAAATACCTTAGTCTGAATCTTGCTTCTGCTATGGATTCACAAGAAGGCTGACAGAAAGCTATACAGTATGTTCTCATTCTTAACAGCACTGGAAAAGTTCTTCATCTGCCTGCTGCAACAATTTCATACACAGAGCGCTATGAACAATCAATAGTGCCACACAAGCACTATTATCTGTGCCATTGCTGAATAGTAACTAAGACACCTTATTGCAAAATAAGGTAGTGATGCAAAATAAAAACAGAATTCATCCTTCTAAAATGTCAACTAGGAATACTTCATGGAAGATACCTATTGGTAGAAATATTAATTGTGACAATTAATTGAACTTCCACCTAGAAAGGCAATACACAATTGAGTAACAGATGTTAGGATAAACAAGAGGCCACTGCTCTCATATGATGCTTGCAAGCTTTCATAGGCACCTAGCCAAGCTCCATTCAAAATAACACTAAACAATGGGCCCTGGTCTCTGCTCAGAAAGCAATTATATTCTTAACCTATTAACACTTCTGCTCTTCACTAGCCTTCAGTCGCATATCTATACACTGAGATAACACAGATTGTGGGAAAGTTAGTGAAAAGCAGGGGTAGAGGACAAAAGAAAAGCTGTTACCATTGCATTATGGTGCCCAATATTCTCTATATATCTACACATTAGCAGAAAACAAAATCATTTCACAGAGATAGCAAGGGTAAACTAAACGAGATATCAAGAGTTAACTAAACTCTTTCAAGAAAAGTGACTTTTTTGCACTTCCATTCCAATGATCCCTGTGGAAATAGAGCATAAGCCAACATACTATCCTCAAATGCTAACCTTTTGTACTCAAACCTTTCAGTCAAGAAACAGAGGCCTGCTTTCAGGATTTTGGAATGCAGAAACTGAAATTTGTTTTTGCTCTAGACCACTGGTTCTTAACCTTGGGTTACTCAGGAGTTTTGGACTGCAACTCCCAGAAGCCTTCACCACCAGCTGTCCTGACTGGGGTTTCTGGGAGTTGCAGTTCAAAAGCATCCGAGTAACAAAGGTTAAGAACCACTGCACTAGACAACATCTCTTTCTGGCACTATCTGAGACTCAAATAGCCACTGCTGAGCTAGAACTATCATACAATGTTCACAAGGTGACCAGGTCTCTCTCCAACATAATGCAGAGATGCGAGTATGGACTAATACAGCGGCAGTAGTCCTCACATGACAAGCAGAGCTAGCCTATCCACACAGAAGCAAGGAGTCTATAGCCTTCAAGATGTTGGACACCTATCCCAGTCAACATGACCAACTGTCAGAGATTATAGAAGGCTTGGTCCAGTAACACATAAGGAGACACACACTCATCATACCTATTCATCATGTTTATATATAATCAAAAGATTATGCTACAAGAGACCATCCACCCTACACAGAACAGCCACATCTCTATTCAAAGCAGATAGAAGCTTTGAGGCACCTAAGCAAGCAACATAGTTTTGAAGTCACATGATGTCTATTGTGACAAGTGCATGTTTGTACAGAAAATAGGATTTAACAAAAAGGAATTAGTACAAACCTGGAATCACAGCCAATCCATGCTTGGCCTGGCTATCCAAGTCACTTTTCTGGCACCTTTGCCTCACTCTAGCCAGCCAAAGGTAACGCCTTCTAGTCTCTCAGTCACTCTAATCCACTTATGCCAGACTATTTTAGGGCCTGCAACAAAAACATACATGTTAATACTGGACTTCAAGCATGGGCTACTCAAAAATGTGAGTGGCGTTTTCTGAACAAGCCATTCAGCTGAGGACTTTGCTGACTCTGTACTTTGTTAACAGCTCCTCCTGTCTAAACAATGTAAAGAGGTATCAGAATGCATGTAAGGGACTATCCAATTCACTAGCAGGTAGCCCATTTTGTTGTTCTAGACACACCAAAATATAGTGTCTTCATTTCCATAATCAGATGCAAAAAGGAATGAGTGAAGATTTCTCTAGTCAGACACAAGAAGGGCAGAACTCATGAACAGTGCACACTCAACAAATTGCATTGTCATTTTCAGCATCTAGGAAACTCTTTTTATACACCAAAGACTTGACAAAATTCCAGAAGCTAACTTTGCAGTTTCACACTTTGTAACATATTACTTCCAAAAATATTAAATTGATGAGCTGTTGCTTTACATTAAACGTGATTCCCCCAAACACCTCTTTTCTAGATTAGGTCGGCTTGTACGTCTTGAGGAAAAGTTTTGAGACATATAGTCATGTCTTCTACATCTACAAAAACACTAATTAAGCAATTTATTATAGTTCTCATCACTGATTTATCTTGCTTGCTCCCAATACCCTTTATTATTGAAGACCAAGATACTCCAATTGTGAAATTCTACTGGCAACAATGCTCTATGAACTAATGATATGCTTACAGTTATAGATACTTAAATGCTTAAGGAGCCTTGGAATAATACCAATAGCCAATACTGTATTACTAAAAAAGCAAAAAGTGCAATGCTGCTACATTTCCTTTCCACATTAGCTACAATTTTGTTAAAGTACTTCAATTTGGGACAAAATGTAACCTGTTCATTGTTTACTGCTTTCTGTGAAAACATTTTTCACCTCCAAAATCAAAGGGAAAAAATCAACTACTGTATAGTTTTGAAAAGGATTTAGATCTTTAATAAGAAAGATCTATACAGACAGATGTGGAAAGATCTATACAGAAAGCATATTACCATGCTTGTTCTTTTTATTTCAATACTGATATGTCAATTGCTTCCCTTGCTTCTATAGAACCTATGCTCAAATCCTTGTTTTTCCTCAAGGGTTGCAGAAACTATACATGGATAAAACACAAAGCATTCAGGATCTTGACATTCCAGATAATGGGATAAAAAATAAATCGTTTTTGGGAGAAGACTAGCACTCTGCATAATCTCTCCTGAAAAAAAAACATCCAATATAAATGGAGATCTGCAGAGTACAGAAACAGTTTTTGCATAATGTTGTTACAAAAGCAGTTAAGATTTATACTAGAAGCTTCTTTATTCCAAGAAGGAAAATTAAACAGTTATACCTTTGGGGGAGACACAAGAACAATAAAAGCTACTTTTCTATGAGAATATGAAAACAGGCATGAACTAATAGTCTGAAAGCTAAAATCTGCTACCTTAGGTAAACTCACTTAGAAGCAGCTCCCTATAAACCCACTGTAATATGAAGCAAACATGGCAACTGGTCTCCTGGCTTAGAGGTCCCACACACCAGAAAACAACTCTCTCCGCCTTGAAAAGAGCTGCTTTAGGGGCGGAAACAGGACAAAGATGTCTACCAAAAGGAAAGGAAACGAAACCCTGTTTGGGAGCACCGACCAGAATGGGGAAAAGGGCGACAGGGAAAAAGAGATCCTTCCACTGCCTTGGGCTCACGTGCCTCTTTACGCTGGGGTTGGAAGACAGAGATTTGAGAAGTGCTTCCAAGTACGAAAGCGGAAGAAGCCCCCCTCGATTTCGAGGGCCCTTTAAACGGGAAGGCCGAGGTAAAACCGCTCCGTCACTTCAACGAACGCTACCCTTCGCCCATGGGGGAAAAGTGAGGCCCCATTGTCCCGCCCCAACACCCACCCCTCGGCCCATACCACCGAAGCTTCCATACACCCACCCGCTGCCGGTCTTCGCCCCGGCGGGTCCCTTTCTCTACCGGCGTGGGGGGGCCCTCGCTCCCCACCGCACAAGTACCTGCTTCGGGAAAGAAATGGAGGGGGTGTCAGTGCCGTACCCCGTTGCCTCCCGCCACCGCCATCTTAATAGCAGCCCTGAGCCTCAGCCCTAGTCAAATCGCGCGAGACCTTACCACCGGGTAGGGGATGAAGAAGCGACGCGATAACTGTGGAAAGACCCGACGAGAATTCAAGAGGGAGGGCGAAACGAGTGAGGTCGAGAGAGAAATCTCGCGAGATATCGGCGGAGGAAAGAACGTCCCGCGAGACATGAAAGATGGAAATTAGGGGGAGTCGCGCGAGATTTAGGTGACGTCACCGCGGCGGTGATTTTTTTTTTCCCCTCCACCCCTCGAAATGGGGCAGTGGGAAGGAAAGGCGGTTCGCCGTAGTCATCCGGAAACGCAACCCTATTATATCCATAAAGTGTCTAGTTAATAAGACAGTGTATCGCGGTAATTGCGAGGAACAAAAACAAAGAAACGCGAAAACTTAAGTCACGGTTCTTTGGACTAATTGGGATTTATATTATCCCTTTCATGAGATTTAAAGGGGTGAATAATATGAGGAGTCTTCCATTACCTGTAACTGCTGAACTCCTATTAAAAATGTCTGCAAGTGTAATATAGGATCAGACGGAAGGTAACGCTAGTAATAATACGTAGGACAAACTCTCGCGAGAATCCGTAGGCCTAGGCGCGAAATGGCGAGAAGTGGCTGCTTTAACCCTAAAGGGAGCAACGGGGCCACGAAATTTCGCGGGAACTGAGGCTGACGTCACGCGGTTCTCTTCGGGCAGCGACAAGCTGCGAAAAGAAAAGGCGGCGCTTGCAAAGTCTCGCGCGCCCTGGGCAGCCCGGCGTTGCTGAGTGGGGGAACAGGCTCGACTATTCAGCCATTTTGGGCACGAGGGGAGGGGAATGAACGCACGCGCCCTGTAGAAAGGCTGCTTTCTGGGTTGGGTGAGGCGTTGGGTCGTGCAGTCTCGCGGGAAGTAGGCTGAACTCTCGGGGAAGGGTGTCGCAGCTTGTCATCGCCTCTCGCCCGATGGTGGTGGAGGAGGCGTCTCGTCTCTTAGGCCCCATCGTTGTACCGTCCTTTGAGTACACAAACTGCACACTTACTAACCACAGAATCTTAATAAAGTGCGACATCCTGTCTCCCCCTTTGTTCAGCCTTTATTAACTAAAAAGAATATGATGCTGGGCTTAGCCATAGGGATAGCGCAATGTTCAAAACCCGCACATGCATTTTATTAGGATCCTCCGTAATTTCCCAAAATATATATTAGTTATTTAAAATTCTTCATCGAGCTAGTTGGTAAAAATCTGGAATGGGGAGAACCATATATTCTTTTTAAAAGAGGCTAGGTGTTGTTTAATTCATTTGTTGTTTACATTTATTTGTTACCTTTTTCCCCCCAGGCATTTCAAGATGGTTTAAGGCTCTCTGTCCATTTTTTTGTTACACCATGATTTCATGCTGCTCAATGGACCAGGTCCTAGATTCCTCAAATCTTGATGAAATGTTCTCACCACTATGTTGTCGTTTGTAATCCTTAATCTTTTAAACAATTTTAGCCCTGACCACCCTGAGAATTTCACCCAGGGAAAACTACACTGATAAACCACCTATCAGAGCATACTGTAACTCTGGTCAAAAGGCGACTGAATACATCCTCTGAAACTCCTCAGTCCTATGCATGGTTTTCTGCACGTTTTTTAAGGAGGTTCCGCTTGCTTGCTTGCTTGCTTGCTTGCTTGCTTGCTTGCTTGCTTGCTTGCTTGCTTGCTTATTTATTTATTTATTTATTTATTTATTTATTTATTAAACTTATATACTGCCCATCTAGAACGTGTCTACTCTGGGCGGATTACATAAAACATAAAAAATAAACTAAAGGTAAAATCCGAATTAATCACAGAGTCCAAGATGGAAAAAGAAAAAGAGGTAAAAGGAAATAAATAGGCTAGGTGATGGCTGTAGGGAAGGCTTGCCTGTATAGCCATGTCTTCAGGTTGGTCTTGAAGGCCCTTAGGAAGGGGGCCAGGTGGATTTCTGCAGGTAAGTAAGTTATTCCAGAGACAGGAACCACTGCCGAGAAGGCCCGATTTTAAGTTTTTTCCCTTCGGACCTCTCTTGGTGTTCGGCCCCTCAGCCGCCCAGCCTGACTGGAATGGGTGATGGGGTAGAACTAGGCAGAAGAAGGTGCTCTGCTGGGTATCAAGGGCCTAAACCACTTAGGACTTTATATCTAATAGTTAACACCTTGAAATCGATGCAGACTCGGATAGGTAAGCAGTGTAAGGCAGCCAGGGTGGGGAAAATATGAAGTCTTTTCATCCCTGTTAATAACCTGGCTGTCGTGTTCTGGACCATCTGAAGCTTCCACATCAGTCTCAAAGGAAGCCCCACATAGAGAGCATTATAGTAGTCCATTCTTGATACTACGAGCGCATGGACCGGCGTGGTGAGAGCCCCCCGCGTCTAGATAGGGACTCAGCCAGACGCTACCTGGGTCTCCATGGTAAGGGTCAAGATGGACTCCCAGACTGTAAACCAAATTATTCGTGGTGAGAGTGAACCTCCCAAAAGAGAGGGAGTTTCCCAAACCACTGACATCGGGGCTGCCCACCCGCAAGACCTCTGTCTTGTCCGGGTTCAACCTCAGTCCATGCAACTGCATCCAATGTAGGATGGTCTCCAGGCAGGGCCCAAGGGACGGAACAGCTTACACTGCAGATGGCAAAAAGGAGATGTAGAGCTGGGTATCATTCGCATATTGGTGACACAAAGCTCCACATCCCCGGATGACCCCCACCCCCAGCAGCCTCATATAGATGTTAAACAGCATTGGGGAGATGATCGAACCCTGCGGGACCCCACCATTGAGGGACCACGGGGCTGAAGCATTCTCCCCAAGCTGGACTCTCTGAAGAAGGTTCTCCAAGAATAGGGTTGCCAGACGTCCAGCAAAAGGAGGACATGTTCCCCTTTTTAGCCTAATGTTCTCTGTCTGGCAGGCAAAGATAAAAACCTTTAAAGTGTCCAGCTTTTGTATATTTTATATTATAATTTTGGATGGGAGGGGGAGAGGTTGAAAGACCCCCTCCCCCCGTCTTTCCCCGCCCGCCCGCCCACCGTTACCTGCCGCCAGAAAACAGACCTCACCTCCTCCTGCCACAGCTGCACGGCGATCCGCCATGCCCGCCCAGCCCACATGGAGCCCAGAAAGGCAGCACGACCGCCAAGCCAGGCAGGAGCAAGCAGTGCCTGAGCGCATCGATGGGAAGGCGAGCACCCGGACTGTTTGTGTTCAGAGTCCCTTTTGGGGACTCCAACTCCCACACTCTCCAGCCTTGAACGTACCGTATGACCCTCGGGGGAGGGGAGGCTGCCTTGTTTGGCTTTCCCGGAGCTGCTTTCCCCCAGCCTGTGCCAGAGCCTTCTTTGGGTGTTCAGATTAGCAAGGTTGCCTCTGAGCCTGTGCAGAGTGTGAGTGGCTGGGGGATCCCGTAGCTGGGCCAGGGTAGATTCAGGTTTATTTGCTTTGCTCCCAATTGGAAGCTCGTGTTTCTTGGTAGGCCCCCTTCCTGTTTGTTAAATAAAACATTCAATACATCCTTCTCTGTCCTCTTTTTTGTCTTTCGATGTCCTACTTTTGGTACCCATGTATCTGGCAACCCTATCCAAGAAGGACCAGAGCCAAGTGAGGGCAAGGCCACCAATCCCCAACTTGTAGAACCTCCCCAGGAGGATATTGTGGTCTACAATACCAAAGGCGGCTGAGATATCAAGGAGGACGAGCAAGGACATTTTGCACCTGCCAGCCTCCCTAAGTAGGTCATCGAGCAGGGCAACCAATGCCGTTTCCATGCCGTGGTGTGGCCTGAAGCCCAACCGAAATGGATGCAGGGTGTCGGTTTCATCCAAGAGGGCCTAGAGCTGATTGGCCACCACCCTCTCAACTACCTTGCCAAGGAAAGAAACACTGGCGAGTGACCTATACAGTGGTGCCTCGACTTATGAACGCCCTTACCTACGACTATTTGGGCAGCTGTTTGTTTTTTGTTTTTCCCCATTTCTGATCGATCTTGGGGAGTTTGGTTGCTTTTTGGATTTTCCCCCCCATTTCCGATGGGTCTTGGTTGTTTGCTTTTTAGTTCCCCCCCATTTCCAATTTTGCACGATCTGCTTGATTGCTTTTTGCTTTCTCTTTTTTGCATTTGCAATGGGTCTTGCACGGTTGATTGGTTTTTGGTTTGGGATGTGTTTTTTTGCTTTAGATCTTCCATGCTTGCTTACTTTTTGCTTTCTCTTGTTTGCATTCGCAGTGGGTCTTGCACGGTTGATTGTTGTTTTTTTGTGTTTTTTTCTTTGTATTAGGTTTTCCATGTTTGATTGCTTTTTGCCTTCTCTTGTTTGCATTTCCAATGGGTCTTGCACGGTTGATTGGTTTTCTTTTTCCCCCCTTTGGCTGGGAGGGATTAATCGCATTTCTGATCGGTCTTTCAGTGATTTTTTTGTGATTTTTTTCCCTCGGCCGGAACGGATTAATAGCATTTCAATGCATTCCAACTTACGACCATTTCGACTTACAGCCATCTTCCTGAGCCAATTAAGTTCATAAGTCGAGGCACCACTGTAATTGCCATTGTTGTCCACCGCCAAGCTCAGTTCTTCTCTTTTGGCAGGAAATGATGACTGAGCCTCTTTTGAAATATTAACAGATTTATTTAGTTTAACATTTGGTGATTCCAACAGAATTTCAGCCATAGTATCACTATACAGAGGTATGAGTAGCCTGACCTTCTGCATATTTTGGACTAAGAGATTCAGGCTCAACCCTCAACTGGGTCATGAAGTTCACTGGCTCTCTTCAGACTTCTTATTCTCTTTCGGCCTCACAAGGTTGCTGTTCTGAAGATCAAATTTAGAGGAGCAAGCAATATATGTTGCCTTGGCCTCACTGGAGGAGAGGAAGAATATAAATATATCTAGTCAATAAATGAAATATTTATTTGGAATAAATTCTATGCTGAATAGCCTTTTCCCTCAAAGAAATGTGCAGAGAGTTCTGCCTTGATTGTTTTAGGACAGTACTCATCCCATGTAAAAAAAAATTGTGAGATATCTGATCTAAAACAAAAGAGAGAACATGCCATGATGCTGGAAAGGACAGGCTTACTTTCACAGCCTTTCCTGATATGCAGGCTAGAATCAACGCAGTAGAAATTGCATTACAGCTCCCATGTTCTCCTACTTGTGTGTGTCACAGATGGAAAACCTTAGACCCTCCAGAAACTCTGGACTAGCACTCTCGCAAATGTACTGTTGGCTATGTCAGCAGTTGCTTCTGGGTGTTGATGTTCTAAAAGCACCAAAATTTTCCCAACCCTTTGAAATCTGGTCTCACAAAATTGAAACTGTGTTGAGATCCCCTCTCTGCAACATTTATATGCTTCCCACTCTAATTACGTACAAGCTACCAGTTGCTTTTGTTGCTGGTGAAAGCCGGTCCTCTTTGGCTCTCTGTTGTCAAGGGAGAAGAAGACCTGGCTTCTCAGCTTCAGCCAGCAGAAGGCGACAGACACCACTTGAAACAGGCAACCAATCGCAAACAAAATGCATTTGAATTAGTACTGTTATGTCAGCCAGCAGCCCACAATTTTTGCCTGCTGTCAAGCACCTGTATGCAAAAACTATAGTGTCAAGTGAGCAAGAGCTTGTGAATCTGTATGCATACTATTAGTTGGAAAAGTAAAGTAGCTCACCGGTGAATCAGCCTTTTGAAGAGGGACTTGGTGTAAATGACACAAATTAAGGAATCCGGAGTGTGAATTACTTTCTTACCAGTCTTGGAGCTTTCTATTCAATAAAGTCTAGGTTTGTATTGGATGTTATAAATTGAGGTAATCATGCAGCTGTAGTCTTCCAGACATTCTGGCATTGCAACTGTCTTCTAGTTTTTACTAGTATAAGGTTAAGGATTATGAGAGTTGCAGTCCAACAGTTTCTGAAGAACCATAGCAGCCTATCCTATCTGATTTTTATCAAGCGTTCTCTCCTAGTTGGAACGTACGGTGGTATTTTAGTGTATTAATTTGGTTACACAGAATATTTAAAAATTAAAACCAACAATTAATTAAAGCAAACCAAATGAAATTTAAAACTAGAATATACAATTATTTTAAAACATGGGTTGAAAACTTTACATTAGATTTCAAAAGACCTTAGTATGTCAGGTGCCAGCTGACTTCCTAAGACATTCTCTAAAAAGGTATGTTTTCAGCTGCTAGTATAAGGAAAGGAGGGAAAGGCACAGACACACCTCCTGAGAAGGAGTTTCCTACCCTTGGGCCCTCTCTCAAGTCCTCACTGTACATGCTTTTGAACTTGATGGGACCAAGCGGAGGCCTTTGCTTGAGCTGTAATGGGGTTAGCACCTTATCCAAAAAGCTTAAAGGAGCTTCTAAATCAATAAATATATTGTTGGATTGTAGGTTCCATCAACAGAAGCCAACAGAGCTAATGATGAGTTATCATAGGAGGCACAGACCCAACAGCCAAGACTTGTCCATCTTTGTTTTGAATAAATATTAATGCCCCAAATTATTTCCAGCAGTATATTTAAATTGCAATTTTGCCTGTGATTTTTAATGTGTTAATTCAGATACACAGAATACCCCATCCTGCCTGTACATTGATCAACATTGATGTCGAAGGCCAGTTTTACCTGTGGCTTTCCTGATTTAGAAGCTGATTTAAGTGTTTTTGCTAAGGTGGGATATGGATTTTTTTTAAAAAAAGAGTTTAACTTGATGTTGCTGTTTGATCAAGAAAAGGACAAGAACTATAACCAACAAAACACTAGCTGGCACCTCTTCTGAGTTACTGTATAGCCATTCTTCCTCATTATCATTATGCACAATAGAAAGTTGGCTTCAGTGAACTGATGTGCCAGCAGATTCCTGCCTTGGGTGACACAAGGTGAAATAGGAGTTCATGCAGAGGAGAAAGACCTAATGCAGCAGAGACGTAACTGAAACATCATGTGCTGGGGTTGCACCCTGCCCTTCTGGGGCTGACTTTGGCACCCTGGGATTCCCCGGTTGGCCACAGCCTTTTCACCATCATATTTGGCCCTAGCATTCTAAACCTCTGGCACAAAGATAACTTCAGGAAGTCTTGGATCCTGGCAGCTTAGAAATATTTTCAATGCCCATTTATTCACACAGAAAGTTAACAATGAGTCCCCCCCACCCCCTTTCCTCCTGTGCCTTGATTTCCATGCTAGAGAAAATATTACCTATGTGGGTTTGTTATATCAGGTTACTGATTGGAATAAAAGCAGAGAGACTGCCAAAAAAAGAAATCTGGTAGATTCATCTGTAACCTTGAGTGGTTTGCAGGACAGCAAGGAGTTTTGTATAAGGTAGAACAGGGACTTGATGGCTGAAATGCGGTTTCTTAGTATAGTAAGTTGTGCTAGAGGAGGTTCATTTAATTAATGGGAATTTGGTGAATCAACTCCTCTGTAGGTCTCCCTGATTCAAATTGGCCTACTCTAGTTGTGGCTAACTGTAGCAGGCTAAGCTGCAGCTAGAGTAGGTCTATTTGAATAAGCTGAACTTTCAGAAGACTTGTATATTACTTGTGGCACCTATGGAGAAAGTGACTCACCAACTCTAGTGCAACTTACTACACTAAGCAACAGAATTTCACCCTTTAGGTCAGGCCACCAAAACTCTGCAAAGCCTTTGTTTTTAAAGTGACCACTTCCAGAGGTGGAACCATTTTAACCTGTGAGGCCAAGTACAACAACATACAACAAGTCTTTGTGACTTAGTTATAAGTATTACTTATTTGCAGCAAAAAAAAAAAAAAAAAAAAAAAAAGTGGGCTGATGATTATGTGAATGCCCTAAGGAATCAACATTTCTATAAACAAAAGAAACAACCACTCTTTCTAAATGGGGTTCAGTAGATAGGTTTCAGATTCTAGCTCCACAGTCCAAACCTATCTGTTGTTATTTGGAAATAAAAGTCATTGAGTTCAGTGGGAGCTACTCCCAATTATGCGCATAAAATAACATTTATCTTCAAGATAACACAAAATTCTATGTGCCTGTTTAAATCTGATATTAGTCTGAAATCCATCATCAGCAGAGACACACATCATTATATGTAGACAAAGAAGACATATGTAGGATTCCACTTTGACATCCTCAAAAAAAGAGATGAAGGGTAAGATGCAATGTGTGTGTGGTTTGTGCCATCAAGTCAGAACCGACATGTAACAACCCTAATAGGGCTTTCAAGGTGAGATATTAAAGAAGTGGCTTTACCAGTGATTTCCATGGCCAAATGGGGATTTGAACCCTGTTCTCCAGAGTTCTAGTCCACCACTCTATTCACTACACCACACGGGTATGCAATCCCAAACATCTTTTCTGACTACAACCAAAAAAGTAACAGCCACTCTTTAGCAAGGAACAAGCCCTCTGGTTGTTGCTGAACTGGTAGTACCATCCATCCTCACTACTAGCCATACTGGCTGAGGAGGGTGGAAAATGAACCCCAACAAGATCTAGAGGGCTCCCACTTCCCCCAGAAACTCTGCTGTAGAGCATGTAAATATGCTCAGGAGTCTTGCTGCTTGAAAGCATTATTAGCAAAATGCTATTGGACTTCCATTTGGCAACAGTTGGGTTCAAGGGTGAAACTATTGTTTAATAAATGAAATTCCACTTTGCAAACAGTGTACCCAATTAAATTAAACAGTCAGAATAAGCCCTGCCTTTCCTATTACCTATGGCTCCACCTACAAAGTTAGCCTTATCACCCAAACCTTTTATCAGCTGGCTCTGCCTCCAGCTGTTTTGTCTTGCCTCAGCCATTCCTGTGCCAAAGATGATCCTCCTGGGTTACCCAACTGCTCTTCTGATGTGTTCTTTCTGCTCCAGGGTCTGGTCTTTGGTTTCTCCAGATCCGGGACTTCTCTCTCAAGGAAAGGCTCAGTGGCAACAAGCCCGTGAGTTGGCTCGGCACCCTCGCTATGGTGCCTGTTGGACAAGGGCCTTGAGCCTGTTGGACATTGGGTGTAGGGAGTTGGATGAAGAGCAGCAAAGCCGCATTGCACTTGCCTTTGCCCATTGCCATCTTCAAAGGTGGGTTAAGTCTCTTGGGTGGGAGGGGAGAGTGTGGTGGAGAAGCCGGGGGAACAGAAAGAGGCAAGAGCTCTGGGTTGAGTCCCAAAAAAGTGTAGCCAGGGGCTGAAACCTAGGGGAAGAATAAGGTAGCTTCTTATAATTTGTTTTGGTGGAGGTTCCAAATGCTGTAGCACTCTGGTTCCCAAACTAAGGGGAGATTCTACTCTGTGTGTGCACGCGCACAAAGGAATATGGGGTGGAGGAGGGAATGAGACTGAAAATTTTATGAAGCAATAAGTTTTTACTAGCTTAAACACATTTCTGGAACAGGTACTGTTATTAGATCTCAAGGTTTATCCAGAAAAAGTTTGTGCTTTTTAATGTTATTTTCTTTTAAAAATGGTTCTGTTTATTTGCAATTCTAAATAATGATTTTAATTTTGGATCAAAGCATGGTGGGTGACGGTGGAAGTTTTCTCAAATCAAAAAGGGGAAATGGGATGTCACAGTGTTTGAGCATTGTCACATTAACAGCAGTGTGATAAGAAGGCATCCAATGGGATGTTTTCGCCTGTGACTTCACTTACCAACTAACCTTACTTTGGGAAATTCCAGGTGGGAGTGAGGGGAGAAACAGGAAAAACCTTATTTGCTATTGTTTTCAGATCACTTATTTGTCTGAGTGTGAAATAAGATGTAGGACAAAAGGGTAAGTTGTAGCATGATGCCTATAGAATTGATTGCAGGGTGCAAGGGACTGAAACAGGAATGGGAGAAATCAACTGCACAGAGACAGTTGTTGGTGTGATAAGTGAACAGTGGAACTCCATGGGAATTGCAAATGGGGCTTCCTAATAAGATAAGGAGCAAGTCAGAAACCCTAGAAGAGAGAAGCTAACTAATGGGATTATGTTGGAGGAATTGTTTTACCTGTTGGTTGGGTGTGTTTTCACATCCTTTGGATAGAGCTAATATTTGGTATATAATAATAGTAGACATTGACTAGGGGGCGGGGTAAAAGTGGGGTAAAAGTCTAATAATAAATAAAAATAATAAACCATTCCAGAACTACAAACTCTTATGCTTTGGTCCAGAGAGATGGCAATCTACATTTCAGCAATGAGAGGGACAGTGACACATTGCTCCTCCTATCCCTTCAGCAAATAGGAACTGCCCCCCATATGTGTGTGTACGCACATGGAGGATAAAGTTTTGGGCCCCCATTTATTTCTGTGCTCATGCTCCCATTCCTTCTCTTTTTACCAGTGAGATTCTGCTTGCTACAGCTTAGTTCATATATTTGGTCTTCTGTCAGGTCTGGGAGGAGTTTTCCACCATGCGAGCCTCACAGCTCCATCCGTGACTGCACACAACACATGGACCCTGTGGCATTTGGGGTGTACACAGAGTTTTTCACCCATGCTCACAGTATCTGCTATTTCCTGCACAATGAGGCCTGGCAACAGCGAGCTCAAGATACTGTGCACAGGTCAGGATAAGTATCTTTTCTTCCTTTAGAGAAGCAGGAGGAAAAAAATATATTATGTAGGTATATGTATATTTCTATTTTGTGGAGGGCTGCCTTCTTTTAGATGTAATCTGTTGAGTAGCTGCATGCTGGTCATGGGCAGGGAATAAACCAGTAGTAAGTGCGACCAGAGATGAAAACTGGTGGAAAATTGGAAACCAAACTGTTTCCCCCTTCAATTTAAGTAATAAAAAGATTAACATACTAACATCCATAGTCAGATCAAATGAAATAAAGAGGAAATACCAATTCTGTCATTCCAAGAAAGAACAAAGAGCTCCATCTTTCTATAAGCTTCTTTTCAAACAACCATTGGGAACATTTGTATTTTTCTGCAAATGACTAATTTATTTGCTTGTTTTGCAAATAGCTTCCTATTTCTCCTTTTTCTCTGTTGCTACTTACAATTCTAATCTAAGGGAAAAGGGCGGGGATATGAAAATAAAAGATTGATAGTACTCCCATTTTAGGGCACAGAGATCCTTTTCCAGTACAGATGTGCATAGTGTGCTATCAAAGTAGTTTTCTTTGTTTATCATTTATTTCTACTGGGTGTTTCAGATCAGTATTCTCAAAGTAATTCCCACTGATACAAGGAAGAGGGGAGGAGAGAGAGAGAGGCGGGGGCCTAACTTGAGTCTGACATATTAAAATAACAAAACAGATAAGGGAAGAGGGTTGAAGAAAAAGGTGGAAGTTGGAAATCAGTTTAATAATCACAGAAGTACTAATCTGTAAGAAAGCATCATCATCTGTTTGGGACTAAGCTTCTCTTTGCTACACCATGGTGTTCGTATAAAAGACAAAAGGTACATGATCATTGCCCCTTCTTCATCTGATCAAGACCTGAGCATTTTACCTGCCACCAAAGGCAAGTAAAGGTTAGGACAGAATTCTTTTTCATGGCATTGGAGGAAGAAGAAAACTTCTAGTCCTTCTCTGGCTAGAGTTGCAGGAGCCAGGATGCTTGCCTTGGCCAATGTTGTGTAGTTCATTTATTGACTGCATGGAAATTGCCGTCAAATTATTTTACAAATTAACATCCTGACATAGTGATAGTTCCACAGTCTCAAAGGATCCTCTGCAGGATGCTCTCCATAGTTGCTCTCCGACTGCAGTTACTCCATATAGGAATGTCATGGTTAAAAAGAACTTCTAACTGTGCTTCTTATTGTTGTAGTAGGTTTTTTGGGCTGTTTGGCTGTGTTCTGAAGGTTGTTCTTCCTAACGTGTCACCAGTCTCTGTGGCCGGCATCTTCAGAGGACAAGAGTCAGAACTTTGTCTGTGTTCTGGTGCAGTTTTGTGGGATAATTGAGTATTTATAGCTGTGGGATCAGCTTTTGTCCTTTTCAGGAGATTGGATGATTATGGTGATTAGTGTGTTTGTTGTTGTGGGTGTATTGTAGTGATAAAGGGGAGAGATGATCTGTCACTTTGATTGATGGGTGTCCTTAGCTGGTCTTGTGTGCAGTGATCACCAGTCCTTGTGGCTAGGTAGAGTTTGTTGACCTTTTGCAGGCTGTATTTTTCAGTGCTGGGAGCCAGTCTTTGTTGAGTTTGGCTCCTAGTGTAGTCCCTTTTATTAAGAATGCCATAGCAGGTAAGCAGAACAGCATAAAGGACAATATTCCAAGGGTTAGATTTATCTGCTTTGGAACCTTTCAGGCCATGTCCTTTCCTTGTTGCTATTGCAGATACGTCATTGCTGAAAAGAAGCACTACTACTGCTGAAATCCCAAGCATTCTGCTGGAAAGCAGGTTGCAAGCGAAGTGTGCATTTAGTTTCCAGCAGAACACACTAGCAGGATACTTCCAGACAGTAGAGTCCAAAATGCTGCAGCCATATTAACTGGAGCTGTAGATCACATATTCCTTCCACCTCTTCTGCGTTATGGCAGCTCCACTGGCTGCCCATCCATTTCTGGGCAAAATTCTCAAACTGCTGGTTTTAACTTATAAAGCCCTAAATGGCTTGGGCCCAAGCTATCTCAAGGACCATGTCTCCCTTTATGAGCCTGCCTGGGTGTTATGGTCATCAGACAAGGCCTTTATCTCAGTCTTAACACCTTCACAGGTGCATTTGGTGGGGAAAACGGGAGAAGGCCTTCTCTGTTGCTGTTCCCAGACTCTAACTCCCTCCCACAGGAGGTTTGGCTTGCCCCATCTTTACTGTCCTCCTGCAAGCAGACAAAGACCTTTTTCTTCGGCAAGCTTTCCCTTAGTGACTGGCTGCCTGAATGGGGTTTTTTAATGGTCGGTTGTGCATTACTACTTGGAATGTCTTTTTGGTGTGGCTATTGTTTGTCTTTTTTAGTATGGTATTTGTTGGATCCTTTATAATATTTGTAGGCTTACTGCTTTTAGTTTTAGCCGCCCAGAGACCTCTGGGTAGTGTGGGCGGCATATAAATTGAATAAATAAATAAAAAATAAAATAATGTTGTCTTTTAATGATGTAAGCCATCTTGAGCCTAATGTATTCTCAAAGGCTTTCACGGCTGGGATCTGATGGTTGTTGTGGGTTTTTCGGGCTCTTTCACCATGTTCTGAAGGTTGTTCTTCCTGACATTTCACCAGTCTCTGTGGCCGGCATCTTCAGAGGACTGGAGTAGGAACACAGTCCATGCTCTGTTGCTGTTTGTTGGATAGTTGGGTATTTATAGCTGTGGGAACAGCTTTTGTCCTATTCAGGAGATAGGGTGATGATGGTGATCAGCGTGTTTTTGTTGTGGATGTATTGTTGTAATAAGAGGGAGAGATTATCTGTCACTGTGATTGATGGGTGTTTTTAGCTGGTCTTTTTTGTGCAATGATCCCTGGTCTTTGTGGCTGGGTAGAGTTCGTTGACCTTTTGCAGACTGTATTTTCCAGTGCTGGGAGCCAGGCTTTGTTGAGTTTTAGACTTTCCTCTTTTTTGTTGAAGCTCTGTTGGTGTTTATGGATTTCAACGGCTTCCCTGTGCAGTCTAACATAATGTTTGCTTGTGTTGTCCAGTACTTCAGTATTTAGAAATAGAATTTCATGTCCATTTTGTTTTAGGGCATGTTCAGCTACTGCAGATTTTTCTGGTTGTTTTAGTCTGCAGTCTCTCTCATGTTTTTTGATTCTGATGTAATGCTGTGTTTTATGGTTCCAATATATACCTGTCCACAACTGCAAGGTATCTGGTATACTCCTGCAGTGGTGAGGGGGTCAGTCCTTTGTTGACCGTAACATTTGTTGTATTTTTGTGGTGGGTCTGAATACTGTTTGTAGGTTGTGTAACTGGCGAAATGTCAGGAAGAACAACCTTCAGAACATGGCCAAAGAGCATGAAAAACCCACAACAACCGTCTTGAGTCTGTTTAAGGAGAAAGGCAGTGTAAATATATTTTAAACAGATGAATAAACCCCAGGCAGAGTTGCACAAAAGGCCAGGAGTCTCTTCCGTGTAGGTCATTGGCTACCTTTTTTCTACCCAAGACAGAAGATGAACTGGGGGTGTCCAGATCTCAGGTGGTAAGGCCTTATTTGTTCGTTGCTTTTAGCCCCAAGATCTAATTTGAGCCTAATTAATTAGGCATGTGTTGAGGATTAACAAATTCTGAAACCCAGAATGTATGTGAAATGCCAGAACTGACCATAGCTCACAGTCCTTTGTCACTTCAAGCTTTCTTAAGTTCAACAGTATAATGTTGGCAAATGGGATTTCATGTTGCTGTTGTATTTGGTGCTATCGGTAAACAATTGGCAGGCAGAAATCTTTGATGATTTACTGTGGCTCTCCCAGAGATCTCCCAGTAGATCCAGTTCTCCCTTTTGCCTTCCGCTGAGTGAAACCAGAGATTTTTGCCTGTGCACGTGGAACTGACAGCACCCAAAGTAGGGCGCTTCTTCTGTATCAGGAGGAGGGGTACTGACTTAGAGTGACACCCTAATTCCAGCATTTCCTGGAGCAGGCTAGCTTAATTGTGACAGCGAAGTCTAATTTGGGAAGCGTGGCCCTTCAGCTTTGCTTAACATCAATGTTTGTCTGGCTGACACTGAGTGGAAAAGTAGAACAAGGGGGGGGGGGATAGCCAAGCTACTGTGCTGCAGTTTGGAGCTTAACTAGCGCTTACCATCATGAGGAGGATGTGGTGGATGTTCTCCACTTGAGAGGCCCTGCCTTGTTGTTGGCTTTCCCCACAATGCCGATCTGCCAAGGAAGTGGCTTCCCAGTCCCCTGGGTTTGCTCAGAAGGCCCCGAGCACTCTTTACACTTTGAGGCTTACATAACTGAGAAAAGAGCATGCAAATAAGGGAGATCCGATTATTTGGGCTGCTGCCATCATGACTTTCTATAGAGAGAACTCTTTATAGACAGATAATGTCTATAGAGATTTCTGAATTTGAGGCTATTCCTCGCCATAAGTTACATCTATTGTGTAACAGTGCAACAGGATTTCAGCTTGTGCTTAATAATCTGATTAAAGAAGACACTGTGTAAGTGGTCAGCCTAACTTGGAGATCTGTTACAGGCTCACTGTTGTTTTTATTTTACACAAAGGCTTTCCACCAGCCTTCCATGCTCCAAGTCATGGTTCTCCTTATATATATCCATATTCTTTACATATAATGCTATTCCGCCAACACCTTTCCTACTTGTTATTTTTTTTTTTAAATATACCCTTAATTTCAATCATGACTCTCATCCCACCAAATTTCAGTAATGCCAACAAAATGGTATTTGCCCCAATGTTAATATTTCAAGTTTATCGCATTTGCTTCCCCTGTTCTGTGCATTAGAATAAAGACAAGTGAAACCAAGTCATTCCCTCCAATTGCTTCCTTCCTGAATCAGTAATTAAAATTGGTTCTTGCTTCCGCTCTACATTCCAGGCTGACATCGTCTTCTGAGACTGTAGCCCGCCAACTGGAATCCACCAATCGGCTTGCCGAAAAGATCGCCCTGGCACAGAACGCTACCTTGCGCTCTCAGGAGCAGATCCTGCAAGATGGAGAGCTGCTACGGCAGACACTCCATGACTCCTCCCGAGGTAGCATCGGGTCTTGAGCACGGATCATGAATGAGCAAGCATGCAGGTGTTGTGCCCTTGTTAAGGGTGTGCAAAACAGGTATCTGGGTGTTGCTGGACTTCCAGTCCATGGTCCTTTGCCCTTGGCCATGCTGGTTACGGCTCAGAGTTGCTGCAGTCCAACAGCATCTAGAGGATCACACATTGTTCACCCCAGTGTTCAGTGGTGTGCCAGGCATTAAAAGAGACACCTTTGCAGATACCCCAACCCATAATATTCCTCCCCCATACTCTGTTATGTGTTAAAAAAAATCAAAACAAAACCTGCAGTCCCAAATACATAGGTAGTTTTTGGACGTTTGAATGGTGGTGTCTTGTCTTGCCTCATTCCACACAGGCAGTGATTTGAAAGAGACTATGCATGAACAGGAATGTGGATGGTATCATTTGTTGCTGTTATAGGAAAGTGTAGCTGCGGTGCTTCTCTTCCCCAACCAAATATTATCCTGAAATGTTAATGTTCACAAGATAATGTGTATGCCTCTATGCATACCTGATTTCTCAGATTCACCAGATGACTGGGCTAAAGCTTCCAATGCCTGTTTGTACATCACCAACTTGGGGCTGGGCTGAATACTGTTGTGCTTGGCTGGGGTTTGATAGGCTTGGCTGCCTGCTAGCCATTATTCCCAGTACATAATAGTATGGTCCAACCAGTAAAACAATATTCTAGCAGGTACCTATAGGGAGCTAGGAAAGTCAATTATATGGACCCAGACTATGGGTCCATCTAGCCCAGAGTGGAAAAGAATTGGCCCTCCCTGATGTTTTGGACTTCCTCTCCCATAATTCCTCTCCCTTGGCTATGTTGACAGGGGCTTCTGGGAGCTGAAGTCCTTCATTGGGAAGATCACACATTACTCATCCTGGCTGTAGACCTTTAAGAAAAGAAAAAACCCTATTCTAGCATGATCGATCATGCAGAAGTCTTAAAGGTCTCAGGCACTGTGTGACTCCACATACTGTATCTGTGGTTCTCCAGATGTTGCATTACAACCCCCAGCATCCTCAGTGGTTGACTGATAGGATTGCTGTGGGTCAGAGTCCAACATAATCTTGAGGGATCTAGTTCAACTGGAGATGCCTGAGATGATGATTTGGGGATATTGTGAATCAAAAGAAAACTGCAGTCCCAAATATTGCTATTGGTTGTAATATTTCTATTTTTTGTTTTCTATTTAATGAGTTGTAACCTGCCCAGAGTAGTGCTGTGACACCAATGGGAGCGGGATACAAACTGAATAAATAAAGTAATAAATAATATAATAATTATGAATGTGAAACACAGTTTATGCTGTATTCTTGGGAGTTAGGGTCTGCCCAGAGTTTGGAAAAAGTCAGTTTTGTACTACATTTCCCAGAATCCTTAGCGAGTGTGGTCAGGTGCTGTGCTGGCCATGCTGGCTTAGGGATACTGGGAGTTATAGCCCAAAAAAAGTAATTTTGCCAGATCTAGGCCTCTCATACTAATTGCAGCCATCTAAAAATCCAGTAACAGTCAAAGCTAGCATAACAGATACATATCCTGCCCCCTGGCCAGCCATAAGCACCACTCTTGATCTGCTGTAAGCCTTCCTAACTCAGCCCCTCCCATGGATGCAGTACAACTGAAATTTTAAAAAGCT
The DNA here is from genome assembly GCF_051106095.1 of Pogona vitticeps. NCBI lineage: Eukaryota > Metazoa > Chordata > Lepidosauria > Squamata > Agamidae > Pogona > Pogona vitticeps. Next base: position 177,536,173 of record NC_135784.1, on the reverse strand, counting down.
AGTAAAAATAGTGAAATAAGAACATAAATAAATTGGGTTAGTAGTTAAAAGAACATCCATGATATACAATGGTATTGATGCCACAGAAATACTCTGTTTCCCTGAAAAGAAGACAGGGTCTTATATTATTTTTTTGCTCCAAAATGCATTAAGGCTTATTTTTAGGGGATGTTTTATTTTTTTCTTGTATAACAATCTACATCCATTCAAATACAGTACAGTCTTGTCACCTTCTTCTGGTTGCTGCACAATGGTGGAGGGCAGGGTTTCAGTTAAATGGGGCTTATTTTGGGGGTAGGGCTTATATTACGAGCATCCTGAAAAATCATACCAGGACTTATTTTCAGGTTAGGTCTTATTTTCAGGGGAAACAGGGTAGATACTAACTCACATTCATACATATGGATAACATTTCCATCCAGATCTTCCTCCATCGCTGTTCAGAGCGGTGATTCCGTCCACACTGGAGACCCATGAGTTTGAAAAATAAGTGACCAGTCCAGAGAGTCACTCAGGAAATTTCATTGCTGCTTGGAGATTTGAGCCCCACATCCTCTGATCCAAAAGCAACCCTGTATCTGGTATATTGCAGTGTTCCTTTCTCAGTAGTTTTTGATAAAATGTAAATCATTATAGGTTGAGACATTTTACCTTAGAAAAATTAATTCGGAGGCAAGAGGTACAGGTAGGGCTATTTGTTACATTAGCTGAGAAAACATCCCCATATGTGAGCACACGTAGGTGTGGAATCCAATTTACTGGTAGGCGCAACATGACAGTGTTACGGCTTGGCTATATGGCTTGGCTGGAGCAGGATGGTATGGGCTAGATCAGTGGTGTCGAACTGTGGCCCTCCAGATGTTCTTGGACTTCAACTCCCAGAAGCCTTCATCACCACCTCTGCTGGCCAGGATTTCTGGGAGTTGAAGGCCAAGAACATCTGGAGGGCCACAGTTCGACACCACTGGGCTAGATGGTCACTAGGAGGTCCAGAATGCCATTGGGTGCCATCCTTGCATCCAAATGGGACTTGGATCTCAAACAAACCTAGTTGGTCCTCACCAGCCCACTCTTGATTTGCCAGTATGGTGAAGTGGCTTAAGAAGACACTGCACTTCAATATATTTGCAAAGTAAATCCTTCCTTAGCTCCATGGAGGGGCCAAGAATGGGGGGGCAGGGGGTGGAATTATTTTAAGTGGATTATATTAGGGCAGGGCCCTTTTTAAAAGAATAAAAGTCAAATGGAAAACTTCCTCCCGGAGACAGGAAGGGGCAATAAGGGTGATTCGTTTTGCTTTTCTTCTAAAGGCCCAGTCTAGAACCTGGCTGATTCCACCGCATGACATGCCTTTTTGTTCACCTCTCCTCTCTGCAGGGGTGCGCCAAGCCTTCCAAGAACTGCAGTACTCCGCCAGCGAGCAGCGAGTGGCCTTTGCAGAGATCTTCAACCGGGTGGCTTTCCTGCACAACTTCATAGTGGGGGAATCGAGTGCTCTGTACTCTGTCTTTTTCCATCTCCTGAGTGGGGCCGTCAGCCTGGTGTTGACCTCTTGCCAACGGACTGCAGGAGCACGGTGAGAAAACAGAGGGGCTGTAGATGAGCGGTTCAGTTTTACTGAAATCCCATGATTCTAAATAACTACCCGAGATGTGATTTGATGCTAGTCCAAGAAACTTTCCTAGATCTGCACTGACACTGTATGTTTCTGAAATTCAGGCTTTTCACAGCATCTTGTTGCGTGGAGAAAGGGCATCATGTGCAGATGAGAATAAAACCATGGGAAGAAACAGAAGGGATGTGTATTTGTATAGTGATGTCAGTATATATAAATCTAAATACATGTTCTATAAGTCTACATACATGTCCCAAAGAGTGTCTCATCCTGAATGTTGCCTAAAATTCCCTCATGAGTCGTGACTGTCTTCCCTATTCCCTCATGACTCTGGCAGCCCTCGGCAACCGCCCTTGGGGCTGGTGGAGGTTCATATATTGACTCTTCCCATTTCAGAATTCATTTTCCTTACAATCACAAGAGCTAAAGACCAGCTGTCTTTAAAAAGCAATACAAAGGACAGATTCTCAGAAGTCCATGCAGCAGAGATTCTTCCATCTTTCTGTAGGCCACAAACAGTAAACCTGTAGAAAATAAAATATTGGCTTCCTAGAGTACTTCCTACTGGTAATGTTCTCCTCCCCTTTCTTATCTCCAGGTTTATTTTGCTCACCTTAGTGGGCATTAATATTTACCTAGAACGTGTCATCTGCAGCTTTCTCATGGATCACCAGGACGATGGCGATGACCTGATGGTAAGGTCTTTTGTCCTGCAATAAAACAGATCTTTAAAACTGACTTGGACTACAGCTTGGAGGTTCACTCACCACCATGGTCAGGAATTTTGGGATTGGTGGTCTAAAAAATTATTTTTTTCAAGCTTTGACCCCAAATCAGCTGTGTCTGGAGAGTGATGCTGATCTCTGCCGAGGTGCTGTCTCGCTTTTCACATGTAGGTAGGGATAGATGTGAGATTCGGCTCATTCCCCCACCCCTTTCCCCACAGCACTTTCGTGTCATGCTTGCCTTTCCAAAGGGAAGGTGTCTGCACTGCAGCAAGTTTCTCCTGGAGGTTTGCAGAGAGGGGAATGTGAAGGAGCAACACTTCTGCAAGAGACAAGCAGCTGAATACCTAGATAAGAATTAAGGGGTAATAAAGAGGGCTTCCAACTGACAGTTTAATCCTGATTTTGCTTCTGCATATGCTTTAAGGCCCTGTTTGAGGCACTGTCTGGCTTCTGAGTCTTTGCCAAGTGTTACTTTGGCATTTCCAGGTATACCTTTGGTGTCATATGGGCTAGAAGCTTGTTTTTATGTCAGCAGCACATCTGCTAGTGAAATGGAGTGGCAGGTGAGGAAACAATAATACAGTTGTTATCTTGTGGGGGCTTTATCTGTATTGAGATCCTGCATCTCTTACCAAATTCTGTTTTTACAAGGAATTGCTGCAGGCAGAGTTCTGCAGACAATGAATCAGCTTCTTTCCAGTATGTAATTTCAACAGAGGGGAGAAAATGAACATTCTGGCTGTGCAGAAACACCTTCTGTAAGACTGAGTTACTATGTAGAGCAAACATGTTTAATGTTTCGGATCTTGAAGTTGAATTGCTGGGCCAGGCCAAGACATTTCTCAGCCTGAGGTAAAGGAAAGTGATTTCTAGTCTAAATGTAAGCCTTCTAGGCTCTGGGTAGGGGCCACCCTGAGATCTGAACAGGAAGTCTTCTTAAAGGCACTGTTTCTATGCTTGAAGCTCAGCTCTTGTTAGCCTCAAGATCCTCCATGTTGATACAGGTCTTGTCTTGCTTGCCTTGATTTGTCTCTGCTCACCTTAGGAGAACATCTCCTTCTGGGTAGGCCTGTCCCGCCGTGGTTTCGCAGGTCTGGGCCTTGCGATAACCACTTATTTTATCTGGACCTACAAAGACCCAACCAAGCAGAGCCAGCAGGTGCTGCAAAGCCTACAGGAGACCCGGACGGAGATTAGGAGACTTCTTCAAGAAACAGGTAAGAGGGATGGGACAGACTTGATGAAAGTATCTCCTCATCTGAGCCTTCACGGCTCTTAAGATCCGCACAGGAGGCCTTCCTCTCGGTCCTGTCGCCATCCTAGGCATGCCTGATGGGGAAGCCCAAGAGGGCCTTCTCTGGGAGGCAGCTCCCAGGTTGTGGAAGGCTTTCCCTCAGGAGATCAGCTTGGCCTCCTCCCTTTTACCCTTCCTCTGACAACTGACAACCCATCTCTTCAGGCAGGCTTTTAATGGTCATAACCAAGTCCCTGAATGCCATTTTTACTTGACTTTTGAAAGTTTTATATGTTTTTACTCATTCAATGCATTTGAATTGTATTCAGAGTATTTCAAGTACTTAGTTTAATGAATGTTTTTAAATGTAGAATTCATTGTGTTTTTAATTCTACTTTTTTAATGCTGTGAGCTGCCTTGAGTCCCCTTATTGGGAGACAGGTGGCCTATAAATAAGATAAAGAAACAAAGGAGCCCGAAAAATCCACAACAACCACACCCTGGATTTTCATAGTGCGAAGCGCAGGGATCACAAGTTATTGCCTTGTAGAAAAGACAATGAAGGGATTATTAACAACATCCTTTCCTTCTTTGAGGGGAGCTGAGAAATAGGGAAGGGCACAGGATGGGTGCAGAAACTGGTACCTGGTAATGGTGGTGATGTGCCAGTTGAGGAAGAGGGTTGCAGGAAGTAAGATGGGTCCTGTGATAAGCCCTTGATCCCTGGGCTGTGCTATCATTTCCCAGAGCGAGTGCAGTCTTAATGCAAAGCCTGCCTTATTGCTTGCTAGACCTTGGAGTTTGTATCTGTGGGAGGTGTGCAGTCTTTGTCTCTTCCCCCCCCACACACTAGAAATGCTATTGCCTAATAAACCAGAGCTCTTTCTTCAAGAAACTCTACTGAATGCAGAAAATGAAGAATTCACTGACTCAGGATTCCCGGAGCCGCCGTCCTGTTCAGAGTACAGAACTAACAAACAGAAGCGTGAGTGCTATGATGACAGAGAGCGGTTGTGGTTCATAGCTGTCAGAACCCCGGTTTTGGAGCAGATAGGCTTTGTTAAAATCCTGTTCTAAACTCCCACCTGGGCAAATCCATGCCAGGCTAACCTCATGAGCAGGATTGGTGTGTGATGCTTAAAAATCCGTTCTGAACTCTTCCGGGACAACAGCAAACCGCAAATGCGACAACTCGGGAGGCTGCCTCTTGCTGTGTTTTTCGCAGCCACCCCTGCGCTACAGCAAAGGCTCTCTCGGAGATCCATTTTAATCTCGCCCCCAGACTGATTTGTGGGAATGCAGTGGCTTTGTTGTGAGTAGAGAAGTGACCAAACCACTGAGGAGTGGAAATTGATGTGTTTGTCTGTGTAGACCTTTCAGTGTTGTTGGTGATGCTGTCAAAAAAAAACAACCCCTCTCTCTCTCTCTCTGGGTGCCACAAACAATCTTTGGGAAGACCTCATTTACAAGAGGGGTTTGGAAAAAGAGGGTCCCAGTCCTTTTTGGAAGTGGGGGCTATGGTTCCCAGTCTGTTTTCAGACTCCGTTTACCCGCATAGGTTCCCCTGTATTGCCCCGTTCGACCTGCTGTCCAAAGCACTGTCGGTGGCAGAGAGAGAGAAGCCCGGTTTTGACTCCTCTTGTCCCTTGTTTGTGATGAATTTTCCTTTCCTTTAGAAGGCCGGCCTAAGAGAGAGACTCCCTGGGATTTTGAGGGGAAAAGTGGAAAGCGAAAGAGCAGACACAAGAAAGATAGCTGTGAAATGCGGCAGCAAACTGTTAATTAACAGTTCACTGAGAAATATTGAAATTGATATTTTAATGCAGGGAAAAGCAGATACAAAAAACACTCTCTCTGCTCCAGGGTGGGTGGCTTATTTGGTCAGACTCATGGAATTCTATGTAGCTGGCAAAAACTGGAAAATTTAGAAAGGTTTCCTTTGTTGGGTGACTACAACGGTTCAGTTAATTATCTGCCTCAGTGTGTTGTCATTGTTCTTAGTAGTTTGATCGTTGTGCTGGGGGGGGGGGCTTTCAATGCGGCTTCTATGAAACAGTCCAGGATCCATGCTTGGGGAGGTGAGGGGCAGCCTGGGTTAAAATTTGCTTGAATGGAAATGCTGGTATTGTGGCCATCTTCTAAAGCAACCAACAATCCAGCACATTTTTTTCCTTTAGAGGAGGAAATCTGGACTAGTAGCCCAAAGCAGAGAGGGCGCTCACCATCCCGAAGGCGCTCACGGTCCCAAGGGCGCTCACGTTCCCGCGTCCACCGCTCACCGTCCCGCAAGCGCAGTAAGACCCAGAGGATTGCTGTCCAGCCACTGGAAATCCCTGTATTTCTAGAGGATGTAAGTCTATGGCTTGTGATAAGGGGAGTGCTTAGATTCATGAAGTGAAAAACATGCCCGATCATCTGTGGGACAAGGGAGAGGGTTTGAGAAATGTTTCTAAAAACTGCAGTAGGAAGGAGCTTCAGAAGATGTTTCTCCTAAACTCTCTCTCACAGCTTGGAAGCAACTAGTTACATGTAACATGATTAACTTGTACTTAATTACTTCTTGGGAAATGATTTATGTAACAAAGAGTTATAAAGTCACAGTAAAAGCAATGTAACAAGTAAAGTTACAAACTTATTTTAAGGCGCAATGAATCACATTGTGTAGTCACTTTCAAAGTTACAGTACTTTCTAAACACCCAAAGCGTTTTACAAGCATTTGAGCAGCAATTTTGCAGGCTTTGAATCAATCCTTTATCAGTCCTAGGTGGTGAAAGAAATATTACTATATTTGGTTTTGCCTTTGGTAGTCTTGTAAAAGAGGCTGGCGGGATAGCTCACTGGTTTAGTTATCTGGCTGTGGAGCCAGAGATTGGGAGTTCGACGCCCCGCTGGGCCTCCTGTAAAGTAGAGCCAGCCTGTGTGGCCTTTGGGCAACCTGCACAGTCCCATGGCATCCCCAGAAGAAAGGAATGGTAAAGCACTTCTGTACAGTACTCTCTACCTGGAATCCCTGAAAAAGGGCTGTTGAAGGTCAGAATCGACTTGAAAGCGTATATTATATTATTCTTGTAAATATTAACCAAGTTTGTTATTGAAACTGGCTGCTAGAGGGAACTAGAGAGTATGGATTGTTCTGGCCTGCCAGCGACAGTAGGACATATCACAACACGTTACTTACGTGGTGAAAGTAACAGTAAGGCTCCCCTCTTCCCTTTGCTCTCATGCTCTTAACTCAGCACCAGGACCTGCAATTACTCTTTCCTTCCACCAGTGATTATTTTAGTCAAGTAATTCTCCCACCTGTTAATGCAAGAATATATGCAGGATTTTTTCCCCCTCAGGGAAACGGGGCTTGTGCAGTGGTATCTTGGCAGAATTCCAGTGCACCGCATGTACTGCTATATGCATCTGTGCATAGTAGAATCATAAACTTGCTCTTGGTGGGAGCCCACTCACCCACCCAACCACCCTCAGAACAGCCACACAAGGATGTTTTCAGATGAGAATATGGAGGGGAGGAATAAGAGGGGGAAAGAAGGTACACGGGCTGAGGGTTTGGCAACACAAGGCCTATGGGCCACATGCAGTAGATGCATGTTTTTGCACTGACTGGATACCCATGAAAGCCTTCAGAGGTGCTGGTTCTCCTGTAAAGGAAGGCACCACCCTTTCCTTTAGTATTTGGTGGGTGGGAAGAAAGGAATTCAAAACTGGAAGTGAACCTCTGGTCATATGCACCTGCATTTGAGTGGTAGTGCAGTGCTTGGTGGGTCCCAGCAGGTTGGAACGGTTGCATGAACCCAATGAAGTTGCCTTCCCCCCCTCCCAAGTCTAAAACAAGGCTGAGGAAGTGTGTGGCCCTTCAGCTGTTGTTGGGACTGCCGTCCCCATCTACCTAAGCCAACTGAGGTAACTGTGAGGAATGATGTGAGGGGGGGTTAACATCTGTAGTGCCACACCTGCTGTGCTTTACCACAGCTCTAGACAGTCTCCATCCTTAAAGGAAAATATTGAGGTCTGGAACAATCCTTCATTTTCCTTCCTGGCGCTCAGAAGTAGGACACACTCACTCCCTTTATAGGGGCAGGGAACCGGCTTTGAAGGGTGCATGACAAATGGAAATTGTAAGCATTACTCTTTTGCAAGGGGTGTGTGCGCATTTTATCTCTGAGGACATGCTTCTCCTGACCCCAATTTCTGCCTTCACCATTGGAGTTTTAAGTTCTCTCCATTTAATACTGCACTAGGTCTTAAACCAAGAGCACGGCTACAACCCCGATATAAATCTTACAAGTTACACCTAAGCATCATTTGCTTAGAAATTTCTGGTATGCAAGGCAGTAATATCACCTCCCCTTACTCCAGATCTTTTTGTTACATCAGTATGCATTAGCTCTAGAACTCAAACGTATAGGACCTAGAAACTTGAAATGAAAAACTGTAATTTCACTGTTCTGTGGAGTCATGCCCTGCTGTCGTCATTGTCTGCATAATGCCTACCACACTGCAGAATTCAGGAGAGAACAAACAGATCTTTCTCAGCTTCTCACCCTTCATCTTTTGTGTTTAGTACAGTGCATGTAAATTAGTACAAGAGCACTTCTGAAAATAAACCAACACACACACACACACACAGAGAGAAAGAGAGAGAGAGAGAGAGAGAGAGAGAGAGAGAGAGAGAGAGTACAAGCAGCTGTACTGCTGGAAAAGGATGATAATTTACTGCATTGCTGCAGTCCCCACCACGGTGTCTGGCTTCTGGTTTGAAATCCAGTCCATTTTTAAGAAAGCAAGTTCTTCTGTATCATGTGTAAACAGCTGAAGGTTGGTGAATGCTCAGGCTTCTTTTCAGTACAAATCCTTCCACTGCTTCATCACAGGTACCAGTACAAAAAGTGGTGCTGAAACCTCATGCATCTTCCTCCCCTTGTTCCACATTATTACTCTACAGTAATAACAAACATATTTGCAGTAGGAACAAACTGGGATAGTCTGGTTTTAGCTTATCTACACTATTTGAGTTTGTTGTGATTGCCAACAGCACGCTGTCAAGTCAGAACTTATAGCCACTCTGAGGGAGGCACAGTGGGGACCCCTGGCTCTGCACCCAGATGCCTAAACCAGAGCTATGTTGTCTGAATAGCTGCCGGTTGCCGATCTTTGAGTGACAAGCAGTGCGCCCTGCTGCTCCCAATATGTTTGCAGCGATGTTCCTTGAGTCAATCAGTAGTTAGTGCTTGGAAAAGTGGCTTTTTCTTGGCCTGAACTTTCCATACAGCTCCCCCCACCCCCAGTCATGCTTGTTGTGGGAAGGGGAGTCTAAGAGTAATGAAATTTTTGAGATTTAGATCCGTAGTCCCAAAGTGAGACCTTTACGTCCAAAGAATTAGAGGCTTGAAAACATACCATTGCTTTACGCTAACTCTCCACTCGCCTGTTCCAGAGGCTGTGCGACAACCTTCCGAGCGGCGATCCCTTGGAGCCCCTTCCTCCCCAGGCAGTCCTTAAAGGTCAACTCGCTGAATCCCAAGGGCAGCAGAGAAGACTCCAGAGCCCTCCTCTCAATGTGCGCACGAACAGCCGGAAGGGGAAGTTGCTTCTGGCTGAGCAATCCAGGAGTCCTCCATCGCAAGCAAGGTAGAAAAAAAATTAGCTCTACTGAAGGAACTGAGCAAAAATGGGGAGCTAGGATTCCTGCTTTCAGTTCTCCACCATTCAGAAGGGGTTGTTCCTTTGGAGAGAGCACATGCTTTGGTGGAACACCTTGTTTTACATGCTGGACTAAAGAGATGAGCTTAGGGGTATGATTTCAAGACACTGAATCCCCTGAAGGAGGGAGAGTCGTGCCCAACTTTTAATATGCTGTGTGATTCAGACACACACACACTTTTTAAACACAGCTAATCTTCCTTTTCATCTCCCTGCTTAGCAAGAATTTCTTCCACAGCAAGACCTGGTGGCAACGAGTAATCTTCAGCTGTTTGCAGTCTAATTGCAAGAGGAATAAGCATTCGGTTTCCCATCTCTGTGTTTTTCTCTGTCACTGCCCTTCTCGGTGGAGTTTGGACACTTTTTAAATTAGAGGTCATGGGTGTTTCTCCATAAGCCACCATTTCGGCCCAGGGATCCTCAGGCCTTTTCCAGATCTTACTCTCTCCTTCAGGACAGAACTTAATGTGGCATCTCCATTCCAGGAGCCACAGCTGTGAAAGCCGACATGAGGTTTTGTCTGTCTTGAACCCATCCATGGCAATGAATAGAAGTCAAACCTGAGACAATGCTAAAGCAATGACAGTTTTATTTTTAAAGCACTCCTGATTTTTAACCTATTAAATAAAACGTTTCTCAGCAAACCAGCTCTTAGTTTTTGCCTAGGCATGTAGTCGCCAGTTCCCACCAACATGTGGGAAGATTGTAGGATGCATAGAGTCCCCTCCTGCTGCTCATGACCATGTGGGGTGTGGCCTTTCTGAGGTAGGTAAAACGGAGCCCCCACTGCCCATCTTCTCTCCTGAACTCAGTCATCTGACAGGCTGAAATTCATGGCTGCTGTTAGACTTGCTGAGAGTTTGGTGGCGATTTTCTCTGCAGATAAAAAGAAGACAAATGGGGAATTAGGTAGAAAAAATATCTCTTCCACTCTGATCTTTGTGGGCCAATTCAAAAGAGTACACTGTCTTCACATGAGATGAATTGTTAAATGTGAGAAAGATGGGGAGAAATAGTTTCATCAAAGCTACTAACATGAATTTGACCAAACTCCAGGAGGCGGTGGAAGACAGGAGGGCCTGGCGTGCTCTGGTCCATGGGGTCACGGAAGAATCAGTCATGACTTAATGACTAAACAACAACAATCTGCCAGAACCTCAGTCCCAGTTCTAAAAAACGTGCTCCTGAAAGTACGAGAAGGAATACCAGGTGGTCTTGCATGGCCACTAGAGGCCTGTGAGGAGTATTTTGGGCAGATCTTGGCAGCTGCCATGAGGAAAGCAAACCCTACTAGTGGGAAATATTATGGTGTGGAAAGGAGGACCTCTTTCTGAGTTGCAGGTAGTTCCTCTTCCCTTTAAAAAGGGGCCAACAGTGGAAAGGAAAATGAACTGTACGCAACCATTTTGTCATCCTGTTCCCTTTAACCACATGGTGGTAGGAGGGGAAAGGATGGTAAAAACTTATACAATAAGGGAAGACCATGTGTGGCCCTCCAAATGTTGCTGGGTTACAACTCTCCGTTACAATTCTTTACCGACTCAAGAGTTCAGAGGCTGGAGGGCAAGTATGGAAGAAAGGAGACACAGCAGTGGTAGAAAGTGAAGCTGATGCTGTAAAAATGTGTTGTGGAGAGTTAAGCTCTGCCCTGGGATGCAAGAGAGGACAAGACTCGCATACTGTTCTCCCACTCACCATGGGAGATGTGAATGAATGAAACAGAAAAAGCTACAGTGAAGTATCACAGGGTCCCCTGGGCTATTTCCCCCAGCTTTTTGACTTGAGGAGGAAAGCGCATGCAGATTGTGGCTGGAATCATGACCTAAGAATTGTTCCCAAACCTCTCCATGGGGCACAGCATCACCCAAGCCAGCTGTGTGCCCTTAGTCACTTGGAAAACAATGCTGAAGAAGTAAATTGAAGGACACAGGAAAGTGCCTTTGACTGAGCAAGACATTCATCCATCTCGCCCAGCGTGGTTTCCATTAATGGACAGCTGCCCACATAGTGTTCCCAGCAAAAGCCATTTCCTGGCCTCCCTACAGATGCCCAAAATTGAATGTTTAGAACTTCTGCCTGCAAACTATAAAAAAATCTGTAGCCCTCCGTCAACCATTACCTGCTCGTTTCCGCCGTTTCTTGCGCTTCTTGCTTGCTGCCCGCAGACCCTGGCCCTGCTGCAGAGGGTCCAAAGCGGAGATCTCCCCCAGATCAGGAGCCCTAGGCACAGCCTCCTCTGCTTCCACGAGGGCCTTGTTTTTGGCTTTCAGCTCTATCGTCATGGGGCCAAACTAAGGAGAGAGCAAGAGAAACCTGCCTTGTAGGGTTTTAGAGGTAAAAGGTGGAACAGGAAGGAGGATGGTAGAATAGCAGGTCCTTCCAGTAGAATCCTGACCAAAAGAATCAGCCAAGCTGGCCAAAGCTCCAGCACAATGTTGGATGTAGCTGCAGTGCATCCTTTCACACTGAACAGTGAATAAAATTTTCCTCGGCACCATGCCTAAGGTTACCTATGCTATAATCTGAAAGAACAGAGCATGAGGTTGGGTGAAGTTATCTTTTTGCCTGCTAGCTTTTATAGTATAAGGAAAATAAATGCAAGTTTCTAATCCTCAAGGCTGTGGAGAAATGCTTGGAAGGAAGTGCTACTTCCTTCTGGGCTTATAAAATGAGATTTCCAGCAGTGAGGACATCAAGGCCTAGTGTGGAGATCATTCATGGCTGACAGGCTCAAAGCCCCTCAGGAATTTCTGAGCAGCAGGAACTATAACATCAAGCACCGCACCCTTCAGGCGTCACGTTTCCCTCTGAGTTTACCCACTATCTTCACAACAGGTACGGGAGAAACCGATTTTCTCAGAAAAGGTATATTGCAGCAGCAATCCCTGTGGTAATGGAAAGTGCTTGCAGGGGACTTGGTTTTGAAAAGGCAATGAAGAACCAGCAGTATTATCAAAAATCTGCCCCTCCTTTGCCTGTGAGGACCAAACCAACTGCTGGCATTTCAGGGCTGATGATGATGAGCACCTGCACGACCAAATTTCCCACTGTGCCTCCTGTTCTCTGACCAGGGATGGAAACTTAAGCAAAACGTAATACAATTAGGCTGATGCCACATTTCCCTGGCACAGGTTTTCACCACTCACACCCCTGGCAAGGAGCATTTATTATTACATTTCCATCCTGCCTTTTATTCACACCTAACTCACAGAGGCACTGACATGCCTTGCTCTTTCCCTTTAAACCTCGCAACAACCCTGCAAGATCGTGGTAGGCAGAGATATAGCATATAGCAACTCTCTGGAGATCACTTAAGAAAGCTTGGTCGCCAACACCAAGGGGAAATTTGAACTCTGTCCTTGTCTGGCACCCAATCCACTCTACCATACTGGGCCTCAGTTTATCTGGGAAAGATGTTCATGGTTTTGCTGAGCAGCCTCTCTAATTCGGCCCCAAAATTAGAGCCGGTTCGCCGTTAAAGGAAGAAAACCTGAATGCTGGCCTCCAGCCGTCGGGAGCCATGGGGCTTGGCAGCTAGCTTTCATCCTCTGCCCTGCATCCAAGGTTCCAAGCATGGATTAGGCAGCAAAAGGGACCTGCTGGGCCCCAGCTTCCCATCACATCCCACCACTGAAAACAGTGGCCACATGATGGGAATTGCTATCCGATACCCTAAGGGCAAGCTGGTCAGTATTACTTGTATATGAGCTTTAATCGTAGCCCCCCCAACTCCCTTTTCCTGCTATAAACCCAGCCCTTTAACAATTATATGACATGGCCTCTCTAGTTTAATCCTTGGGGTTGGAAGGAGCTAATTCTGTTGTAGTGGTGTGGATTTCCTCCTTCACCTGGCCTGCAGAAGAACACTGAGGCAGAAGGAGAGATGGAAGAAGGGGCACATCCTGCTTTTTCTTAGCAGCAGAGAGTGCTCGTCCTGTCCCTGGTGTTCCACTGCCAAAGTCCTCCCTAATTTATATGAGGGGGAGAAGTCCCTCTCTTTCTTTCATTCCAGGCAGAGCTCAAGCCTGCCAAGTTTGCCCTCCCCTCTGTAGCTAAAACGAAACAGAAGTCGACTGTTTTGCGGCCTAGAACTTCTCAATAAGGTAAATCCAGAGGCTTGCAGATTTGGTTAATTGACAGTCACAAGACTAGGGGCCAAGCCTGGCTGCAGAAACCGTCCTTTGAACAAATTCTGGGACTCCAGGACTTCAAGCAGCAGAGGCCAGCCGTTCTCTTCAAGACCTGTTTGTTCCAAGTCTTGATGATCGTTACCACCACCACCACCATCCCGCCCATGAACCTTGCTTCACAAGCCCGTCTCTGCAATACCTAGCAGTCCCTTGAGGAATTATCTGACATCCTGGTTGGTTCCAAATTTACACCACCTAGAGTTTGTCCTCGCTTACCTCTTGACCTCCGTCTTCCTCCATCTTGGTCTCTTCGTCTTCTTGACTGCACAGTCCTCCTCCCTCCTCCATTTCAGCTTCTGTCCCACTGGTGAGGCCACAGCTCTCCAAGGTGATGCCAACAGGACCCAAGGGCAAATCTGCAAAAGATGAAACATTGCCCAGCATTTCCTAAATATTTCCAGGGAGCAAAGCCTGAGGACTGCAGCTTCCTGAATACTTATGGCCAGCCACCTGCCTGCCCTACCATGGGAAGCTGTTCTTCTGCTCTGCCTTCCCCAGCAGCTTTTTGAGAAGAAGGGAAGGATGAATATATGCTAAAAAAATAAAAGAAGCACTGCAGGGAAGAGATGTAGGGATAAGCGTGCAGTGAAGAGAATCATTTGGCAACCCCCAAGAAGCAAAACCTTGGATACACCACTGCCACCTTTCCTGAGCCACTTACTTGCCAAAGCTTTCTCGTTCTCCTGTTCCAGGGCTTCAAAATCAAAGGCCTTGCCCATCTCTGCCATAATCTCTGCACTGATGTGAGTGGGGAGCGTGTGGGTTTCGGGGGGATGTGTGAAGTAGCTGATCTTCCCACTATCAGAGACAGAAAGAGAGTGAAACTTTGAAATTAACCAGAGATTATGCAAAGACAGAGCTAAAAGTATCTGAGTCTCTCAGATCCTGTTTTATCCTTCCGGGTGTCTCTCTGCCCTTTTGAGACTGACTGGATTAGAAATGACAAGGGTTAGGAGGCCTCCATCAAAATCAGCCTCTGCAAGGGAGACACATTTCCGATCCCCTTGTCCTTCTGAGGATTTTGACATGCAAACCTGCACTCACCTTGTCCAGTCACTTAGCACTGCTTTGGCTGCCTTCTCATGGTCCGGCATCCCTCCTCTCTTCAGCTTGCCTTGGCGCCTGGCTAAATGAGCCAGGAACTCCATCGTGTCTTGGAAATCTGGCACACCATAGTGCTGCATAATCTTTTTTTTAAAAAAGAGAGGTGGAAGGAAGAAGAGAGAGAGGCTGATTACCATCTTTAACCCACTTGACTACCGCTTAGTAACTTGTATCTGCATCCAAGTGATCTCTAACCAATGGGACCAAAGGCCATGGGGGGGATTGCACTCGGTACAAAGTACAGTGGTGCCCCACTTGACGATTACCCCGGTAGATGACGAAATTGCTTAACGATGACGTTTTTGCAATCGCAAAACGATGTTTCAATGGGGAAAATTCGCTTCATGACAATCAGTTCCCTGTTTCGGGAACTGATTTTTCACTTCGCGTCAATCAAAAACAGCTGATTGTCGGGTTTTCAAAATGGCCGCCCGCTGTTTCCTGGACCTATTTCCAGAAGACAGCGACCGAAAATGGCTTCCCCTATGGAGGATCTTCGCTGAACAATGAGGTATTTTGCCCATTGGAACGCATTGAATCGGTTTTCAATGCATTTCAATGGTTTTTTTCTTTTTCTTGATGACAATATTGCTTAACAGCGATTTTAATGGAATGGATTAAAGCAGGGCACCACTGTATTGTCTTTCGTTCACTTTCACCATGTCTTCTGAAGAACTGCCATTCACAGTGTTTCTGACTACACAGAAAGATGCAGGGTACCTGGTAAGAGAAATCCCAGTTTTGAGTTCTGGGGAAGGGAGGAGCCCAAAGAGATTCTAAATGGCATCTCCTGGGGGAGTTCACACACACACACCACTTTCTCATTCTTGGCAGCAACTGGCTCACATTTTTTTTTTCTTTCAGTGGGTCCATCACCCATCCTGCTTTATTGGTTTTGTCAGCCAGTCAGCTCTATTAATATATGCAGCCGGGGGGGGGGGGGGGGGCGATCGCTCCAGGCTAACCAGTTACCACTTAATAGCTTTTGAAGCAGGGTGGTTAGTGTGCAGTCAGGTTGAACCATCAACTAATAAAATGCACCCCTTTGATTAATTGAGGCAGACGGCACTCGAACTCTCGCTTGCCTGCAAGTGAGTCCTTTTGACTTCAATAGGTTTTACTGATGAATCGCTAGACTAACTAAGACTTGGTTTCAGATACTGAGAATTGGTTCAAAAATATTTCGGCCAATTCGTTAGCAGATTTTTCTTCCTCTACTTTTTAAACTGTCCCCCCCCCCAAAAAAAAAGAAAGTACTTGAAGAAAAGAAGCGCATTGGGATAGCCGAAACTATCTCACATTTACATTTTCTGTTGTCAAAAAACACATCTTGCTGGAAGAAGAGGCATCCTTTATTCTCCGAGACAGAAGCAGGAATGCCTCTTCTGACACTGCTCCTGCTGACGCTTGACTCAGCCATCTGGCATGGTGTGGTGAGCTGTGGTGCACTGGACTGGGCTCTGGAAGACCCAGATTCAAAACCCAAGCCAGTCAGACATCTCAGTGGGTTATCATCCTAGGCCAGTCATTCTTCCTACCTGACCCACCTCACAGGACTGTTGTGCACACAGAGTGGGCAGGAAGTTCATTGGGGGAAAGTAGACTATAAATGCAGATCAAATGAAAATAAAGCATGTCATACACACCTACACTTTTTGGACTGTTGTCCGAAATTAATGAGGGGCAGCTGCTGAGTGATCCAATGGCCACCTGTTATTATTCATTTTTAGGTCCCCAAAGTATAACTACAGGACTTGGTTGGATCTGAACCAACAAATAATCCTGTGCCGGTTTAAAGACTAAAAGGTTTATAAGCCGTCCAAATTAAGAAGACTGTCCAAAACTGACTCGACAATTAACCAGTATATTTAATCAGAGAAACAAAGGAGGGAATCCGGATTTCTCTCTTGGGTTTCTTATAACAACAGATCAACTATCTCACTTAATTTAGATCGATCAATTCTACTAAAGCCCACAATAAGCCTTTGAAAGAAGCCCTGAATTCCTGATCTCCATCGACATAATTATCTAGATCACCATCACAACTGTGTACAGCTAAAGCCCAAGACACCATTCCATGACTATGGATGGGAAACGCTGTTTTCTTCAGACTCCCATTCTGGGAGTTTTAGTTAAAAACACACACACAAACAACACCAAAAGGCAACATTCCCATTTCTGCTAGAGCTACCTGCTGCTTGTTGCACCGTTTCAAAATGGCCTCCACTGGACTAACTGGGTCGACCAGTCGCTCTATCTTAACACAGTTTCGTAGGATCATGACAGCATCAGAGGTGGGAGAAGCCATGACAATCCCCGGACAGTCCAGGAGTTTGATGTGTTTGTCCAGATGCACCTCTTGCAGGCACCTAGAAGATTGGGGTTAAGAATGTGAGAAAAAGGATTTGCAATCAAAGGGAAAGAGTTGCTTCTTCCACTAAAACCCCCCTCCACTTCTCTGGGTGATGTTCTGAACTCCAGGGGTGGCAGCAATGTGCTCCTGGGGACACTTTTGCACCCCATCTCACTCCTGCCAGATAAGCTACTATCGTGGCAGTGGTAAAGTAAGACCTGCTGTTTTTCTGGCAGCATAATTCCATGACACAGAGCAGTAGCTCCCACCTTTAGGTCTCCAGATGTTCTTGGACTACAATTCCCAGAAGCCTTCTCTGTTAGCTATCCTGGCCAGGATTTCTGGGAGGTGTAGGACTCAAGGTTAGGAGCACTGACACATAGGGAGTGGACACTTTTCAAGTAAGAAAGAACTGCACTGTCCCCTCCTACCACTTGCAGAAACCAGGTACACACCTTCTGTCTGTGATTGTGGGGATGGGGATAAGGCTGCTCTCCTTCCCCTTGAAGTTACCTCCTTCAGCTCTAGGTACAAGCCTGAGCAGCAGTGCTTCACCCACAATCTTGTGACTGCTTTAAGATTTACAGCCGGGTCTCTATTGAAAGGCCGACACAACCATCTTGTGTCTCAAGCTGTTATGTCCAAGGGACAGTCAAATTCCAGCCTTCCAGAGGTTGCTGGATGGCCACTCCTATTAGCCCTGCTCAGTGCTGCCAGAGGTGGAAAAAGCAAGGAGATGCAGTCCAACGGCAAGCTCTGTTCTTACTATTCCTAGGGGCAGAGGAAGGAAGAGTCCTAGTCCGAGGCTTGAAGGCTAGGGCATGAGCAATGACCGCCTTCCGACATGACAATAAGTGACAACTGCAGGCATTTTTGTTGCCTAAGGGAGAGGAATAAAAGGCACTGCCACCCATCCACTCATTAAGAGGAAGAGTATCCAAAATACGGCTACTTATTTTGACATCTGAGGCACCCAATCTCAGAAATGCTTTTCCTCCTTCGGGGTGGATGAACAACATAAATGCACATCAATTTGCTACTGATCAATGGCATCCAAAACATTCTGTCAAAGCCTAAAGGCAAGGACCATCCCTCCTTGCAAAACCTCATCCCATTGTTATTCACCATTCCTAGGCTTTCTGTTCCATGAAGGTCCACAGTTCTGATCCCCTTGGCCCACACCTGACTGTTCAGGGAATCCACAGGTGGATTTCAACCAGGCCTACTTGGGCAAGCACTCCTTCATCCAATCCTTTTTTCCCCCCTCTCACAGGAGGGAGAAATCAGCACCAAGGCTTAAGCTGACCTACCTCTGATTCAAGGGGTTGCACTGGACTCACCCCAATTCACCAGGGATGACAGGGCCACTGAATTTTAGCAGTGGCTGCTCTACCGCAACTGCTAATGAAACCCGACATCCATTGTAGTTCTTCTCTCTGGTGCAAGAGGGAGCCAGAGAGCATCCATTTCCCTTTTAGACAGGAAGGAACGGGGAAGAGATCCTGTGCTGAGGTGCCAAATCTCACCACTCTTACCCCAGCCAAGGCTATTTGCCTGTTTGCTATATATATGTATCAATACACACACCAAGAGAGAGAGAGAAAAACTGCAACCTACTTAGTGACGCCAGGTGTGGCACCAACGCTGCAGGCCCGGCTCCTCTTCAAGCTGTTGATCAAGCTGCTCTTCCCGACATTTGGGAAGCCTGTAGTCGGGAATGAGGAAAAAGGCACCTCTGTCAGCCGATGGCCCCCTCACCCTTTGGCAAAGGCTCTCCCGTGAGAGTCATCCAGCCTCTTTTCAGCACCTCATGCAGGGTTCTGCTCTCCACACTCGTTAGCCATCACCGGCCCACCACAGGAGAAGAGAAGCCTAAGCATCCTTCCCTCTTTTAACAGACGGACAGACAGACAGGCAGCAGAACAAAGGTGGCTAGAGAGGCTACTACAGCCTCCAGGCAGGCTCAGAAAGGCCGGCCCTGTCATGAGGTAGAGTGAGGCGACTGCTCCCAGCAGCAGGAGAACAGAAGGCAAGGGACTCCCAGCTGCTGCTCTTAAACCTGATTTGGACAAGTGGCACCCCCCACAACCTGCCCTGGTCTCTCTCCAAACTAACCCCTGCTTCCTCAGGGATAGGGGAGGCTGCTCTTCCTTCAGCAGGACTGAAAACAAAAGGGCCGTTGCCATTTCGACCAGCTCCTATACACAGAATGTATAGGATGTGAAATGGTGCCATACTGTCCTTTGCCTCAGGCAACACACAGGGTCTTGGACCAGGCCTGCCACTCAATAGGCTGGCCCCGCTTTGACCCAGGCCCACGCATGGTCTCAGTGGGTTGGGCACAGCGTTGCCTACTTTTGAGCTTGCAGCTTCCCACCCAGTTGTCAGAAGGTTCCAGCGGGGCTTGAGATACATGGCTCCTTCTCTCCCTTGCCTCTTCTCCCACTTCCTATCTACAGCAATACCTCTACCTCTGCTAGGGCTTCCTGGCTTGTCTGAGTCTCCGTTCACCAGCTGTCTCTGGCTGAACGCCCCTCTGGAAGGAACAGAGGATTTGGCCAAAGGCCCAAAACTGGCAGAAGGAAAGGAAGATCTTCCTGTGCTCGGCAGATGGCGGCTACGTTTAGACCCACCCACCCCAAACAACGGAGGCAGGAGAAGCAAGCGTGCTTTTTAAGCTCCCCTTGACTTCCGAGGCACAGAAGCAATATTTGCAAACAAGGACATGAAAGATATTTGAAAACATTTGCCTGCTAGTTTAGTGAGAAGATGAAGCCATTCACATATCCCGGGATTCTTGAAAAACCCTCAGGAAAACGATTACTACCTTGACCAAACTGATCAGGTCTGATTTTGGAAGCTAAGTAAGGTTAGCTAAGTAAGCCCCAGGAGTGACTGGATGGGATATACCACATATGGCCAAGGATCTTTAGGTAGGCTACGAAAGAAATCATCTCAGGTTGTTCCTTAGCCACACCTGAAAGCTACTGCTAATAACTCTGGCTCAGGTGGATCAGCAGTCTGACTCTGTGTAAGGTAGCTTCCTGGGCTTTTCAACTCACCCACAACTCCGACAGTGATGGTTGTCCGGACATTCTGGTTCCGGCAGTAGTTTGCCAGCACCTTCATGAGGCAGTCTGCCCCGACACAGGCGCCACTGCTGAGCAGGTCACCCGAAGCCTGGGTTACTGGCACTCGGCTTTGTTGCTGGGGAAAAAAAAGAGAGACTGTCAAGAAATAATAGCAACTGCAGTCTGATCACATGGCAGAACACGCCGACTGCTGAGGGGGAACTCTGCTGAAGCTTTCCATCCTTCTCAATGGACAGCCCGGATCTCATCACTTGGACATCAGTGACTGGATTTCCTCAGTAAATCTGGCCTCCTGAAAAACACTATCTGGCCCTTCCAAGGTTTGAGAAGAAAGTGATGTTTTCTAGAAACAGCGCGTGCTCTGAGATGATGGGGGACTGGGGGCTCCCCACACTTTGTCTCAAAATGGCCTTCAAGGAAAAGGGAACTGTTGAAACCAGACCTGCAGCTTCTTTGCCCCACCACAGCCCTTGTGGGTCCCACGTACCAGGTTTTTGCTCTGCTGCTGAGTGGAGGCTTTAAACGCTACCGTAGGAAATTCATTCCTCAGGTACTTCAGCCACTTTGCTACAATATCCTTAGACACCAGATCTGGTCCAGAAACAGAACAGGAGAATTAAGCTGGAAGACAGAACTCGTATACCACATGTACATAAAACCTATGGCTTTTGGGATGGCATTGGATGGCAATGCTCACCAGCCCTGGGCACTTTAGCCAGTGGTGAGGGATTGTGGGAGATGTCGTCTAACACCTGAAGGACACAGATGGCCCAGAAATGGATCAGGCCCACCTGTTTTCTTTGGGCCCAAGGGCCTGTCAGGCATGTAGTACTCTACAACTGTGGGATTCTGCTAAAAACTATAACCTCCCACATACTCTGCAGGTGAGGCAGCAATGCCATACCCCGCAGCTGCCATGAACAAGATGAACCCTAAAACAGTAAGTTGTTCTATAGTCAAAATGCCCCTGAAAAGCTTTGATAAAAAGCTTTAAAAATAACTACTTTACTTTCTCATGCAAGATAAACCAAACAAATGGACAGTAGGACCTCCGTATCCGCTGATTTGCTTATCCATGGTTTGAAAATATTAAAAGAAAAATCCAAGAAACATAGATTTCTAAAGATGAAGTTACTAGAACTGCCCACTAGAGGGAGTCAGAGACCATGCTATCTATAAGTTTGCTATCATCTGCATTTTTCCGCTTGGAACTGATCTCCTGCAGATAGAGGGGGTCCTACTGTCATTTGGCTTTCTTCTCTGAGAACATTCTCCAGACTTGTCTGGTGGAGTATCTGGATTCAGGGAGAGAAGCCCCCATCTGGAACGGAACCGCCCAGGATATTGTGAATCTTTGCTGAAGATTCTTGGCTACAAGAGGGTCATACACCTGAGTCATAACATGAGAGAGGATTACAGCCCAGGCCTATCTGCGCCAGACCTCTCTCCTTTTCCAGAGAGTCCAGCAGCCCGGCCCTTCATGCTCACCTATTTTGTTCAGCACCAGTACTAGCCTCTTGTTGGCTCCTGCTTGCACCACTGCCTGTTCAACTTGGGGGCAGCGGCAACCTTGAGGATCCCGGGCATCAAGGACTTCTAGGATCACATCAGCAGCTTCCACTACCTAAGGAAAGAGAGAGAGAGAGAGAGAGAGAGAAGGCTAAGGAGGAGGGAGGGGTAGTACATCTGATCCCTGCCCTTGCCCAGCAGAAGGAAGAGCTCTTGCACATTGGAAACCCAACAAAGCATCACCTTAACAGCCGAGGCCTCTTTTCCCCCCAGAACTTGGGGAAGTTATTTCAGGATGCAATTCCTAGAGTCCCCCCCCCCCAGCCATGCTAAGGGCGAGATCCCTTCAGCCCCACTAACCTTCCTGAACTCCTTATAATAGGCTTTGCAGGAGCTGTCTTTCTCCAGCAGGGCATGTTTGGCCAGTTGCTTCAGATCCACCTCCTGCGGGAAAACAAGTGTAGGTGTATATATGTAACACCTTTCGAGCTGGCTGGATCACTCAGTGAGCTGGAGAATCAGGCTGCAGAGTCAGGGGCCAGAGGTTCGATTCCCCACTATGCCTTGTAGGAGAAGTGTCCCTACGTATGTCCTTGGGAAAACTACCTTACTTTAAAAAAAAAACACCTGGAAAGGGTTGCCCTAAGTTGGAACCGAATTTGCAATATAAACTTAACGTCATTTAAATATGCATATAATTAAAGAAAGTTGCACTTAGATAGAACGGATAGGGTGGGTCTCCATGGTAGATTACAGGACAAGCCCGTTATAGCTAGAAAGCATTAGCACCAGACTGGCCCCATCTTTGCTGTCCTTCCACAAACACGCAAAGACCTTTCTCTTCAAGCCAACTTTCCCTTCGTGACTGAGGAAGAAAGAAAAAATTTTAATGGGACGGTTGTGTTTTTAATGCATTTTTATTACCGTTTTTATCTACTGGTTTTAATCTATTTATCTAGTTCTTTTAAAATATTGTAACAATTGATTGTGTTAGCTTTAATATTGTTTCTTTTAATACTGGAAGCTGCCCTGGATCCTTTTGGTGAGAAAGGCAACATATATGAATGAATGAATAAATATTTGTTTGTTGTTTCCCTGCTAGAAACACATGGTTGCTTGCCCAGAGGAGGATACAGAGGAGTACAGGGGGACCATAGTATCCGTGGGGATTGGTTCCAAGCCCACTACCCACTCACGATGAAGAAAAATGCTGAAATAGCTAAGGCTATACATAGTGTGGTCTCTGGCTCCCTCTAATGGCCAGGTCTAGTAAATATGCCATAGAAATAAATATGTATTTCTGAGTTTTTTATTTAATATTTTCAGACAGTAGATAAGTGAATCTGCGTATCAGTAGATACTGATCCTGCAGATAGTGGGGTCCTACTGTATTCAACTTCAAGATGATCACAACTGTTTTGAGGCAATCATCTCAGGAATACACATTTGAAAGACAAAGCTTTAGAAGTCAGCAGAGTGGGGCTGTAGCTGAGAGTACACAAGCTCAGAAGGGCCCAAACCTCTTTCCTACACTGGCTGGAAGTTGGTGTGAAATGGGGTAGAATATCCCCTCTCCTCACCAGCTCCTGCTCTGAACTTTTGCCCACCCAATTCAACATGTCCTCCTTCTTCTGAAAAGATTTTTCAGGGAGGAAACACTTCTGCATGGGAGTTGAGCCTGCATTTGGACCTCATTCAAATATGCCACCTCTTGGATAAACATTTTGGTGTAGAAGAGGAAGCAAGAACAGCGACACTATGAAGACATACGGGATGATGTAGCCAGCAGGTACTTGAGGAAGGGGCAGAAGGAATGAACATGCAGAGAGGAGAAAAAAAAAGGGGCCCCCAGCACAGAGGGAGAGACCATTGGGGAGGGGGAGACGGGGCACATTAGCGCTGAGAATGATCTCTCAGCCTCAGTATAATTACCTTTTGTTCAAATTGCTTTTGCCTCATCAGGGCATCCTTCTGCAGACCCTCTAGACTCCGGAACCTGCTGACTTCCTGTTGCCGGGCCATGCGCTGCCGTTCCTTCAGTTCTGCAACCTGGTTGAGAGGTGCACAGCCTTAACCCACCAGGGCATCTCCAGGCCTTTGCAAAAAATATTTTTTCAGGCTATCCCAAACATAGGCTGAAATCCTATTGCTTTGTTACACACAAGACATTCCATTCCATCGTTCCTGGCTCAAAATCAATAATCCCTGCTTGGATTCTTGAGTGCTCGCCAATCCAGAACCCCATCCCTCAAGAATCCCAGCCAGGACCCATTAATAGCTAACCAGGAATAACTGAATGTTGTGCCTTTTGTGGAAAAAAGCAACAGGAATTGAGCGATGGGATCTGGAACCCACTTTAGGCATCCAACCCCCCCCCCCCCCCCGATTTGTAGCTAGGGAATGTATCTCAAAGAGCCAAGCCCAGCACCATTTCCCCAGAAGCATCTCCTAGAATTCTTCACCTCACCTTCTTCTGCTTTAGTGCTGCTTCCTTTTTAACATGCTCCCTCTTTTTCACATGTTCTTTGAAGTGTGATAACTGGGGCACTCCTGGATCCTTCTTTCCCCGTCTTTTTGCATCTCTTTTCTGCAGAAAGGACAGGCACAGCATTGGGCCTAACACCAGATATGAAACTATAGAAGAGGGTTGGCCAGCCCGCATGCTCTCCAAAGGTAACAGGAGGGAAGGGTTGGATTGATAGCTACACATCTCCACTGCCGTACTCTCCCTCTCCCGCCCTGAGAAACGCTCTCTGCCAAACAGACAGACACGCTGAGCTTGAAGAAGTTAATTTTTTCAACCACAGCTCCTAGAATCTCTTAACCATTATGGAGTTCACCTTCTGCATACATAACACCTTTCCTTGTTCTTCTCATGCCACACCTCCACCCAGGTTCCTTTAAAAGCAAGGACGATGCTGGTGATCCCTCTGCCCTGCCGGAGGAGTTGGTCACACACACACCAGCTCCCCTGTTTGCTTTCCCTAACACCCAGGTTCGCCTTTTGGCACGACTTTTTCTTTTTCTTTCTAATTAAGCTGCCAACAGAGGATATTCTCCTCACTGTACCAATGATGAATACTGAATCAATGCTGTCAATTATAACAATATTTATTTAAGGATTCGAAGGTGAAACATATAAAGAAAATCATGGACGTTCTTGTAGTATTGATTCATTAAACACGCTTTGGATTTCAGATATGCTTACTTATGTAGGATTCACTTTAATCACGGTGTTACAACATTCAAACTGTTTATTTAATTCTTATTACTTTTACTTCTTCAGTTATCAAACACACCAACTTTCCAAGTTCTTGTTTTCAATCCTTCCCTAACTATCCCTCTTAACTCTTTCAATCTCTCTATATATCTCTGTCTCTTCTTCTCTCTAACTCTCCAATTGCCCAACTAACTTAACTGTCTCCACTGTCTTCCCTCAGTACCGTTGGTTCCGCCCCTCCAGTCCTCTCATAGGCTCCCACACCAGAGCTCTACCATGACTGACAGGAGTGACATTTTATCTGTCCGTCACAGAGTTGTTCTCACTAAGAGAAGTGAGATCCTCAGGAAGAGGTAAAGACCTAGAGATGACTCTTCTTGTGCTGTTTCCTCTCCACTGGCACAGTGGTTATTTCCAGGGCAGGGAATGGCCTGAGCATGTCCACTGCAAGGGCTTGCAGGATGCTAGGGTGTCTTGAGGGTGGGGGACCTGCGGCCTTCCAGATGATAGACTGCAATTCCCAACACTGGTTACTAAAGCTGGGGAAGGTAGGAACTGGAGTTCAGCAACATCTGGAAGGCCACACACTGCTCACCCCTAATGCAAATCATGGGAAGGACATGGTTCCTTCTTAAGTCTTAAAATCACAGTGTTTGTCTCAGGGACAGAAAAATATTGGTACAGCCACATGACAGAAATTCATCTCAGTTTCATAGACAACATAAATAAAAAGATACTTGGCTGAAAAAGCTAAGCTTCAGTTAGCTGCCCCAGTTCCTTACTCTTTACAACTAGGAACAGACCCTTGTTCTTTCTCAGATCTACTAACACGGACACCTCTCAACCTTCTCCTGATGAGCTGATCCTCTTATGCTTACATGAAGTGCTTGAGAAGTTTCTTTTTGGGATTAGCATTCCTAACACCAGTATGACCACTGCTCAAGTTGCCTGGGAACTCTGGAGAGTGTTTAAAAAAAAAACCAAAGCAAAAGTGTGCTGCTTATATACCACCCCATAACACTTAAAACGCTCTGTGGGCAGCTTGCAGTTTAATTATGCAGGCTACACACACACACACCGCAAGCTGAGTGTGTAGCCTCAATTTACCAATCTTGGAAGGATGGAAGGCTGAGTGAACTTTCAGGCAGCAACCTGAGATTGAACCCAGGTTGTGAACAGAGTTCTTGCTGCAGTACTGCAGTTTAACCACTGTGCCAAAGGGCTCTTTTATAGCCCAAAAGAGTCGCTTTTTTTCAAACTCCCTGCAAAAGAATGCTGGACATTGCCTTCCTGCCACCTCCAGTTCTTCTTTTGACCTACCATCAGCTGCCTTCTGCCCCATGACCTCCCATAAAAATTACCTCACCAAAAGTACAGGCTATCTTCTCATTGTCAAATCCAGAGGTCACTCCTTTGGACTTTCTGACCTCTCTCCTGCTTTTGGTGCAGCTGACCAACCCTTTCTGTACACAACCCTTGTCCACATCATCTGCTCAATAAATCTCCTCACCCCCTCCAGCCTTTATAAACAGTGGAAAACAACTAGTACTGACACTGCCTACTCACCTTGCTATGTTTGTGTTTCTTTCCAGACTTCTTCTGCTCTAAAAGAGGGAAGGAGAGGAGAGAAATCAAAGTTACGGCAATTGCCATTTTACATCTTGTTTTTTAACAGCACTTGGCGACATCTGATAAATGAACTAAGCAGAGACTTACTGCGGGTCATGACGCAAGGCTGTGTATGTGTGTTTCTACACAATGTCAGCTTCAGTGGTCACTAAAATATATCTGAATGACTTGCTTTTCAGATTAAGAATGCCTGGAAAAGAAGGAAAGAAATACCTACTGAGAACCAGCATAACAATTAGAGAGACTAGCATTTAGATAATCATAATGTGTGATCTGATGCCAATTCCTATTCAAATCTGATAAGACTTCATATAGTTATTGTGGGACTAGAGCAGGAGAGCCATGTTTCCAGCCTTCAACTCACAAGAAGAAAGGATTGAAATGTGACTAATATTACTAACCCTTATAATATTAAAGCCAAAGACCAGAGTATATCAGCAGAAAAACATAAAATACAATTTTTTGATGAAAAACAAGTCACAGACCAGATACAAACTCCACAGAGAAAAACAGAAATGCCTCATATTTAATATTCTCTTTTTCTCTCCCTCTTGATCTTCAAACCCGCACCCACTCCTCCTATCTCTTCTCTCCCCCCCATCGTCTTTGCTCAGGCCTGGTGTCCGTTTTCTTTCTTCTGGGGAATTTTTACAACCAAACCCTAAAACAACATAAATTACTGAATGCAAATGTAACATACACCCAGGAGCCAATTATTATTTAACATGAAACTGATATTTCATTCAACATTTCATTTTGTTTCCATATGTCTGATGAAGTGGACGTGTCCATGAAGGCTCACATTCAAATATACTGTAATAGTCTTTTAAGGTGCCACTTGGTTTTTTTGTCTTGTTTCTTTGGATTTTGCCTGATATGCTTGCACAGACCAACATGACTACCTCTTCCAAAACTACATCATCAATCATTTGTAAGAGTGTAGTAAGAATTTATGCTCAGAGGTGTATAAAAATGGCACAAAGGAAGCCCCTAAAACCTGCCCCTCCTAGAAGGAGATCTCAGGGTCAGGGGATATAAACTGCAGAATGAAGTAGAAATTTATCACACACACACACACACACACAATGTAACCCTGTTTGAACACATTCTCATGATCAGTACATAAAGGGGAAAGCATCAGTGTAGATTCCCTTATTACAGTCATTCAATGCATATTGATGTATCTGTGGGGCGCTGTGTTTCTCTCACAAGGAAGCATTCAAAACTGACACTTTCCAGCTCCATGTGAAGCAAAAGGGGACTATAACACACACCAGCCCCAGCTGGTTTAGCCCAGAGTGCTGGTAAATGGGAATTACAGTCCCACATCATCTGTAGCTTTATCACTTGATTGTATAAATGCATTCAAAAAAAAACTGAGAAAAGCCTTGACATCCCACAGATGATACTGGTATAACGCCCTCCCTTGCAAAGTATCCTTTTCATGAGCGTTTCATCCACCCACCCCCTTCGATACCTCTTACCCTGTTAAGAAGTTCCACTTCCAGGTCGACAGTGAGTCTCTGTCTCTGCAAACACATGGGGTTTCCTGGGCAGGACACATGGTTTCCTGCGCGTGCCTGAAGGGGGCGGAGCTCCCTCCGTGCGTGCCGGCATCTTCCGGGACGTAGGGACCGCCCCTGTTCTCTTAATACCGCCCTTTGTTTGCTGAGGTTGCAGGAATGAGGCTTTGGGGTTTGGGGGGAGCAGCAACGAAGCCCAGGGTCTTGGGGGCTGGGGAAAGAATGGGGAGGACGAAACAAAAAATCTGCATGCGCAGGCGATGTGAGAGGCGGGCTAACGTTTGCATCCTTGTATCCTTGCACAGTACCAGAAAGGTCCAGGTTTTGGAATTTGCACGCGAGGAAGTAGTCGCGCGGTTCTCCAGATCTGCAGGCTTGGCTTTGCAAAGACTGCAAAGGGTCAAATTTCGTTTGCAGAATTGTAAGCGAGGGAGATTTCTCCCTCCCCCCCACCCGCGTAGCTCTCATAGACACGGCGGGATTTGGAATGCAGAAAAGGATCCCTCTAAGGTGGTAACGACCCGACATAGCAAATCTGCACAAATGAATGCAAATCGGCAAGACGTGCGGTGAAATTGCCTTGAGGGAAATTATACTTGACCGATTCTGCGCAAAGAAACATGAATTGCAAAGCTGTACAGTATTCCTATCGACCCTCAAAACATGGGGAATCTGGTGTGCGACTAGGGCCTGTCCTTGTTTTAGAAAGAGAACTGTTTAAAATCGTTGAAGGAAATGAATTTCACTATCGTGCAGGGAAGAAGAAAGATAATAGTGGAGTTCTGAGAAGGCAGGGCAAGGGGAGAAATAGGAGACAGAAGAGGGAGAACAGTGGTACAAATCATCCCTCCAGGACGCTGAACATGTTGGGACTAAAATGATTAGAGTCACTGCTGGCCTTCTTCATTCGATGACGGTATTTTACTGGTTAGCTAATGATGTCCAAGCAGTCTCTGTTTCTCTGCCTCACTTGATCCTCCCCCAAACCCAGGGCTTGCCCTTTCAGATCTATACAGTATTTACTTTTGAGGGTTACACAGATACCACTTCAGCCTAGGCCTGTTTAGTGAGGGGGTTTTGTCATAGAAGAAGCATTCCGTTCTAAAATAACACTTGCACAGTTGAGAATTCCAGAGATGCAGATCTTTTACATTCGTTTTCATAAGATGAAAAGTGAAATGAAGAGTTTCACCCTCTTCTAGAATCTCCAGCCTGGATCAAAGGAGGGGTTTCTTTCTGCTCCCCGCCTGGCAAAGGCACTCCATGCAGATTTCACTGCTACTCTGTGCAGCCTGTTTACCAGGGAATCATTCCAAATAAAGGAAAACAGTCCACAATAGGAAGACCCTTTTCCTCACTGACTGCCCCCTCCTCCCTATTACCTTCAGACACTTGCTGCTTGATATTGGTTAGGGCAGTTAATGAACGAAGTGTGTTTATTCTATGTTGTTCATGCTCTTTGGCAGGCTTCTTGCCCCTTTATATAGTAAGTTTTGTCTCACCTGTTTTTTTAAAGTTCTTTTAAGGGATCTACATGGGTCATTCCAACATATATACTTGACCTTTCTGAAACCTTTTCTCGAAGGCACTCATCCGACCTCCTGAGTAGTCTTAAGAGCTATGGGTTAAGCAAATAGGTCGACTTGGTAAATGGATAAAGAGCAGGAAGTGGAAATCAGGCACAACTGGTCAGTTTTTGTAAACAGAGTAACGATAAAGACCTGTATTGGACAAGCGGTGTTCATTAGTGACCTAGAGCTGTGCATGGGAGGTGAGATGGTGAGCTTTGCAGATGGCAACTCAGGGAGTTGCCAAAAGCAGTCACAAATGGGCTCTAAAAGAATCGCTGCACTGGCAATGGGCATCAAAATAAAACAAATACAGTTCACCATGAAATGACAACCTTTGTCCAAATACCCTAGCTTCACGTTTACGTTGATGCCGTTATCAGAGCTTGGGCACCTAGCTGGGAGTTCTTCAGTTGTACTCATTACTGTACTTCTACATTCCGTGAAGAATTGAAGTTTTAATTCTTTTTACTCCATACAATTCTGACTGCTTCTTATTTATTCTTTCAATGTTGCTTAGATTTCATGTGGAGTTCATTGCTGATATATTTAAATTAGTTTTAAAAAAGGGTGCAGACTGTCTGCACACCTGGTAGAGGTCAATAATTCAGTTATACCATGTATGATTACTTATTATAGAGAATAAGTAAATGGCCACTTGGCACTCTCAGTAAGTGTAGGTGTGCTAATTAATTATCAGGATCTCATTGATATGTGATTAAATTTTATGTATCTATAGAGAAGCAACATCCCTCCTTCCAAGGGAAATGGTTTGGAGTGCTTATTCTTGTGCAGCAAAAATCAAGCCTTCAGTTTATTTCTTAATAGTCCCCAGTTTTAGCCATTCCCATGTCAAATCATGCTTTCCATCAATATTTCTCAAATTATCATGCTTTCCATCAATATTGTCCATGTAGTGGTTTATTTTTCCAACTGCTTAATTCATTTTCAAATTGTTGTTTCTTATACTGAGCCTTTGTTTCTGTTCTTTTCAAAATATTTTCTATTCTCTTTTCTTTAAGTAATTTTTCTCTACTTGTACTTATATAATCACTTAGACTTCTTTTTTCCTCCTTTTCTACCTGCTATATTTGCAGTATTCTATGGCCTCTAATTTTTTCATGGTAAATATAATCTGTCCACATCACTTTTTAGACGTAGTGCATGATGCATGTTCATTAGCTTCTGTGTTTTTCAATCCAATTCTAATTTTGGGTCCAATCTGTTATTCCAGATTGTTATCTAATTAGTGGAAGTGCCCATGTGTTTATGGCTTTAATTGTATTTCCACCATTTAATACTGATTTTAAGATTTTCTGCGGTATTTTGATATATTCCCTTTCTGTTAGTTGTTTAACTTTTATTTGTTGTCATTGTTGTTGTTCCTTGAAATACACCACCCTTCTCCCAGATTATCTGCAATGAGAGAAAGAGGATCTGGAATCATGCACATCATAAGGTCTGTGAAATCAAGAATGATAATTTGGGAGCCTGGAGACATGAAGAGCGTGGATGAACTCTAAATGGGGCATAGTATTCATAGATGTTAATCTAAGAATTCTCAAAATCTTGAAACTAGCTCCGTATTACATGTAGAATGCATTTCGGAATTAGTTAATCAGGCATATTCCTTGAACTCTGAAAGATTAGCTGTCATTTGACTTTGGGCTAGATTTCTGAGTCTTGCATCCATGTGTAAAAGTTGCTCCAGGAAATAAAACAAAGTTCTGTTCAACATGATTTGAAATCCCGGGGATGTTGTCTGGCTCAGTGCATGGGGCTGAGCTCTTGTGTTCTACCCTTCGGAATCCAAACTGTCTCTGTAAGGATATGACTCAGAATAATTGGAGGAAAAAATAGAAAGCAAAAGAATAACCCGACTGCCAACTGAAAGGCTCAGATTAACTGCCAGAAGTGCATTTATGTGTAGGCTTATAGATGGGAATAACTCAGAGGAGAATAAAGGGGTCTTTAGAATACCACAAAATTGGTACATAACAGCTTTCTTTGCTCTGAGTTACAGAGAGACTTGCCAGATGCAGCTCATTTTAATGGCTCCTGTCCCATGTTATTTCAGCACACCACAGCCTCGTTGACCCAAATGGAAGCGTGTTCAAAACATTGCAGTTCCAAGAATTGCACAAAACAGCTTTGATTCCTTTTTTAAAAAACAACAACAAACTGTTGCATATTGCATGTATGTTAATCGTAGACATGAACATAACCCTCCTACCCTAGATTACCTTCTCAGTCAAAAAGAGCACAGTCAGCAGTCCTTGCAAAAGTAAAATAGAATACCTCCATGTAGATACTAGGGGGGGGGGGAAGTACTTTACTGAAAGTAGAAACTGCCTGCTTCTCCTTTATAATCAGAAAAGCTGGTTAGACATGCAAATGCTAACACACACACACACCCACATTCTGCCCTGATATTCCCAGGAAGAAGCAGGAATCTTGTTTGTTTATTTTGGATTCTGGCTTCCTTCCAGTCGGCTCATCTATGGATTCCCTCAACCCCCGTTTGTTGTCACAACAAACCTGCAAGATGGCTCATGCTCCAAGAGTGAGCAGCTAAGAGCAGGTCTTGTTGCTAGAGTCTGAGCCTTGAGGGGGATCTGGGTTCAAACTGCTCCTTAACCATGAAGCATTCACCTTGGGTCAGCCCAACACTCCAGGCTGACCTATTCCACAGGGTTTTGACAATCCCTTGTGGTGGGTGGGTTTGTTTATATTGATTTGTGATCTAGGGAAGAACAGCAGGATGCAAAGGTGTCACACAGGGAGGCAGAGTGCGGTTGGCCAACTTGGCTAGTGGATCCTTGCAAAAAAGGCCCACCCATGTGTATCTGGATGGGTGATAGGTGGGGACTGAGCTCCCAGAAACGGTCTGAATTTTCCTTCTGAAAGACTAGGAGAGCTCAAGAATCCTAAGTCCGCTACTCCTCCACAATGCTGTAACCATTCAGCAAAGCTGCCTGTACAGACCATTGGGAAACACGGCCAGCTGTGCAGAGAGAGACAGCTCTGCAATGTATGCCACCACTGTTCCTGGCTCGGGGACAACGGCTACAAGCAGGATGTGAGAGGCTAGTTACACAAGTGGCTATTGAATTAGGGCAGGCCACAAGCCTGGCAGCTGGAGCCGGCGCCTTGTGCATGATCTCAGTCTCTCCTGCCAAGAATGCCCAAAGGGAGGAGGATGACTGGGAGCTCGCTTAACCATTTTGTTGCTGAGTTTATGGGATTGTTTTTCAGTATTGCACAGATACTCCTATTCCAGTTCTTGCAGGGTCTGAGGCTGCCTCTTTAGGTACCTTGTGCTGAGATGCTGAGACTTACCGTGTGCATCCCAGGGTATGTGAGTGAAAGAGAAGTGTGCAGAGACAGGCATTTATTAATCAGTGCCGGTTAGAAAATATCAAAGTTGTGAGTTCATATACTGCAGTTGAATGTAATTAACATATTCTGCAGAATCACTACTTTTAACAGGAAAAGGACTAAATTACATTTAGTGTATTTTACACATGGTATTACATAACCACTTTCAGAGAGGTTTTTTTTTTTCCAATGCAGGAAAACAGAGATTTTGTATTCTCTTATTTAGAAGTCAGTAAGTCTCAATATTTCACAGCAAATCATTGCTGGCAACACAAAATGAACAGTTGAGTGACTGCAGTAGAAAGTGCATTAAATGGGGAAATGCTTTGGGGATGTTTGATGATTGAGACGGCGTGTGATGTGTTGGTGGAGATGTAGTTTATGTCATGTTCTTAAGGAAGATGTCCATATAATGTAGGCCAAGAATGGGGCACATGTGGTTTTCCATATGTTACTCTACTAGAATCCTCATCATTCTTTCCCCTTTGGGGATGCTGGCTATGGCTGGCTGGCACTGAAGTCTAATAACATCTGGAGGACTCATATTTCATATAGAAGACATAGCTCAGTGGTAGACATTATTATTGAATACTCATGCAGAGAAACTGTTAGCTCTGTCAGTTAGGTATCCAGTTGTGGAGCCAGAGATTGGGAGTTTGATTCCCCACTGTGTCTCCTGGGAGAAGAGCCAAACCTGCGTAGCTTTGGGCAAGGTGCAGTATCCCAGGGAGCCCCCAGAAGAAGGGAATGGTAAACTACTGCTGTATCTTCTCTACCTGGAAAACCCTGAAAGAGGTCACCATAAGTCAGAATTGACTTGATGGCACACATCAATTATGATTGTGGCCATGCTGGACTTGTGGTGCAGTACAGTTTCCTGCCCTGTAGAGGGCATGCACAAACTGACTGGAGCAGCTAACCTTGGAAAGGTAAGATACAGAAGTAACTGTTGACCAAGTAGAAATACTGTAGGTCTCATGTTGTGCTTTGTACAAGTACTGTATTGGGTACAGTGGCTCAGGGCTGTTACATGGAGGATTGGGTGGGACAAGAGTCACAGCTGTTTATTTCAAAAAAGAGGGCTTCCTTGTGTTAGCAATTAAAAGGCATCATGCAGCTCTTCCATGTTTTTCCTTGATAGATTTTTTCATGCCAAGAAGAAAGAAGATAGTAGAAGTTGTAGAAAAGCAAGATGGATTGCAAGTGCAGGATATTATAATTTGGAGCCCTTATAAAATTAAGTGAATGAGGCAGATCAATGCTGTGATCCTCCTCTTGACACACCTATACATGGTGAGGTTTGAGTGTGTCAGTGAAGTACAGAATAGTGCTGTGAGGAGGGTCGACTTGGTTATAAGTCTGGTTTCTTGGGTCACACAGAATGGTCAAAGCAAAGATGCCAAACTAAGATGTATCCACATCCTTCAGATATTAAAGATCACATCAGCGAAAAAAGTATTATAGTTCCAATGGTGATGGGGGCAGAGAAACTCCTGAAAGGCATCTGTTGGGTAGCCACAGTAGTGTAAGATGAAGCTAGTGCAAAGTCTTTCATAGATAATGGCAGTGACACTCAAGCTAGCTCCTTAAAGTACTGCACAGAAGACGGCAAAGGTAAACCATTTATGAGTATTTTAAAAATCCTGTGATGAGACAATCCAAATTGAAAGAAGAGATAGTGCTGGAAAAGTACTGTATACTCCCACATCCCAAAGCACTCAGTCAGTTCCTGGGAAGATTAGAATAAATAGTGAGAATTAATAGTGCTGTTCCTAATTAAGTAACAGGATCACACCCAAAAGGATGCTTAGTTGCTGATGTGCACAGAGACAAGAGAAAAATACAATGCTGCATGAAAAATAAAATGGATGAACGGGACATTAAAGTATGACTCAAGGTCAACTTGAAGTATAAATCAAAAAGAACAAGAAGGAGAAAATATTGACATATATAGTGAACAAAAGTGGACTGAAATAACATTTCAAATCAGACCAGTGCAAAGTTTTTGGAAATGACAAACTCAGAAAAAAAATGATGTGGCTCTACTAGTAAAGAAAGTCATAGTACAAGCAGTTGGGTGCTATAATAAAGTCTGGCCAATTAACATCAATTAGAAATTTTGGAAAACCTAGCAATATAACCATTATTCAAGTCTATGCTGCAATGACAAATGCTGAAGAAGAAGAAACAGAAAGCTTTTACACATGTCTAAGAGGATAATACAGATAATACATGAGAATGTGTGCTAATAATCATAGGAGCCTGGAACACAGCAGTAGGAAATGTAGCATAACCAAGCACCTTTAGCTGGCTTGACCTCAGGGTTAGAGATGAAGCAAGAGAGTGACTCAGAGAATTCTGTTAAGCCAGCACATTGTTCATTGCATTCAGACCACTGAACAGCAACTGTACAAATGGGCATCACTGGATAGCCATAAGTGAGATCAAATCAGACAAAAATAATAATAATGGAGAAAGTGCATTCTATCTAACAAAACAAAACCGGGAAACGGTGGTATAGATATGAATTATTAATATCACAAATTACAATAAAATTGAAGAACACTAAAAGACTGGTAGGGCCAACATATAATTTAAATAACATTTCTGATTAAGTAAAGCCCGTGTAAAGAACATTAGTTTTGCATTACTAAAAAAAAAGTCAATTGATTGCAAGCCAGAAGAACTGTGGATTAAAACTAGAGATGGGCACAAACTTCTGGTTTGGAGGACCATGCCAGTTTGTTTCTCATCCAAACAGGTGTTCAGCTCTTCCCGGCCCTGCCTCCTCTGGTGGGTGCTGACTCAGAGGCAGCATCCAGAGGGAGCAGGGCAAGGGAACCAGGGTGGCTTGTGCCCATCTCTAACTGAATCCAAAGATATTATCAGAGCAAATGCAAAAAAACTGTTCCTGTAGTCAAAGAATGGGAAACTTTAGATGGATGACTGATGAAAGTCTTAAAATCGTTAACAACAGATGAGAACCAAAAGTAAGGGTGACAGAAATAGGGCCAGAACCTTAAATGCAACTTTAATCTACTGCCACACAGGAACAAAGAGAACATCTCTTCATGCAGCCTTGATTTGACCATAGTGACACATGCCCTAGTTACATCTTGGCTGGATTACTGTAATGTGCTCTATGTGGGGTTGCCTCTGGAAAGTATTTGAAAACTTCAGAGACTCCAAAATGCTGTAGCCAGGTTGTTGACAGGGGCTGGTTACAGGGTACATATAACTGCCTGCTGATCTGTTCCCAGGTATAATTCGAAGCGCTGGTTTTAACCTATAAAGCCCTAAACAGCTTGAGTCCAAGCTATCTAAAAAGACCACCTCTCCGTCTATGAGCCTGCCTGGGGATTAAGATCATCAGGGGAGGCCTTTCTCTCGGTCCACCACCCTCACAGGTGCGCTTGGTGGGGACGTGGGAGGGGACCTTCTCTGTTGTTGCTCCCAGACACTGAAATTCCCTCCCGTGGGAAACCAGGCTGGCCCCATCTTCGCTGTCTTTTCATAAACTGGATAAGACCTTTCTCTAAGGTTTCTCTAAGGCTTTTCCTCAGTAACTGGCAGTCTGAGAGGGGTTTTTCAAATTGGATGGTATTGAATTTATTTACCGTTTTAATACAGTATGATACTTGTTTAATTATTTATTAATAGCTGTATACTTACTGTTTTTAACTATTAAATACTGTATTGGCTGTGCAATGAGGAGGAAAACGTGCTTAGAAGTAATATGTTGAACTAACAGTATTTCCGCCTTATCTTAGAACTGCAGTGCTGGAAGGGACCTTTATAGATCATGGAGTCCAGCAGCTGTCAGGGAGGTATAATGGGGAAATCAGACTCCTGACCTTTGGCTCTGCAGCAGAGACCCAAACCACTGAATTATCCAGCAGTTCTCCTCTAATTCAGGTCTTGATGAGCAAAAGGGAATAATTATGTAATTTTTAAAAAGAATGTAAAAACTGTCAACAGTCTCTTTTTAGTATAATAAGCAATATAATCTCATTAGTCCTAACATGTTGCTTTATCTGTTGTTTTGTGCACTTTTAGATTATTTTTGTATTTTAAAGTAAATTTTAATAAATTTAATAAACAAATAACAGTAACACAGGTTTCAGGGAAGAAAAACGTTGAAAGTAATATTTACTTGTGCAACTGAAGTTGCATTTTGAGATATTTAGGGTTATTTGGAGGGATTTGGAGTAAAAAAAAAATTAGAATGTTTTTTCAATAAATAAATAAAAATAGTCAAAGTTCTGGGGTGGGAGTAGCTCTAGTGAGCATCTGTGAAGGCCTTTCTTTTTATTCCTGTTTTCTAAATGTAACTGAGTAGCATCCTAAGGAAAAAGTGCAAATCATTACAAAGCTACTTGAAAATATTTTGTTTTAGGTTAGAAGCCACCACACAACTCACTCTGTATTTTTTAAAGCCTCATTTTTACTGCATCTGCTTAGTTTGCAGTAACGTCCTTCTTTCATCTGAGGCCTTAAGGTGATGGTGTCTAGATTGTCATGAAATCCCTCCTTAGCATCCCGAGACCTGCAGGTTCAGAAAGAATGAAAGCATTCCTCCCAATGTTTCCTGGCACATGAACTTAGGGTTGCCATCTGGTTGTTTTCTCCGTCCGCCTAGTCCAGGGTTTGAGCGATCTTCTTGTGGTGTGCCTTGGCCAAGTGCCCCTCCAGGTCATGTTTATGCCAGGAGGGAGCCCCTGGCCTCAATTTAGTACATCCCTCCCACCAGTACTATGACCACTTTGTCCCTGTCAGATTCTGCAGCCTAGGAATAGCACTATCGGATCACAAGTTACCCGTTTACTAGGAGGTCACAAACACAAGGGGCCCTATTGTGAGCAGGGCCTGCTCAAAACACTTTGCTGCCTGACCTAGTGCAGCGACCATTGCTCCCCTCCCCGCCATCTAATTTTATAGTACTCTTAGTCAATCAAGTTATTTTGGGCACTTTACACAGAAAATCCACAGGCACTTCTTCCTACCCCTGGTAGTAAGATTGCAACCACCACCAAGTAAATAGCAAATAATTTTATGTTCTTTCATGGCACTTAATATGTGCTACATGAGGAACCACATCACTTCTCCTGATGGCAAAGCTGGACCAGATGCTGTCTAGAGAGCACTAGATTTTGGGTCCATTGATTGTACGTATTAGAATTTGGGTGTTATTAAGGGCTGCAAGATCAGAAACAGATTTGAGCTGCTGGACACTTC
Organism: Pogona vitticeps; assembly: GCF_051106095.1. Classification (NCBI taxonomy): domain Eukaryota; kingdom Metazoa; phylum Chordata; class Lepidosauria; order Squamata; family Agamidae; genus Pogona; species Pogona vitticeps. The sequence continues at coordinate 177,498,085 of NC_135784.1, read as the reverse complement.
AGAAGAATTGAATAGTAGCCAGTCTGAGGAAGAGGGATGGAGTTCCTACCAAAATTCTATACTTAGAGTGGTTCCCAACCTTAGGTTCCCCAGACATCCTTGGACTCCCAGAAGCCTTCACCGCCAGCAACATCTGGGACCCAAGGTTGGGAACCACTGCTCCAAAGTGGGGCTCTGCACAGGGCAGCCCAAGAAGCTTTGCCACCTGAGGCAGAGCAGATAATGGGACCCCATACCCCTGGTGTCAAGGACTGTAGTAACAAAGAACAGCCAAGCTGCTGTTGTCACTTAAATAAACATCGAGTTTCAGAAATGCCTCTCCCCCTCCATGACAGTAATATACAACCATTTTTTAAAAAGTAAACAGCTAATAATTTAATTATATCCATGCTATCCCAAATGCGCTGATTGAAGCAGTTTATTCGCACTGCCAGATGTTGGTCCGGCCCTGCCAGAACCTGTGTGTGTGTGTGTGTGTAAACAGCCAACCACTGGAAGAACAGCAGTTGTTGGCAAGCAATTGGCCTTTAGCCTGAGTAAGTCCTTTTGGAATTAGCAGAAGCAGCACAAGAACAGAGCAGTTCAGTGAGGCATGTACAGTAGACCTTCCTGGCATATTGCGTTTCTTAATGATTGGAGAAGGAAGCCACGTTTATTCTTATTGTGCTTCAGACCCCAGAAGGTTTTGAGCTGCTCCTATCTGTGATAAAGTCAATAGCACCAGTGTTTCATAGTGGTAGGCCAGGATAAACCCCTGCTGGCAGTCAGACCAGGAGCTGCTGGTAGATTAGAAATATCTCCTTCGTTGTAACCTTACAGAGGTTGACTTACCAAATCTCCACTGCTTCAGTGGGCCTACTCTAGTGCATCTTACTATGCTAAGCAACAGGATATCAACTCTATGTGTGTGTTTGTTTGTTTGTTAAAGGGTGGTGAGTTGTCAATGTTTATATCAAACCTGCTGGATAACTCAGTGATTTAGGACTCTGACGGCAGAGCTAGAGTTTGGCAGTTCAGTTCCCTGTGGGACCTCCTTGACAGGGACTGGATGATCCATAGGGTCCCTTCCAGGTTTGCAGTTCTAAGGTTTATATATGTTAGGACAATGTATATGGGTATTATGCTAGGTATTTTTATTTGGGGAATGTTTGCATGGGTATATACTGTATTGTGTTTCTTGAGTATTAGACTAGAAATGGAGTTTGAGATGGCCACTTCAGCTCAAACGGATAATTGAATACATATTTAATTTAGAATACTAGATCACTTTATAGTTTTACAATCATGTGGAATGCTACTTTTTCCATGTACTTTTACTGAAAAAGTGGTTGAGAAGAGTAAAAGGTAACAAACGAAATAACTATATGTTAAATTCTTTTCAAGTTCATTAAGTTATACAGTACTTGGACCGAAGAGACTTGCATGGCTGGGCCCAGACATTTTGCTGCTTGAGCAGAAGAAGAAAATTGCACCCTTCCCATTCAACACACAAAACTGAATTTGCGGATGGATTTACCCTCAATACTGACAGCAGAAAAGGGTCCTCAATCATGAAAAGCCAGCAGGTTAGTAATGGGGCACAGAGTAAGCCGTATGGCATACAGCTCTCTCCTCCCACCCCTTGCTGCTATCTGAGGGGACTGATTCATGCTGGCATCCACGCCGGAAACCTGTTTTAAAATGTCTGCCTATTCCTGAAGCTTCTTGAGTGACCTGGCTACTTACCATATTTCTACACAATTTATTTTTCTATTCATAGTGAAAAGTAAAGATTCTATTCTATCCTGAGGGATGAGCTACAGACAATCTAAATAAAGTAACTCCAATGCACATGACTGTGTGGAGGACCTCTAGGGAATACATAAACCTTTTAATGGTTATAGCTTTGAATATTCTGCAGAACTGTGGGGTGGTAAAATAATTAACATAATAGTTATGGTGATACTATTAATAATAGATGATGTGCTGTTGGATCTGGATCTGGGCCAGATTAGAGATTTCAATCCTATCCACACTTATAAACAAATGAATCCAATTACGGTATAATAAAGGATGATATTTATATACTGTATATTTGGTTGCAATCTGCAGCTGTATGCAGGATTGCAACCAAATTTAGTAAACAGCAGCAACTTGCATTCATAATGCAGAAGTACATATTAAATATTTAAAGCAACAAGGCACATTATTTGGAAGGCAAAAAGAAAATAGCAATATAGGTTACCCTGGTCCACATGGAAATATTGGTCTGTGGCTCTCTGAGTATGTCTAATGTGTTATCCGTTGTTTTTTTAAAACATGTGCAGTTGTCCATTCTCAATGAGTTGTTGTGATTGTTTCTTATGAATTCACGAAATGCCTACCAAACCAAATTTATTACCTGATACTTAATACCTACGTATTTGTGCCTTGGACCATATCTGGTAATGCAGATTAGTAAAATGTGTCTTTGTGGACTTGAGATCCCAAGAGTCCAAAAATACAAATATGCACTCCAGTGCAGATTATATTGCATCCTTGGAAATGTTTGCTTCACTCAAGTCATAAACAAGAGGAACAGGAAAGCATCTAAACTCCAGCACACTGAGTTTGAAGGTTAGCTTTGCTTTAGTTGGTATCTTGCTTTCCCTGATGAAGATGTCACAGGATATTGCCATCAAAAGCTTGGACTTTTTAAATAATAAATATGTATTGACACAACTGGAAATTCATGAGTTGTTTACTCCAATATATTTTATTATGCACTCATAATATGGAGGCAAGACAGTTGTAGTTGTCAGTCTAGCATTTTCTTCAGATTGCTCTAAATCACAGCAGATCAAAGAGAACCCCTACTGCAGACTGTAATAATCCTCCTTCCAGAGAAAACTAGGGATTGTATATACAGTATCAAAGATGGGAACTCTGTGGCTCTCCAGATCTTGCTGGACCACAGTTCTCACTGTCTCCATGATTGGCTGGGGTTGTTGAGCACTGAGGTCTAAGAACACTTGAGAAGGCTACAAATTTCCATGCCCCAGTATTAAGGTAAGGCCTGGGATTACTATCGGAGAAGTCACATAGCACCTCTTTAGGAGACACCAACTAAGGTGGCAGGAGCCATATGTTTCTGATGTAGAGAGGATGATGGGATCTAGGGCCTTCAGGAACCCAGCTGAACAATTCTGACAGCCACATCTGACTACTCTTTCTGTAATGCTATTAATACACCTCGCTGGTGAAACAGAGCTGCCCAATGGGCCCAGTGTCACAAAGCACAGTAATAATCATTTCTGTTGCCTTCGGGATTTATGCAAAAAACATTTTGCTGTCTGAGTTGGGACAGCAAATGGTGCCCTTCACCCACCCAAGTTAAGGTGGATTGTTTTCAAAGCCAGCCAAGTAATTTTGGCACACAAAACAAAGAATCCAGGAAACACTTATTTCAGTTCTTCTCTGTAAAATAGCATGTCAAGATACCCAGTAATTTGCTGAACTTTTATGACATCCCAATCTGCTGCTTGAAGCGACGACGTCACTTTGCCTAATGGTGGAACCGGCCCTCAGTGCTTTTTAACAACATCAAAAATTATACTGGAATGAAAATAACAGATGGGAGAAGAACTTTACTTGAAGATGTTTGGGGGGGGGGAGAAAATGTTTCCATTTGAATAAAAAAGGGAGGTACTGTAAAGCTGGCACCCTGGTTTCACTCAAACGCAGGAGTACGGATCCAGCTTTCTTGTGTCTTAACTTCTACCTCAAGCAAACACAAGGTGATTTCTACTCTTTGATTGTATAAAGACAAGAGATAGAAAGAAAGGCTCCACTTAACTAGGATTAAGCCCATTAAACACAACAATATTTCTTTCTGCTAAACACAGAAAGAGGTGGACTAGTAAAGATAATGTAACTTGAATAGAACTGTGTGCTGCAGATCAGCTGTTTGTAGATGTTGACATTACCAAAGCCCGTGTTTAATTTCATCTCTTCCACATCACTAATGATGTGCTATGTAGAGAATGGGGTAACAACTAAGATTATGGGCCAGTGTTAACTTGAAATAGAAGTTAAGGTACAAGAAGCATACATCAATCTGCACCTGTTCTGAATAAGGGTGGCAGGATGATCAGGTTTAAAAAAATGCATGAAGAAAGCAAAGAAAAAAGGCAAAGCAGCATGACCAGACACTGTGTTTGTTCCTCCCCTCTTTTGTACCAGCATGAATCTTGCCAAGGTCTCTGTCCTCATTTATTCCCCAAATCCCACTTCTCTTAAAGGAACCAGTCTCTTTTAAATGATTCAAAAGTATTTCAAAAAGGAGATGCATATTTTTAAAATAATTGTCTATGTGGCTTTTTGTTATGATTGTTTCAGTATATTAGTACTAGCTGGCTGGAGAGCTAAGTGGCTTAGGGAGCCAGAGGCTTTTGATTCCCTGCTGTGCTTCTGGGAGTAGAGCCAGTCTTTGTGGCCTTGGGCAAGCTGCACAGTTCCAGAGATGACTCCAGAAGGGAGTGGCAAACCTCTTCTCTACCTGGAAGACCCCGAAAAAGGTCACCATAAGTCATAATTGACTTGATAGCACATTATGATTATATTAATACCAAACGGAAAGTTTTCCAGCTGGGAATTTTTTTAGTCTTTGAACTCTGCATCTCTTCCCAGTATAGAAGGAACAACCATCCCTTAGGTACAGATGGTTTTTAGAAATCCGGAAATTCAAAGGTTTTATCTTTCTGTGTTACTGTTGATACTTTTTAAAAACTCTGTATTGTTCTGGATTACAAGGAAAAATACCAATACCATCTGTGCACAATCAGGAATATATATAAGGGAGCAAATGCTCCGTTATGAATTCTTAGGTTTATTATAAAAAGCAGACCAGCTTCTTCCAACCAGCAGGGGAAACTTCTAATCAACCATGACTACGTGGTAGTCACTATCACCATAGAATTTACCATTTTGCCAGCATGTTGTCTTGAAGATGTATTGGGATGATGAAGTTTTCATTCAGCTCTTGTGAAAGAAAAGGAATGAAATAATGTTTTCTTGAAAAGAGAACAAGAAAATCCTAGTAATCCAAAAGGCCTATGTTTTGTCACCAGCTCTGCTTCCTAGTCTTTCCTGTGTTGTCAAAGTATACAGAGGCATTAGAAAGCACAGGATCTAGAAGGGTTTTTAAGTATGTATAGAGGGTACAGGAAATAGCCAGGATTCCACACACCAGCTGGAATTTCATTCAGCAGCCCTGATCCCTAGAAGAGACCCAGAAAAGAAAAGAATGAGGAAAAGTTGCCTTTGAAGATCCATGCAAACCCAGCATGCTACTATCTGCATTTCCTTCATGGGAGTGAAGTGTGATCTGATGAATTAAGAGTTGTAATGAGGAGGGAGAGATTGGAAATGAGATTGGTGGTGGTTGGGAGGTTTTATCTAGTAAATTTGGGAAAGGGGAGGATCCCGTCATCTGTTTCTACTCTGATTCTGGAACTGGAAGTGTGTGACTGCTATCCAGGATTTAACTTGCTTGCAATTACAGTATGACCCCCACTATGGAAGCAATTCACCTGAGAGTCTCTAAGTATAGATATTTCCCTGTTACATGACTAGGGAGCCATAACCTGAGAATAAGATGCAGGAAAAATATAAATTACCAAATCAGGTCCAGCATTAGATAAAGAAAGAACATGACTCTTATATAGACAGTGGCACAGAGGATCCAGAGCTCAGTAGGTTGAAGCACAGGGATGATGTCCTTGGGCTCCCTCCTCAAGACTTCCTGTTCTCTCTGAGCTTTGCTGTAGTCTTCAAGTTAACTCTGGGGAGAGTGGCAGAATTAATTTTCCTGGTAACAGCCCATCGTTACGAGCTGTTCTTGTAATGTAGAATTCTTGGAGATGCCTTGGCCATGACTAGGAAATTAAGACCCACTGGCTTTGTGAAACAAAACAAGCTATTCCTGTGGAGATGAAAACTGCTAGAACAGGTTTGATGACTTAAGGAGCGCCAACGGTCAGGCTGCTCACAGTTAAAAGGTACCCATGTAGCTATTCTGCTTCCCCAACCCCAGAAATTTTATCTGGTGAGAAAAAGACTGGAGGCAAAGAGACAAAAGAGAGGGGCAATTTGGAAGCAAAGTACAGTACAGTACATTCCCCTGCAATCAGGGTTTTCTGCGGCTGTGACACAAGTGCCGTCTGCAAGTTTTTCTCCTAGTCCTGTAGGAGGACATCTCTAGAGTTGGTGATTTTACAGTCTCCGGAGACATGGTGTATCCCTTCTTTCTGCTTCCCATGCAATCTCAGGTTAGAGTCCAACATCTTAACCAGTACACTGGCTTTTGCCAGTTATGTCTCCAGCTGGTCCCAAAGGACTGGGTACGTATACTGACATTTGTTGGGATGTGTGTTGATCCCCAGACATGGGGATCAACACAACTGCCTGTAGTTTTGGACTCTTGTTACAGTCATGAGGACTACCTGCTTTTCCAAAATGGCTCCTATACCACTATTCTTAATGGCAAACGATGGCTACACTTTAGAGGGCAGATTGCATAGGATTCCTTGAACTCACCAATCCAAAAGTATTCTATCAGTCATGTATCGCAACCTTCTATGTACTGTTAAGCTCCTTGTTTTTTGTAGTTCCTGAGAGCAAGCAAACAAACAAAAAGAAACAGTGGCTGATCAAGTGCTGCTATAGGCCAGCATAGACAGAGTACAATATTGGAGGCTGTACTGTATTCTGCTTGATAAATCATACCAGCCTATAAGTTCAGTAGCACAGGACCATCATCTTTATAGTTTATGTAAGTGCAGAACTCAGAGGGAAAGAGCTGGCAGTCCTCTTGAGCTTAAAAGAGTGTTTACTACAATAGGGCTGGGAAGCCTGGCGTTTCTCAGGTGATTTTTTACTCCAGATCCCTTCAGCCCTAGGAAGATGTTGGGAACTGTAGCCTAGTAACACTGGGAGGACCACAGGCTGCCCGCACAGTCGAGCGGGCATTTTCAACGGGGGGTTTTCATGTTCAAGCTTGAAACCTTGGCCCAGTCTTGTGCAAAGTTAGAAACGACCAAACTAAATACAATTTGGCAGCTGCATACTGCGGCATGTTCAATGCTTGACAATCTTTCCTCCACATTTTGTGATTCTAGGTAAACATAGGATTTTTTACCTCAGGTCTGGGTAAAATGGCTTGAGATCTATAAACTGTACTGGCTTCCTTTCCCCATTGGATGCTTTCTGGCTCTTTACTGTAGCTGCTTGGATTGCCAAAGGAGGACAGGGCTCCTGTAAGTTTAATACCTGTGCAGCAGAGAGAATTTTGGGACCTGCATCCTTTAGCTGCTGAAATTCCCTCTTCTACTATAGGATTAAATGCAGGGAAACTCCTGTCCTCTTTTGTATCTGGCCACCTTGATAGTATTTGGCAAAGGACAGTTAAAGAGGGAATGAGAGTACCTGTGAGTTGAGTCAGAAAATGTGGCTGGGAAATAGGGCTATGGGGTTGGAAGGGAGGGCTGTGCAACCAATCCTGCCCGGAGCAGCGAAATCTTTTAACTGTGGCTCAAGAGAAGCATTTTTAAGGCTGGTTTCTAATGCGAAATCTGATTTGCAACAAACAGCAGAAAGCCAGGCCGGTGCGGTGGTTGGGCTGCTGGACTGGGGGGATTGGGAGATGCAGGTTCAGATCCTGACAAAACTTTGAGAGGTCCCAGTGTGATCCTGAGACAGTTGCACTCTCTCTCTCTCTCTCTCTCTCTCTCTCTCTCTCTCTCTCTCTCTCTCTCTCTCTCTCTATCTATCTATCTATCTATCTATCTATCTATCTATCTATCTATCTCCCACCCATCTGGCAACCCAGGCCACAATACACTGAAACAATACAATATAAAGCAAAACAATACACCAAAATAAACAATAAGACAAAATAACCAATACAGGATACACAAAATGAAAATGATTTCCATAAAAACATTAAAATAAAATAGGGAAAGCATGGTGGAGGGATTAAGGTTAGTAAATAGCACTTTCTCCCTCCCTCTCTCTACCTGACCTACTGGAGAAAGATTTTGTGAAAATAAATGGAAAAATTCAGAGCCATATATGCTGCCTTGACCTCTATAGAGAAAAAGCAGGGTATAAATGTAACAAATAAAACAAAATAGGAAAACTGAGCATCCTGTCTGTATTTTACTAGCATTTCTTGATGGCTTTGACCCAATAAAACATATCCCGTATTGGCAAAAGTAGGGCTCTGTGCCTTTAAATCACTGAGATTGTCCACAGCTGCTGTTGTGGTTTGAAAGCATATTATCTGAGAGTGGTTTTTTTTTCCACCATGTGGAGGACAGACAACTGGTTAGTTATTTCCCTGAGGAGTTCAAAGCCAGCAGAAAGTGTGTTTTTCCCTGTGTTTTGAGTAATACTGGACTCTACCTCAAGACGACAGTTTAGTTTCAAAAGCAGCTTTTTAAAAAGCACAACTGAAGCTTGCTGGGAAGCCACAAAATTCCAAACCATGCTAGTATTATCATTTATTTATTTATTTCCAAATAAGTTGCAGCTACATGAAGACAGACCAGTTTACAACCTGAATGGTTAAATTTACTACTTTTTCTTGGAGAACTAGAATAAGAGGATTTCCAAAAATCTCCACTCTCAATGCGGGAGCAACTGAAATATTTTGGGAAAATAATGCAGATCAGATGGTGTTTGTTTGAACCATATCTGAAGGGGGCAACTACTTGTTCCAAAACATGTGACCATTTTTCAGATGTTCAGCTGTAATCAGCTGAATATTAAGAAAAACAACCCTACAGAAAAGTTATATAAGTTTCAATGTTGACAATGAAGACATGAACTATTTCAAAGGTTTTCTATAACCTTAACTCAGTCATCGACCCAAATGGAAACTGCAGTCAGTAAAGCAGATGGTTGAAAACAGACATAAAGGAACAAGAAAAGAACCTAAAGTATACATATTTTTATCTCTGGAGACCAAGGTGAAGACCATCCATATTATAGTATTCTAATTATTATCTGAAATATAGGTAAGGAAAAAGTTGATGGGGGAAATTAACTTACTTGCTAAAGGTGAACTTTATGGATACCATGGATCACTAGAAAGAGAAATCAAGTTACTACTTGTATACTTTGGGCACATCATGAGAAGACAAAAGTCGGTGAAGACAATAATGCTATGAAAAACTGAAATCAGTAGGAAAATAAAAACTTGAAATGGATTGGAAGCCACGGCCATCAGTTTGTAATACCTGAGCACCACAGGTAATGACAGGATTTAAAGGACATTAATTTCTAGGATCACCATATATGTTGGAAATGATATGACAGCACACAGAATGTTTTTTTTGAAGAAGGAGACATCAGGCTTGTTCAGTCTACTTAGGACCAAACTCCACTAGTTAAAAGCTAAGTATCAACAGCATATTTAGCATTGAAAAAGTAGTCATTTTAAAATATATTCTGAATTTATTTCCCAAATGGACCTGAACTCATATGTTTTCATACAGAAATCCATTCCTGCTTATTCCACGGGCTTATAGGTGGCCACATTTTGAAAAGTAATTTTGTTGTTCTTGTCCAGAAACTATTGAGAGTCATAATCTATTCAAAACACCCAGAGATCTAATTGTTGTCGTTTAGTCATGTCCGACTCTTCATGACCCCATGGACCAGAGCACGCCAGGCCCTCCTGTCTTCCACTGCCTCCAGGAGTTGGGTCAAATTCATTTTGGTCGCTTCGATGACACTGTCCAACCATCTCGTCCTCTGTCGTCCCCTTCTCCTCTTGCCTTCACACTTTCCCAACATCAGGGTCTTTTCCAGGGAGTCTTCTCACAGATGGCCAAAGTATTGGAGCCTCAGCTTCAGGATCTGTCCTTCCAGTGAGCACTGAGGGTTGAGATCTAATAGCAGATTCTAATTTAATTTTTGCGCACCCCCTTCTCTAAGTGTTCCAGTAGTGGCTGGACAAGGCAGAGATCAAAGTGCTTTCAGGAAAGAGACTCGGAAATAAAATGAACACATCACTGTTTGATAAATGAAGATTAAAAAAAAAAAAAAATTAAAGTGGATAGAAGTGAAAAATAATTCCAAACTTATTTTTTTTTCTTTTTTGGGTAGGTAACTGATCCCCCCGGATTTGCAACTGGTTTAGGACTGAGTGATCAAAGTCTCCCTTCAGCCCTGCCTGAAGACCTACCCCAAAGAGTTGGAAGTCGTCTTGAGTGTGTAGGAAGGGGGAGGGAGAACAACCTCAAAGTAAACGGACTTCAAAAAAGAGTTGATTTTTTTTTTCAAACAACAGCTGTTGGTGGAATCCTCCCAAGTGCGAGGAAATAAATTGCCAACACCCCCTTCCCCCGCTGCCTTTTTGTCAATATCCCGGAGCTGGGGGGCGGCGGCGGCGGGAGGTTGGGTGAGGGAAATCTCCCGCCCAGCCCCTTCGTCCCTAAGCAAGGCAGCGGTGGACCAACAGACATCCATGGCGCTGTGTGTGTGTGTGTGTGTGTGTGGTGAAATCCCATTTCTGTCCAATTCTTTACTGAAAAAAAAAAAAAGACACGAGAGACTGAAGAGGAGGGCTTTGAAAATCTTGTCGCAAGCAATCTGCTCGCAGCGCCTGGCGCTGCGGTAGAAAAAGAGCCAGCCCCCCTCAGCAAGGAGTTGGGGGGAGTGTGTGGGAGAGGGAGGGGAGGAGGGAGGAGGAAACGCGGCGGCGGGGGAAGAAGGCGGCGGCGGCTGCTCGTAGCGGGGCGAGGGGGGGGGCTTGGAGCAGACACTCCAACGTGGATAAGCTTCCAGGCTTGCTTTCTGATACATTCCTGGCCAAGGCGATGCTTTTTTTTTTTTTGCAAGAGCTGTGCTGACTTGTTGCAAAGGATGTGTCTTTTAGAAAATAGATTGCAATAATCCATCTACAGACGAGGTTTATCCCACCGCCACCCCGTGCTTCCATTCTTTGCTCAAGCGTGGAGTGGATTTATCCGGTTGATTTGACTGCATTCAGAATCCCCCCCCCCGTTTCTCTCTTTTTAAAAACATTTTTATTGTTCACAGGTTTTGGGGTTTTTTGGGGGTGTGTGCGGCTTTTTTTGTGTTTTTTTGAGAAAGGGGCTCGGGCAACTTGATGGGGACTCCAAGCAGCCTGGCGTATGGGGAGCGCCCTCCGAGGGATTTTGGAGGGGATTGAAGAAGGCGGGCGGCTGGGTGGGGGGCTTCGGGGAGGGCTTGTTGCAGTGCGATCATGCAGAGGGCCAGCGTGATGGGGATGCCCACCCCGGAACCCAGCGGGTCTTATTCCCAGCAGTTCAAAGCCATGAGGTTCTCCTATCACATCGAAGGGGGAGCAGCGACTTCACCCCAGATCCGAGCCGGTAAGTGTCAGGGAGTAACAGGGGCGAGGATTGGCGGTGGCCGGGGCCCTTCGTCTATCCACATTTTAGAAACAAATGAGAAAGCCTCGAAACGGAGCAGAGATGGGGTGCTGTGCTCGCGGGGGGGGGGGAAACGAATCCTGGTTTTTACCCGCATCTCTTTAGTTGTTGTGCCTGTCGCTCAAAGTAAGGCGCCCTTCCAGCCGGAGCGCCTGAGTTCAGCCCTTGGCATTTGTGGCAGTGAAGTCCAATAGTTAGAAACAGCTCTGCTTTCTTCGGGGAGAGACATTTCTATTGACTAGTGTGAACTGGGAGACATTTGTGTATAAGCGCAGAGCTTGGGGTGAAGGAGCTCGACCAAATGGGGGCAGCACCAGCCCGGACCCGCCTTAGGTGGCACCCGCTTCGGTTAGGTGTAGTTATGAAAGGGTGGGTAGCTTTTATTTCTTCTGCCCCATCCTATGGAGTGTTGCTTTGAATAGCTTGCTTTGTAGTTTCCCGCCCCGAAGAGCTTACAGTGGTCGGGCTGCCCTCTTTGCTTCCCAACCTTCTTTGCCCTTGTCACAGCTTCCTTTTCCTTCTTTTCTCCCTGACCCCGGTCTAGCAGTTTGTCTTCCTGGAGGGCTCTCTCTAGTTTTCCTCTAGCCCTGCCATTTTGATTCCTTGCATCTTGAATCCTCCAAAGCCAAAAAGACTGAAAAAGAGCTTTGGGAAACAAAGAGATGTGCAGTTAACTTGTGGCGGAGGTTCAAAAAGACAGAAGGATTGTAAGAGCACCAGCTTCTTAACTTGTGCTCCCTCTAATTCCATCTCTGTCTTTTCTCCATCCAGACTTTTGTTGCTATATTTATGTCCATGTTTTCATATTTTTATTTATTGCCTAAAGTGGTTCACCCTGATCCTATGGCTATGCTTGGAAAGAACTTTCCCCATTATGAATCTGTTCAATCTTAGGCATGCCGGTGGAACTCCTTGCCCCTTGGTCACTCAGAAGTGTAAACCAGGGTTAATATAGAAGGGACTGGTCCTACATCTGGGCTACCCTTGTTAAATGAGATGGGATTTTGCAACCTGTCAAGAAGCAAATGTGAAAGGCAGGGTAGATATGTGTATCCCCCTCTCCTACCTCACCCACCACTTGCTGTGAAGCATCTCACATGAGATGCTGACACATCTGAGTCACCCTGACAAGTCTGGTATTCTTAGAAACAATCTGAAGCCTCAGAAGAGAGATGGGAGAGAAGACTGTAAAAAAAAAGGGGGGGGAGAAAACCCAAACTACAGTGTCTGTAAATAAGACCAAAGAAGACTTTTCTCTCTGCCATCTTTCTCCCCCCCCTCCATATGTTGGGATGGGCTGAACCTGCCTTAGAGCCTTGAATCTCCAGAAAGTGTCAGTATTGTATCACCTTATCTTCAAAGCTTTAGGCATCAAACTCTAATTAGGGAGTGGTGCTTCCTAGTGGTTAGAAGAGGGTGCTTGGGGGCCTGAATTACCGTCTTCTCTATTTAGTTTGAAGAACAAGAATGGAATAAGGTCTGAAAGTGCCCTGGTTTTGTTCCTAAGATTGGGCAGACCCGTCCCATCTCCGCCCCCTTTCCTTTGTTAATTCAGACTAGGGTGAGTTTTCTGTCTTCCTTCCCTTTTTCTTTTTTGCTTTCTGCCTGAGCCAGCTCCTGGTGGGACTGTGAATATGTGGGATGGGCACAGGCACTGTGTAAAGGAAACCACACAAGTCTTTCACCCCCCCCCAAAAAAATCAGTTTAGTTCATTTAAGCAACACTTTCTTAGTTTTAATCTTTTTTATTCCTTCAAAGCTAATCTAGTGATAGCAATTTACTAGTGTGCATTATTGTCTTCTCCTTTTCCTCTTGTTCTCACCTTCAACATATGATCTACCCACTAGGATAGACTTCCCTGTACTGTGGGGTAGAGAACCCAAGGATCTTACATCCCAGCCTTCCCCTGGCTCATGCCATGGACCCACCCACTTCACTCTTGAGCAAAAAAAGCGGGTTGTCTTGGCTGCTTTAGCAATCCAGGCCAGGATTGTTGGATGGCACAGACATGAGAATTATATAGAGGTGTGAATAGTAGATCGGTTACTATTGGGGAGGGGCTGCCTGGTTTTCTCTTTGCTTTTTGTTTTTCCCTTACATCAGACTGTCTAGCAGAGTGTATTTTACAACCCCCCACCAGCTAAAGAAACACTGGTGTCTGAACACTTCCACTGGAAATCATAGGCTCTTCTTAAGGATTGTGTTTATTCATCTCTCTTTCTCTCTCTCTTTGTGCCTGTATATGTGTATGTACACACACACACACACCACACACCACACACACACACCACACACACACCACACACACACACACACACACACACACACACACACACACACACACACACACACACACACACACACACACACAGAATTATCCTTCCATCTTGCAATCCAGATTTTCAGGCACAAAGGAAGCCTTGGTTTACTTCCTTCCAATAGGAGTTGGCTTGAGTTTATTGCTACAAAACAAAATGCCCTTCTCAAGAACAAAGTCAGCTGGAAATTCTGGCTGCTTTAGGAGGCAGAATCCTCTAGTGGTCATATTCAATAAAGAGCCAGGCAGGGGTCCTCTGGGCTTCCTCCAGAGTTCTCTAACAATTTTGATAGGTCACAGCGGAAGGACGCAGGAGATGACCACATGGTTCCCATGAAGAGACAGGAATCTTGTGGTTAGAGAAGGAGGTCTTTAGTGACTAAACTCATGGTTCCTCTGCGAAGCCTCAAAATGAAGTGGCAGGATTTAACACCGAAGATTCAGATATATTTGAAACCAATTAAACGAATGTTTAGATGCTGCTGTGGATGCAGGACAAGCGTGAGTTCTGTCAGGCCAGTTGTTGGCCATCTTTGTCCTGTGTTTGTTCCTTCTACAGTATTTGCTGCAATCATTCTGGCTCCGATTCCCTCCCCCATCATCCTTCGCTATGAAGCCTTTAGGGAAACACTGCTGGGTTGACATAAAAGCAAAGCCACATCCTGGCTCCAGAGAAAGCCGCTGAGGGAAATATCTAGGAGCCAGAACCTAGGCTCGGGAAGGGTGAGGAGGGCCTGGTCCTTCTGACCCATGTTGTGGAAGAGCCACACGGGCCAAAAAGACTAGGAATTCAGATCTCTTTGGCTCCAGGGCAGGAAACAGAGAGGTTCCAAAGTGAGTTTCCAGGGGGAAACCAGGTGTAGCGAAACTCAGCAGCAGATTTGTAATTTTGTCTTTGAGATAAATATGTGTTATGTGCCACCTGACTAATAGCAACCCTAATACAGTTTTCAAGGTGAGTTCAATATTTAAGGAGTGGTTTTACCAGTTCCACATGCCCAGTGAGCTTCCATGGCTGAGAGGGGGCTTGAAAGCAGGTCTCTTGAATTCTGGTCCATTATTTTATCCACTACAGTCACCACTCTAGGTACCCAGGATAAATAGAGAGATAGGAGGAGAGAAAAATTACGGCAGGGAAAGGGCCTCAGGGATGAAAGCAGAAAGCAAGATACAGAACTGTCAGATGTGAAAGAATATTGAGTCTGAGTGTTTAACAAACTGATTTCTTCTTTATAAATGTAAATAAATTTGCACATTACGAGTCTTAAGTGGTTTTTGAGGTACTTGAAGACATGTGAGGACACTTCCTTTAGGCATTTACCTGGGAAAATTCCTGTTGAAGTAAATGGGACTTAATTTTCAGACAGACATGAGTTAAATAGTACTTCATAACCACTGCTAATTGTTGAAATCAGAGGGCATCTTTACCTTTTTCTGCTCCTCAGTTTCTTATTACAGTAATGTATTGGCTCAAAACAGCCAAGTAAAATGAGGCAGCTGGTTTCACAGATTAATAAATGGTCTGGCTGGTCCTAAAAATTTTTCCAGGTAAATCTACTTGATCAACTCTTGCAAGCCTCTTTTTTAAAAGTGCCCAGAAGACTTTACCACCCTATTCCAGCACTGACAACTCAACCGGAGAGATGTTGTACAGTATTGTAATAATGATAATGGATGATGGGAGCTTGTATTTTGCCTTGTGTTACAGCTGACTCTCAAAATGTGGGGTATCAATACTTCACTTGACAATTGCCTGTTCCTCCTTGCCATGACCAGAATAAAGTTATATATAAGAAGAGGAGATGCCAGATTTGGAACTGGAAACTGGACAAGCTGCGAGAGAGACTAGAGAGAAGTACAAAATCTTTGGCAGTCAGTGGCTGGAGAAATTTTGATTCTTCAGATGTTCTGGCCTTTAGCTCCCAGCAGCCTCAGATAGGATGGCCAGTGATTGAAGGATTGTGTGAATTGCAGTCAGAGACACCTGGAGGACTATATCTTCCCTCCCTGTTCTGTTTTGAAAGATGCATAAAGCAATAGGTATCCGGTAGCATAAGGATGGCCAAGGTAGACAGAGATGCTCTATGGATTAGCCAGCAAGTACTCTTGTGCCGATATCTCAGGTGAATGAGAGGCCTCTCTTTCATCAAGGTTGCGTAGGAGAGCTTTCCATTTGATTGTTCTTCTTGATGCTGTGTGGGGTGTGTATGTGTGTCTCCACCCTTGGACACCAACATTTCTCGAGCGAATTCTGCCTATGTTGGGTTAGCAGCAGGAAACTCAGTCTCTGGTTGGAAATTGGAGTTACCTCTGGGAAATTCCTGCTGCCTTTCCTTGCTTGCAGTGCGATCGGGCCAGCCCCACCATTTTTTCCATCCATCTGGGTGAGAAGAGCTATCTTTAGAAAGGGGCCGGGCTGGGGAGCTCTGGGGCTGTAGTTCACTGTGTCAGCCACAGCTGCCAGACTCAAGAGTGGGGAGGGGAAACCAAGGCCTGTGCCCGGGAAGAACTTGAGGTTGGGAAGTGGGTGGCCGTTGAAGGCTGTATGCCGTTTGCTAAGGACTGGCTCCTAAGGCTTGTGGTGTCAGCAAGTAAAATAGTTTTAGGACGGGGCAGACTAACGGCTGATGCTGCGTCCCTGTAATGTTCCAGTGGCATCCCAGAATTCTAACAGCAACACTAAAACTATTATCCAGTCTCTTAATATAGTTATAAGGCTTTTGCCGGGCAAAGGAAGCTTTGCCTGGGGTTTACACTCACTCACTTGAATAGGCATGCTATAGGAAGTGTAGGGACTGACAAAAAAAGAAAGAGAATTGCTGAACAAATTGTATAACATATAATTAACTAGAGGTTGGAGAAATTACATTTTTGAATTATTCTCCAAGAATATCCTAGCCCAGTGGTCCCCAACATTTTTCCCACCACGGACTGGTTTAGTGTATGGGGAGATGGGGGGGACAGGCAGCGTCCGTGCGTGCAAGGGTGGCGTGTCCATGCATGGGTGTGTGTCTGTGCGTCCATGCATGTGTGCATGGGCAGGGAGTGAGTCTGTGCATGGAGGGGCTGTGTGCATCTGTGAATGTGTGGGTGGGTGTGAGTGCGTCTGTGTGTCCGTGGGCATGGGTGTGTGTGCGTGGAGGGCATGCATGCAGGGGGGGCATGAGATTTGTCTCCATGGCCGGGTCTTGCCAAGGCCACAGCCATGGCCAGGTACCGGGCTGTGGACCAGAGGTTGGGGACCCGTGCCCTAGCCGACATGCCTACTAGACTAGTGTACTCTGGGGGTTATAATTAAAAAAAATTCCAAACATTGCCAGCAGTTATTGCAAAATGCAGGTATGGTCCGTCACTTAGATGGTTATAAGAAAAGGGACTTACAGGTCTACTCGCCTGTGGGAGTCTTTTGGGTTCTTCACTAGAAGGTCTTTGTTCAGAAGATGGAATGTTACTTTTTGAAAGTATTTTGTTATGTGAATAAAACCTGCTGAGATGGCAAGTCCTTATTAGTACTTTGAACACCAGAGTACTCATGGCTTAGTTCCCATATAGAGTATAAAATCTCCTGAATGTGTGTCTTTTAAAAAAAAATTTAAGTAACATACTGTATGTAGGTCCAATGCTGCTTAATTTGTTCCCCCTTAATGGGTGTTGTAGACATTGCAGGAAACGTGGGTGGCTGCCTCCCACACTTCCTCGACTGTAGTAAAGAAAGCTGTTGCTGGAACAATTGGGGGGGGGAAGGTGTGGAGGGAGCTTATTTTCCAGTTAAAAAGAGAACCGGTTCCCCCACAACTTACATAAAGCAGCAAAGCTGTAACAAGAAATGTTCATTCACTAACTGTTACTGGTAGTGATAAAGAGACCATTTAGGACTACAGCTTTGTTATTGTTAAGTAATATCATTGCCCCTTGCCACATGAAAAAGTAAAGAGTGTCACTATTCCTTTTTAGCATGTTAACCCCAAATTCTGAATATAACTGAGCACATTATGTGCAGGGTTAGCATCAGGGGTCTGCATTTTCAGCCGTGTCAGCTGCCTCAAAGCCCCAACCAAGTCCTCCCAGGGTAGCTGGACCTACAGTGTTACAGGTGATGCCGTATTGGTGCACTGTGACTTGCAGAATAAGCTCCTATGTGCGGAGGGGTCTTGAAGCAGGAGAACCTTCCCTCACAAGCTTGAAGCTGGCCTTGCATATTTGCAAATGTCTTCTACACTTCTCTGGATCCTGCCACAAAGAATACCAAAGTTGTTGATCTGGAATAAAATCATGCTCATTAAAGGGGGAAAATCTCCATCTGTAATAAATATTGTTTAGTAGGAATACTGTATATAAATAGCTTTGTGTTCTACAGCAGTAAATTGAAGACAGATTTCTCTTGCTGTTCTATGGTCTGTAAAGACATGAAGCAAGAGAAAGAAAAAGAGGCAGAAACAAATTATTAAAAATGTGGTTTTGATATAATTCTCTCCAATTTCTGTATTTCCAAATAGTTCCCATGCTTTGGAGGAAGGACTAGATGAAGTAGAAGATGTGCAGGGTATAAAATTGGAGATGGGTGATGGAGAATTGGTCTGAGATCTCACACCAGAAGAGGGAGCAACCCAAGCTGGTTGACCCTGGTGTCACTACAAAGACTACCTTATATGATGTCCCCCCCAACATGCACAACAGAAGAGAGTAAAAGCACAATGTGCCCCAACACGTGTGCCTATGTCGCACACATGCAAGGACCCTGTTCCAGAGTCACTCTGGGCAACCCTTTGGGAAGGGATCCGATTTCACTGTGTGTACATAAACGTTGCTCCAGAAGAGTCAGTTTCTTCCAGGGAGCCAGCAGGACCCATCCCATTCCTCCCTCCCTCCCATCTCACCTGACAGGCTGCCCTTTTAGGTATGAATGACATGAAAGTCAAAAAGGTAGAGCTACAGGCTTGAAAGTGACTTCTAACATTTATCTCATAAGTCACAGTTTCCCTGTTTGGGGCTTATATACTGCTGGTGAGTTACACTGCATATTTTCTGCTCCGTTGTGGCAACAGGTTGTCGATTCCAAGCCCTTTTTTTGTGATAGTTCTCCTTCCATTAAAGTTGGTGGAAAGCGTTTGAGAGGGTAGTGGTGCCAGGACTAGGAGTGGTGCAAAGTTAAAGCATTGATAAGAGTTTGTGAGTTCAAAAGTGCATATGCCCAATTCTTATCCTTGATTCAGTTTTCATTCTTGCTGTTTCCTGGCATACTGGTGAAATTTGCTAGGTTCTCAGCCACTGTACTACAATGGAAGGGCTTCTGCCAAATCTGACACTTCTTTGCTGGTGTAACATCAGCGTAGGATCGTACACCAAGACTGCACTTTTTGCATTCATCCTTTGTAAATGGGTCTTTCTTTTTCCCTTCTTTCCTTTCTTCCTCCCCTTGTCTGTCCCATTGTATACATGTGTGTAAGAGAAGATCCCTGAGTACCCAGTTAGATCTAGAAATACATTATGGTAAAAATGCCTAGCCAGGATTCTAGCACTGTAATGAAGTAGGAATTCCTGCCATTTCTAGCTATTCCTGTTATTCCAGCCTCCAGTCTTAGTGATTAAACTTTTCGTCTCTCTTTCTGCTGCCTCCGACTTCCTATTCTTGGACATACAAAGAGTTAACTCCCCTCCCCAACATATACAACAGAGCAGGGTGAGGGCAGGATACATCCTGCTACACCACCCACATTTGGTTTCTCACTTCCCTCCCTCCAACCCCTTTTTTCCCCTTCTGCAATAACCCTTAATATGTTCCATATGGGGATCTGTGGTGCACACAGAAGCTTCCGATAGCCCTGGAGCTATAGAGTTGCTGGGATGGAAGAGCAAGGGATCCAGGATCACCCTTAACCGCCCTCACCCTCTTCCAGCCCCATATGTTGCTTACATGGGGTTTCTTGTTTTGAGTTGTAGATGCCTGTGGGGAGGGAAGGAGGGGGATGCACTGCAAGCTGGTACGAGGATTGCTGGTTCTCCTTGCCAAGTGGTGCAAAGCCTGGTCATATTCCAGAGTTGTTCCCAGATTCTGTTTTGTTTTTCAGCTGCATACAGAACATTGGGGTTCACAGAACACTCAAGATTTTGTTTGCTGGATGTGGGGCCTCCTGAGGAGGCTTCTGTAGATAGCTACTGACTTTGCCTTTAGCGGGCAAAGTTAATGAACCCCCTGAGGGGGTTTGTGAGAACGGATCTTTTTTTCCAGACCCAAGAATTTTGACCCAGAGGCCTAGTACATTCTGGGTAGTGAATGTCCAGCAGCAAGACTACTATCCTGTCTCTTGTTCCTGCCTGAAATTGGTGCCCTGTAATTTTTGCAAGCAGGCCTTTAATTTGCTGTATGCTGGACACAGGAGAGAGAAAAAGAGAGGATTGTTAGGGTGGAGTTGGGAGGCAGAGTGCAACCAGCTCAGATTTTTAAGTGAAGGAGCAGATTGCCAGGGCCTGATGTTGCATGTTGAAATGTGAGACTTCCTTGGACTGAGTGGGAAAAGCTCCCAAACCTATTATTCTTGAGCCAGCTAAACTCTACATCCCTGGTCTGAAATCCCTTCCTTTTGACAATGTGGTGGCTCAGTCAGCAGTAATTTATGTGTGTTTCAATTAGGGCAAAGGACTTGGAAAGTAGACAAGGCCCCACAATAACGGCAGCATCTTTTTAACGGTTGCTGTGCGGCTGCGAATATTTAGATTGTGTCACATGAGAGAGATGTAGGATACCCATTCTAATTCTGCTAATGTGGATTGTTTCCATCTTTTGGTGAGAAGACCCTTCTCTTTTAATAACTGTTAGAAGGGAACAGCCATTTTTTAAATACTTGTTTCTGTCGAAGGTTGTAGATTCCCACCACTATGATCTTCCAGTTATTGTTTATGGGTGGTTGAAGGGGTTCTAAACAAGTTAGCCATTTTAAGATTCAGACCTGGAATGTTGATTATATTCCCCAGTTAAAACAAAGTACAGAGGTATTACATCTATACAGTTTTAGCTCCCTCTTCATTTTCCTGCAGCATTGCAGGCCCTACCATGATGGTTGCTGCATTTGTTTTTATTCAGATTTGTCCAGCAGTGTGGAAGACGGAGATTTTGGGAAGTCTTTGGGTCCGAGTGCCAAATCTGATGTCAAGTCTTTAGTACCAAATAAGCTTTTATCCCCAGAAAAAAAGGAGGGGGTGGGTGGGTTCTGTGTGTGGAAGTCTGGGGCTTGTGAACCACCTATGTTTGGCCTTTCTCCTGAGTATTTGATGGTCACCACAGATTTGGAGTTGTGGCCAATATGAAAATAATGGTGAGCCTGCCCCGCCTTCCCGAACCCCTCCACCTCCCACCCTCTTGAAAACCCTCCCTACCTCTTCCGCCACCATTGGCCATTATTTATCTGCCTCTCCTGCATCTTCTGGTGAGTGCTGCAAAACGTCATCTGGGTTTACCATGTTCTTCATTAAAAGAATAGGGGCTGGAAAATGCGACTCAGAAAAAATGGGTCCAAGTTGTGAACTGAGTCCGAATCATTGAAAAAAAAAAACCCACATTGAGTCGATTCAGAGCTGAGTTGCTTGTGGAGCTTAAGTCTGACTTGACAGTGAGTTGCATCACTCAAGCCGCATCCCTAGTGGATGATGTCTTCTGTAGGTTTTGAGAATTTTTTTCCTGTTCTGTTCCAGTTGACTGGCTGGATAGCTCGGTGAGTTGGGTACCTGGTGACAGAGGCAGAGGTTGCAAGTTTGATTCCCCAACTATGCTTCCTGTGGGAGAAGAGCCAGCTTGTGTAGCCTTGGGACAAGCTGCACAGTCCCAAGAGAAAGGAATGATCAACCACTTCTACCTAGAAAACCCTGGAAAGGGTTGGCATCACTGACTTGACAGCACATAATTATTAGTATCTATTCTGGCTGGCAAGAAGATTATCATATGGGATTTTTGATAACCTGCTGCTTAAAAAAAAAGCAAGAGGGTATATAACCTGGAAGAGGTCAGAGGGAAACCAAGGAGAAGAATTACAAATGCTTGCACTAGCTAGCTAGCTAGCTAGCTAGCTAGCTAGCTAAATAAATAAATAAATAAATAAATAAATAAATAAATAAATAAATAAATAAATAAATAAATAAATAAATAAATAAATAAATAAAGTGAAAAAATGCTCCCTATAGGATTCTTTAAATATGTACAGTACACAGTTTAAGTACTGTCAATAGGTAACTGCTGCAAATGGTGGCAAGCTGCTGAAACAAACAAACAGCCAAAAAATGAATAAATCCTGTTTTTTTCTGGATCAGCCAACAAAGGGTGTGATTTGCATTTTTATTCTACCCAGAATTCCTTGAATGGCAGGATTCCCCCCCCCCACTCCCTTCCCCCATTTTTGTCTATCAGGTGACAGCTTTATGTAGGTGACTCCTGGATGGATTTGACACAAATACTGCCAGGCAGATACTGCCTTGGATTGGCAGGGAAGCCGCCTGCTGCTAAGAGCCCTGAAACCTTATCAGTCCTTGGCAGGCTAGGAATGGCAACCCTCCCTGTCGTTTGTCTTCCCCTCTCCTCCCCGCTTCTCACTCCACACAGAATTAACGTGTGCCCTATGTTCTATAAGCTCCCTAAAACTTCAGTGGATACTGTCGCCTGTTTCTTTTTCCCTCTTTGTAGAAAGATCTATTGATGGTGTACGAAACCCTTTTTCCGACTTTCCTGTTCCTGTGAGGGATTTTCCTGCCAGTGCCCTTCTGGTTTCAGTTTGTTTGCAAACAGTTGAAAGAAAATGGAGCTTGATTGTTCTACTTACACTTTTTGTATGCAAGTGGTATTGGGGGTGATATTTCTGGCTATCCCAGTGGCGCCCTACATTGATTCTGTGCTAGGGTCTGGATCCCTTTCTCTCTTCCACACTATCCCCCCCCCTCTTACCTCCTCCTGATTCCTGCCCCTGCCTTCATCTTATCCGTATCAGTGTCTAATCCCTGCTTGGAGACTCATTAATCTGTTTGACTCTGCAGGGCTTGTGTTACTGGAGTGGGGGCTTATGAAGTGGGGGGTGGGATTTGGGGGAGATGGAACTTAACAGCCTTCTGAGAGCTGCAGCCAGAGCCTTGGGCTAGAACAAGGGGGGGGGAGGGAGCCCTGGGGTCAGGGCCCTGGGGAAGAAGGAACCCTGCCATCTGTTCCTTTCAGTCCACAGTACAGATGGCATCAGCCGTTCTGAGGAACAGGTAACCCACTGGGAAATATAGAGGGAGGGATGTGTGTTTTTTCTTTTTTAAATTTCTATGGGGTAGTGAATGGGTAGGGAGGGTTGGCCATTTGCTACTTGACCAGCTGCCCCCCCCCACAATTGCCAAAAGTCAGGTTTATATGGAAAGTGCTAAAGGATTTCTTCATCCCACCCCACCCAGCTTAAATTTCGTCATTGTCTAGCTGTAGGAGCACGCCTGTCAATTTATGCAGAAGCATAAAGTCCGTCTCCCACAGAGCTTTTACCCCACGTTTTGAAAGCCGAGAAAAGAGCAAAGGGAGAGCCTTGCGTGAGCAAATGCAGTTGCATGTGCTTGACCTAAGTTGCTGTTGGGGAACGGACTGGAACAAGATTGATCCTGGCTGAAGTCTGCCAGAAAACGCTGCTTTCTTCCTGGGACTCCTTCTGTCACCTCCTCACCCACCAGATGTGTGGAGCTAGTTATGGTTACTCAGCTGCCAAGGGAAGGGACTCACCTTTGTGTGCTCCAAAATCCAGCAAATTCTGGGCTTGGCAGTGTACTCTGAGGTTAAGCTCTTGTGAACCCAAGCTTAAACTGTGTTCTACCCCTCCCAGCGTGTGCTTGAAGCAGCCCCGAGGCTTACTCCTGACACGGGGTGTGGTACGGAAGTGCAGCAGGCGTGCCAGTGCTGGCAAAGTGATGGCCCACAGGTGAGGTCATCAACAGGGTTAAGGTGGAACTGAGATTTTAGGCACCGGAGAGGGAATGTTCCATTGCCAGTCCCTATGAAATTGCATTATTTATAATAATATAATTATCATCATCTTAGAACTGCAGAGCTGGAAGGCGCTCTATGGGTCTTTGAGTCCTGTCTCTGTCAAGGAGCAATAGTGAGGAATCAAACTCCCAGCCTCTGGCTCTAAGCTATCCAGCAGTTTGTGCCTTCAGACCCAATTTTTGCAGAAACTATTGCAGATTCTGTTGAAAGATAAAACAAAAAAATGTAAAGTACGGTAGTTACATTTCTATTTATAAGCTATAGCATTACATTATGGAACTCACTGCTGTGGTATGTTGCAAGTGATATAACTGAATTTAGATAGATTGGTAGCTCTCTGAATCTTCGTAAATCACAGAAAAGGATGGGGAGGGTGAATCTGTGGAGAGGGGCTGAATCCTTCCGGGTGGTCTTTCTATACACCACTGCAAAGGTGACACGTTACAGAGAACATTGTTTCTCTATCTGTGGATGGGATAGCTGGAATCACAGCAAGAAAAGTTGCTTCATTTTATTCAAAATTCTAGGAATAGTTTTGCAGTTTTTTTTGCATATTTCACTTTCAGTATCCAGAATGTTTTATAAAGCAGTGTTTTACTATGACAAAGATAGCTATTGTCCCTGCTTTACATATAGTCAACTGTGGAGCTAGCAATGTGTGGTTCTGCTAGACCTGGGTATTAGAACACGAGTTGCTGCTGAAAGACTATTAAGGATCTATGGGGATTTAAGCAGAGCCAGTCTGATCATTGGGCAAAGTGAGGCAACTGCCTGAGGCTTCATGTTGTGGGAAGCAGTGAGGGCACCCTTCCCTCATTGTGAGTTCTCATGATCTCTCTGGCTGTTCTCCTTTCTCAGGTGCCGCTTGTTCTGGGACCCCTAAACTCATCTGATGCCTCGGGACGTTTTGGACAAAATTATTCTCTTCCCATTCCTGAGATAAGATGCTAGTCTTCTTTAGCGGCTGGTCTAGTCAGCCTCTGTATGTGGGACTGGACAGGTGCTGCCATCTTGTCTTTTTTCTTCAAGCAGCCATATGTGTTAAGCTGGCCGTGGATTTAAACCAGAGAAGCAATAGGAAGAGGAAAGTCGGGCTCTTCCTTCCTGCTCTTCCCCCCCCTTCCCATATCATTTACTCTTTCCCCAGCTGTTGGTCTCTCGTTGGGGTTCTGGAGGTGGAGGTCAAGGTAACTGGGAGAAAAACAAGTAGGAAAGTGTTGAGAACCAAAAAAAGGCAGATGGGAGTCGGTTTCAACACTACCCACTTTAAATCCCCCCTCTCCTTTTTCATAGGAATTCAGTACGACTGATGTTCCGACACACAGCTTTCCGAACTTGGGAAAATGTTCTTGAATTACAGCTCTGAGAAGCTAAGACCATTGGCTGTGCTAGCTGGAGCTTTTGTATTGGTATTGTGAGGACATCTGGGCCCCCAGGTTGTGCTGCACAGGGGTTTCTGTTGCCTGTAGTGCGCCTCTCAGTGAAACTGAGTTACCCACAACTGGCTGAAGTTCCACATTGGGTGTAATAACTCCCTAGCATTCTACTAATACGGGGTTTCCTCTCCTACATTTGATTATGCTGTGTCTCGATGTGTCTGATACGGTTGCTTTTTGCCAAAGATAAAAGACAATACATAGACATGGACACTCGTGGGCAAATGAATAATTGAGAGATATGTTCTGTTCTACATCTGTTGTTGGTAACCTCCAGGCAAACGCATGATGTGATATGCTTTTGTATGCATCTCCATGACAGATTTATAGCGGTTTATACCATTTGAATTACAATCTCTCAATTCGATGGGATCCTGGGATTTGTCTTTTGGTATGATTATTTGCTGTAGTTTAGAGAGCAGGGGTCCAGATGTTTTTGGACTTCAACTCCCAGAAATCCTGGCCAGCAGAGGTGGTGGTGAAGGCTTCTGGGAGTTGTAATCCAAGAACATCTGGAGGCTCAAGGTTGGGGACCACTGGTTTAGAGGACTGCACTGAAGCTGTCACCAGAGTACAGATCTGAGGATTCTGGAGGATGGTGCCATGGCCTCAAAGGGATATAACTGTATAATATAGATATATATCTCAGGCTGCCTTTATTCCCACCTTGCATCAGCAGCTGCTATAGCAGAACACCACACATCATGATTAAATTACGTCGTGTGATCTGTTCAGCCACGTAGATATTATGCAGAAGAGTCACTGTTCCATATTTCCCATAAATTTTAGCTAGGCCCTGAAGCACAGAGGAAGGGCTAGTGATGGTTAGTTAGTTTCAGATGTTCTTGGAAGAAACAGATTACTTTCACCAGGAGTGGGAAGCCTTTGGCCCTCCAGCTGTTTTGAAACATAAGCTCCTTCAGTCCCTTAGCATTGGCCATGCTGGGTGAGGGTGGTGGAAGTTTTAGACCAGAACGCTTTCCGCCCCTGAATCCATTCCTCTGTAATATCAGGCTGGAGTTTGGGATTAGAACAGTTTTTATTTATTTATTTATTTATTTATTTATTTATTTATTTATTTATTTATTTATTTATTTATTTATTTGATTTATATCCCGCCCATCTGATAAATCTATACCACTCTGAGCGGCTAACAACAAGTTCTGTAGCATCCTTCTGAGCAGGTCCTGAGAGATGGTAGGAGGTCAAGACGGTTCTGCTCCTACTTGCAGAGTCAGCTCCAGACAATGTTGGCCCTGAGGACTTTCTTTTTGGCTCTAAGACTACTCAGCTACAGGGCACCATTCTGTCCCCACCCCTCATATTGTGTTTAACATATACCGTATTTTTCGCTCCATAAGATGCACCTTTCTATAAGACGCACCAATTTTTTAGGAGAAGAAAACAGGAAAATATAATCTGTTTTCTTCGCTCCATAACACGCACAGACTTTCCACCCCCCTGTTTTGTGGGGGAAAAGTGTGTCTTATGGTGCGAAAAATACGATATTTCAAGGAATTGGACAAGATTGTCTGTGAGCACTTTTTAAATGTTGTATGCTGACAAATACCCAGGTGTAGTTCTTCCAGCATCACTGGAAGACCGAACTGTATTATTCTGGGCCTATAGATCCATGTGCTCTGAAACGGTGCACTCTTACTTAAGCTAGACTTGGGTTCTGGCTCGCATCTGCTCCCTTCAGCTGGTGCCTCCAAAAAGAAAAAGGGCACCCATTTCCTAATACATGTATATACGTGTCTGCTGTGTTGCTCATCTTTTCACGGGGCGATCCCGCCACCTTAAAGAGGCAGGTAGGTTCCTGTTTGAGCAGTGCTGATTAAATCTGTTTGGCCTGGCGGTTGCTAGGAACAGAGCCAGCTGGAGGAATTTTGACTTCTTTCCTGAAGTTCTTGGGATCTACAAAGCTGTTTGGGTGCCCGCAAAGCAAGATTGCAGCTGCACGGACTTCCACGAGAGTAAGAGGCGTGTAGATTTCTGGGGTCATATCCTTTCCTTTGAGACAGAAAAGAGGGAAAACTGGTTGGTACTTTGGGTATTACTAAGGCTGGTGGGATAGGAGCCTGAAAAATCTAGTTTGGTCATAATGTGCTTAGGAGTTTTGCTGAAGTTAATTTGAAATGTATAGTAGCTTAAAAAGCCTTCCGGTAGCTTCTTAGTGAATTGTTGTCCTTGAGCAGCTGCAGCCATTTTTTTACGTAATTTTTTTACCTCAGACATCAAAATGTCTTAGACCAGACGTGTTTGGAGGTTAAGAGCCCTAGTTCTGTCACCCTGCCCCATTTTGTGTGTGTCAATGACGGAGAAGATCATAGAATTGTTGGACTGAAAGAAACATAAAAGGCAATCTCATGGAATTCAATTAACTATCTTTAACATGATATTTGATTTCATTGCAACTTATGCAACCCTCAAATTGTCAGTTCAATAACAATAGCTGTCAGATGGTCCCCTAGAAAAAATAAGAAAGAGAACAGATTATATCTTTATTTTAGACTATCATCTGTTTGCTTGAGAATTTAAAGTTCTTAACCTTCTTAGTACAAAGACCAATAATTTGACTAGAGATCTCAGGCTTGTGGACCATAACAACAGTAGGAAACCCCCTGCTGGTTAATGTTTGATACTTCATATATATTCATAGAACTTGCTCTGTGATTCAGAGACAGCTATTAATGCTTTGGGGTCCTGTTGAAATCCAAGGAATAAATTAAGTGACTAACTTTAATCTCTTAAGTGCAACTAACCATATTTCTGAATTAGTCTCATAATATCTTATTCTTATTTAATACCTTAACTGATGGCTTCCTTTGGATCACAATTAAAAGTATTTTCAGTCCCTTGTCATTCAAAGCCCTTCATTTTCAGAGATGGACTTCCACAACAGCTCATTTTGTGGGTGTATCAAACTCAACTTTTGAATACCCTTCTCAGCTTTATCTAAGAGGAACATACATTAACATCTAGGTGCCAGAGAAAGTGTTTCACCAGAACCCTTATATTCTACAATATATTCCTTACAGATGTGCCCTTTCTATTCTGTGACCAGTCACAGATCTTTATTCTGTTATCTCTTCTGTAAAGATTTTTCAGCATTACCCAACATTCTTCTTTTCTGCCCCATGCCTCCTCAACAAAATTAAGGCTTTCTCAATAGCTAACTTCTCTCTATCTTAATGTAGGGTTTTGTTTTGTTTTTAATCTGGACTTCCTTTTCTATGGCTTAATGGAGAATGGTTATCTCCTCTATCTTCCTCACTGCAGGGGTGTCAAACTTCTTTGAGGACTGTAGCCTCAGTGTATCTCTTGTCCTTTTCTAGTTTGCTTAACCTTTGGTCCCAGTTCCTGTCTTTATAAGTCATGCATCTAAACTGTTTTATTATCTGTGCTGCTGTTGTCTGCTCTGGTTTGTCAGTAATATCTTTCTTCAGATGTGATGCCGAACAGGATGACTCAGTGGTGTTTTAGCTGAGGCCTAACCCATATGGAGTTTGTGTGTGTTAGTGCCAACTCAGTTCTGCTCCGCATAGGAGGCACATTGTATAAACAGAAACTTCTTTGGTAACCATTTACCATAGATGGCAATGACTAATCTTGTACAATGTAAGCAGCTGTCTGTAAAAATGTACGTATAGTGTAAGGAAATGGATTTTATATTCTTGTGTTTTGGGTGTTTGTGCTTCTGGTCCTTTATTTCTAAATCCCCTTTCTGGACTATCACACCTTCCTGAGTGTGTACAAAACACAGGAATGGCATTGCATAGTCAAGAGATGAGACTAGGTTCCACTGACCCATAGTGTTATAATGTTGTCTCTTACATTGAGTTACCGTTGAAGAATTAACATGGCAGGTCCAAGTATAGTGCTTTTATTTATTCCCTCCACAAACAGTATACGTAGTCGTTTCATTCATTCCCTCCCTTGGCCTTAAGAAAGAGCCTCAGAGTTTCTGAGTGCAATCTTAGGGTTCATATCTGCAAGGAGCAGAACTGAATAGTAAAGCTTTTCCTGGATTACCTCAAGGTACACAGACGGGGAGGCAGAATGGTACGTTTGAAGACTTGCTACTTTAAGAACTCCTACGTAGCACACAGAAAATAAGCACTTCAGTTAGAAAGGTTTTGTTCAGACTCTTCCCTGACACACTAGTTTTCTACTTGCAAAGGATTTTTTCCCTAAATTTTCAGCTACATACACACTGGAAAAACACTTTTGCTGATTGTACAATCTATATGAAAATGAGTTATCTATGCTGTAGGAACTGTGAACATTTTAAACTTCATGGTTATATATCTCAAGATGTAAGGACATGCTTCAGGCACTTTTGGGAAGGAGCTTAGAATTCTCAGGGTGCAATTAGGCTGCTTACCTAATATATTTAGATTATATTTATAGGTTTTCTGCAGTTGGTTTGGACAGCAGCTGGGCTGGGTTGGGGGTGTATTTTAAAGGGAAAAACAGCAGAGAGGAAAGCATCAATTCATTACCTGTGTGCTACAAAAATTGATGCTTTTGAATTGTGGTGCTGGAGGAGACTCTTGAGAGTCCCCTGAACTGCAAGAAGATCAAACCTATCCGTTCTGAAAGGAACCAACCCTGAGTGCTCCCTGGAAGGACAGATCCTGAAGCTGAGGCTTCAATACTTTGGCCATCTCATGAGAAGAGAAGACTCCCTGGAAAAGACCCTGATGTTGGGAAAGTGTGAAGGCAAGTGGAGAAGGGGACGTCAGAGGACAAGATGGTTAGACAGTGTCATCGAAGCTACCAACATGAATTTGACCCAACTCCGGGAGGCAGTGGAAAACAGGAGGGCCTGGCATGATCTGGTCCATGGGGCCATGAAGAGTTGGACACAACAACTTAACAACAGCAACAGTCCCATTCTGAACACTTACAGTTGTCGCTAGCTGCCTTTTGCCAAAATGGAAGGGAAATCTGATCATGGATTTCCCTTACCTCAACCAGTTTGGGCCAAAGCACTGGAAATGTGTGTCCTTGCTTTTTGAATTGCTAGTGACTCTTCTGGATGCTGAACCTCTGTAATCTTACACTTCCTTATTTGTCCTGCAGCTGCCTACTTTTGATTCACCCTGTTTGGGTTCTCTTTGTTAGTTATAATGCTTTGTTTGGCAGAAGTGGACAGTAGTAAGCAGGAATTAAACCCAGCTGTGGAGCAGACCCTGGACGCTGTCCTGGGTTGATGAGGCCCCTAACTGCAGGCAGGTTGGGCTGGTTGGGAAGATAATAGCAATGGAAAGCACCCCAGGGATGCATTCCGAAAGCTGGCGAAAGCAAGCAAGGGAGAATGGACTAGGGGGATGGGGAAAGGAATATGGGTTGCCAGGCACGAAGGGTCAGGGCTGCTTGATGGAGATCACGAAAGCTGTGAAGCTGACCTGTTGTTGCCATTTTCAGATACTGCTCACGGACGATCAAGACACTGGACTGAGACCAATCAGAGCTTTCTTGAAGAAAGCCACCCACTTTTTAAACATTTTCCATTCTGACTGAATTTAGCCCATTTTCCAGATCTGTAAAACTATGATTTCTTAACAGGCAGAGACTGGTGCACGACTTGGAAAAAAAAAATCCAGTTTTAATCATGATGCCTGGGCATAGCTGAGGTTTTCATCTCTCCTCCCCCAGAACCACTTTGAATTCCACCCTCTAGTTTCCATAGTTGTGTCATCTGTTTGATAATAGCGTGGATTCAAACATGCTAAAACTATTAAACTCACGCTGAACCATTCTGGAGCCAAGAGCGTCATTCATAATTGCTCTTTGATGACAGTTTTTCAGCCAATAAGTGAATCACTTTGTTTCAGTTCCTCTTAGCTTTTATATGAATATATTACGCAGGATCATGTCAAACATCATGTTGAATTAAAAAGCAAAGCGAAGAATAAAAGAACACGAGTTCACTGCCCATTCCCAGCAACTATAATACATTTCTTGCCTTAAACCACTGTACTACACTAGTTACCCCATTAAAGAATAAAATTAATTTTTGTTTAGCAATTCTACAGTGTGAGCAACTGTGAAGCAGAACAATATTCTCCAGGATGTTTCTTTTTAATTTTTTTTTCAGACTATAATATGTCATGATTTGATTCTCTTGATTTTTTAAAAAATTAAGATCCTGCTCATTCTTGCTGTATTTTGTGGGCAGAAGGGATAACACTGTCCTGAATCTGCCACCATTCAGTTGTGATGGAGTAGGATTCCACTTCATTCTAGTGTTATGAGAGAGGGAGAAAACAAAGAAAACGGAATCTCTCTGCATATATTTCCACCCTAGTCATACTTTTCTGTGCCTCTGTTGCGTTCCTCTCCTCCCTTCCGCAAGCACTTTTCTAAACCAAAAAAGGCCCAAATATTAACCTTCCCTTGTTTGTCCAACCCTTGGTTTTATTTGCCCTTATCTGAACCTTTTCCGGTGACACATTTTCTTTTAAGTGCAATGACCAGAATTGTATCTAGTGTAAGTAGTTTAATAGATTTGCATAATTTGATGCATTACAGAGTTTCATTCAGTTTTGTACTGATCTTTAGCATGGAATTTGCCTTTTTAATGCATTTTTCACTGGGTTTATTTTTTCAATGATCACCATGACTCTTAAGATCTCTTTCCTCACAAATTACTCAGGCTGCATCAATGTAAACTGTTTTAATTTTGTAAGTCACAATGGTGGCTTAGTTTAGTTTGTGTCTTCAGTGGCAACTTGTCTTTAAGATTTAGTATTTGACTCCTAGCTTCCTCAGATTTGCTACCTCTAAGGTAAAACCTACATTTTTTTTGCATTTCTTCTACTAATGGCAGTTTGTTATTTGTTTGTTATTTGTTTTTTTGTGTATTCATATGATTTCTATCCCACCTCTTGATCTAGAATGCTGCCCAAGGTACCTTTCATAAATATAGCAAAGACAATACGGTGAGGTGCCTTCAGTCCCCTGTGACTCACCATTGACAGATGTTGTACCCTTTCTTTGCTATCTCCAGCTATCTTTTGGCAATCTAGGACCAGAGAGGGAAGAATCTGATTCATAGCTGGACCTCAGTTAAGTAGTTGATTCATGGTTTTTGGTCTTATGCTGAGGTTTTCACCGGGTGCCCTTTAGATGTTATGAATTTTAACTCCCATGAGCCCCCAACCAGGTGAGGATGCAGTGGATAGAGTGATGGACTAGGACTCAGAAGACCTGGGTTCAAATCCCTGGTTGGCCATGGAAACTCACTGGAGCACGGGACTGGTAAAACTACTTGTTAAATATCTTACTTGCCTTGAAAACACTATTGGGGTCACTATAAGTTGGTTCTAGCTTGATGGCACACAACACAAAATATCTGGAAAGAAACAGGTTAGGAAACATCTTTACAAAAAATCTTGTAAGCAGCAATTTAAGGATCCATTTGCTTTTTGCCTCCTGTTTTTGTTAACTTCTGTGCAGCCCCAAAGAGACCTCTCTGGAACCCATAAGCACAACTAGGACATGTTAGTTCTGTCGTGACTGATATTCAGAAACATTGGCTGCGAGCCCGTGGGGAAATAGCTTGCATTTTGATTCCTTGTGCCATGATCTGGTGTGAGCTATTTTCCAATAATCAAATACACAGGAAATTGTAAACTGGCCCTACTCCATGCCCAAACTGCTCCTTTTTCCCCCAGCAACAGAGCTAATCTTTTTTTTTTTTTTTTTTTTTTTTTTTTGAGCCTGGCGGGTGCAATTCCTGTACAAACGGGGGAAAAAGTTCCTTTAAGGGAGGTCGCTGCATATGTTTCCACTCAGGCGACCCTTTCCAGCAGAATCGGATGTGATCCTTTCTTGCTCTCTGATTGCACTCTGTCTAAGCATTTTGCCACTAAATCTAGGTAGCACGGATAGCATGGCTAACATGAACATGTTTAACGTGCTTTTAAAAAACCTCCTTGTGTTGTTGTTTCTGCCTGAATTCATCTTGGGTAGGCTTTTTTGGACCAGAGATTTTACTTGAGGAGCAGCAATGGCAACTCTAAATTCAGTTTAACTGAGCCAAGTCTGTATGTGCATATATGAATGTTGTCTGAAATCCACAAGCACATGAACTCCCCACACACCTTTTTGTTTTCATTCACTCTCTCTGGTGCATAGGTGTAAAAACAAGAGTGTCATGGCATAATGGGCTTATTTCAGTGAGAGCTGATGTGGATCACAATCTGTGTTCTCAGACACATGGGGCATAGTGGCCGTTTGCTCTGTGTATATAAACCGTAGCCTATCTCATATTTGTTTTTGACTTGTGCTACTCATGCTGAAACAGACTATTACAGCTGCCTCATTGCAAACTGCTACCATAGAGGCACACTGAAAAGCCTAACTTAAACAACAGGGTACCTGTAATCCTTTGGCAGCTGCATTGTTTGTGATATCCTGCTGAGCAGTAAGGATTTTTAAAAAACTCTACACCAGGTGTAGTGCATAGCAAAATGATCATCTGAATCTGCCCAGAGCTTCTGTCAAACACAAGCAGAACCACCTTTCAGCAGGAAGTGGTATTCTCATAGTTTTGCAATGTTCATATAGACTGTAAGTTTATTCCATTGCATTTAAATCTGGCCTTCAAGAAAGCCACTCAGGGTAGAAGAGGAATGTAATATAGGAGTGCAAGAAGAACCCTACTGGATCAGATCAAAAGCCTGTCTATACCAGTGCTCTGTTCCCACAACCAATTCTAGGCCAAGGGAAGCCTAGAAGCAGGACGTAATAACTTTTTCTTGGGGGACCCAGTCACTAGTATATATTGGGATGCTGCTTCTGATACCGAATGTAATGTGACAGTGGCCTATGCAGAATGTCCTCTATGAATTTGCCCGTCCCCTTATTAAAGCCATCCAAGCTGGCAAACGTAATTACACCTTGTGACTGTGAGGTCCACAAAAAAAGTATGTGCTGTTTGAATCATCATCATTATCATCATCTTAGAACTACAGAGCTGAAACGGACCCTATGGATCATTGAGTCCAGCCCCTGTCAAGGAGGCATAGTGGGGAATTGAACTCTCAACCAGATACCTAAACTGCTGAGCTATCCATCAATTTTTCTGAAGATGTACTTATTTTTATTGCACGCAGTATCTCTGATTATTTTGTTCTCACAAGAACCCTACAGAGTAGTTGAAGTACTGGCTCTTCCAAAAGTGAGCTTCTGGGCTAAAGATGTTTGAATCTGGATCGTTCTAATCCTAGTCTCTTTAACTACTCTGGTTCTTTAAGATCTCTTTGCCAAACATTAGCTATTGAAATATGTCATTCCAGTTATTCTGCCACACAATAAATCAAGGTCTTTTTTGAGGCACTTTGTTTATTTCAGGGTCTGCCCTACCATTAGGCAGAATGAGGTGGCTGCCGTGAACAGCAAATTTTGGGTTTGATGACAGGACATCAGATTGTTAGTAATAATTCAATATGTTATTATAGAACTTGTACTGCCTGGAATGGAAAGAGGTGCTAGGAGGATTTCTGCATCATATGCTGATATAACGTGACTGGCTTTATGTACGGGGCGTCTTGGGGCTGGGGCATTGGCTGCTCCACCTCAGATAGGAAAATGCCTTGAGAGGGCCCTGATTCATATGTGGAAAACCCCTGTTAGCTCACTGTTTATAGGAAAATGCCAGGGAAAAAAAACCTGGTTTGCCTTTGGGCCTGGAACTCTTCTTCCCTGTTTTATGCAGCTCTTTAGTAATGTTCCCCTTCATCATCTTAATTTTTCCCTCCTGCTTATCAGTGGGTAGTTGTTGTTTCCTTTACCCACACAGACTGGCTCCAATTGTTTCTATTTTCCTTTTATGGGAGTATGTGTTGGGTGTGAGGACAGGGCATACCTTTCCATTGTAACTTGATATAGAGTTGCTACTGTTGTTTGCAGTCCATCTGTATGGGCTACCTTCTCACTTCTTGTTCTGAAGCCTGTGTAAGAGTGCAGCTGCACAATGAGAGAAATGTGAATTTACTCCCTGTGATGTCACACCAGGACATTTGAAATTCACCAGATCTGTTAGAATTAACAGACTACACAGAACGAAGAGGAAATTGGTTAAGCAACCTTGTTTACATCTTGTTAACATAGCTCTTATGTAGCTCTGCAGGAGACATTGCTACAGAAGAACTACTGTACTTAATAAGCTATAAATAATGGTAGAATGGTTATTTGTGTGGGGGTTTTTTTGTTTTACCCCATTTCCATCTGCTGTTCCTCCCCACAACCCTGATAGCCTAAGCTGGTGGTAAAGTAGTTTGAAATGCAACTGTAGCACACCCCTCCCCATACAAAGGCAGCCCGGCCACAAGTACCATGGACAAAATTTCCCCTCTTGCCTGTTGGGAACAGGGAGATGGGTGACCAGGCTTTAAAGCCATCTCATACACAGAAAGCAACCTTTCTTTTCATCTAAAGCTGCTCTCCTTGGATATCCAGGAAAGCACAGCAATACTCTTGAGATTTCAGCCATGGTGTTCTGAGATCTGGCAACCCTAGTCTCTCAACACAGTCTTCATTCTCTGCAACTTGTATCACAAAGTGTAAATACGGAGATCAGCTGCTTTTGTTTGTAACCCTAATCTCACCTCTTCACTGTTGATTAGCTGCTCTGCCTCAAAGCCAAAGATTCTTCAGTGTGGATGAAAGCAGGAGGCACTGATCCTCATAAGCAAAGACAGCAATTGCTTGAGCTTGTATTACAGGTTGTTCCTGAGTCCAGTAATTCCTCCCTCCTTCGCCTGTGGGGTATCTAGGAAGCAAGTGAGGTTAGAAAGTTATTTCGACTGCTCTGGTATGTTACATGCCAAGCATGAAAAGAAGTTTAGGGAAG
Organism: Pogona vitticeps; assembly: GCF_051106095.1. Lineage (NCBI taxonomy): Eukaryota > Metazoa > Chordata > Lepidosauria > Squamata > Agamidae > Pogona > Pogona vitticeps. Next base: position 177,462,029 of record NC_135784.1, on the reverse strand, counting down.
GAGCTTGTTGTGTTGTAAGGTTGAATTACTCATAATTTATGCCTGTCACGAAGGTTGAGTCTCATGAGACCATGGCAGGGGGAAGGGGTAGTTTTATGGGTGCCAGGAGCGATTCCTCATTATTATGAAAGTGCTGGTCATTATCTCTATAGTCAGCCTTATATAGCTTGGGTCCAGGCTACCTGAAGGACCTTATCTTCCCATATGAAACTTGTAAGGCTCTTAAGGTCATTAGAGGAGGTCCTTCTCTCGGTCCCACTGCCCTCGCAGGCACGGCTGATGGGGACATGACAGAGGGCCTTCTCTGTGGCTGCTCCTAGGCTGTAGTAACGCCGTCTCTTGGGAGGCTGGATTGGCCTCCTCCCTTTTATCCTTCCACCCACCGTTGAAGTCACATGTCTTCAGGCAGGCTTTTAGCGATCATAACTGAGTCCCTGGATTTTTAGTTGAGTTTTTAAATAGTTTTAATCATTCAGTGTGTTTTTAATTACTATTGTAGTTTAATTGTTTTTAATGTATGATATTCATGCATGCATGCATGCATGCATACATGCATACATACAGTGCATACATACATACATACAGTGCATACATACATACGTACATACATACATACATACGTACGTACGTACGTACATACATACATACATACAGTGCATACAGTGCATACATACATACATACATACATACATAAATACATACATACATACATACATACATACATACATACATACATACATACATACAGTGCATACAGTGCATACAGTGCATACAGTGCATACAGTGCATACAGTGAGTCTTATCTGGAGAAAGGCAGACTATAAATGAGATAAATAAAAGCAGTTGCAGGGAGGGAGAGATGATTCCATCTGGGAAGACTTGTGGCAAAGGGTTTCCCTCCCGCTTGCCTCCATCCTAATCAGTTTAATTTATTCAAGCAGGCAAGGAAGCTGTTATGCAGGGGCTAGACATGGGCATGTGAGGGGAGAAACCTAGCTAGCGCAACCATAAGTAGCAGCCTCCACCTGTGGCAGAAAAGGTTGCTCTGGGTTGATGATTCTTTCATTGTATTGGTTGGTGGTGGATGGCCACTGGGTGATACCTGTGTTCACAGCTTACCTGGGTTCTGGGTTTGAAGGACAGCTCCCCTTTATTATTTGATGACTTGTCTAAGCTTGTAACAGGGCTTATTTGGTTTAATGCATTTAATATTTGTGGACTGATTTGAAATGTTTCTTTCCTTCTTTCTGATCACAGGGCCTCTGATGTGGTACACAACCATTTTCAAAATACTGTATTGTCCTGAGTATAGGCTGCACTCCCCTCCCCCCAATATAAGTCTTTAAACTGATGGTGCAGCCTACAATCGGGATGTTGCAAAAAAATAATAATAAAGCACCATACTTTAAGGGTGCGGCTTATAATCAGGAGCAGCCTATAGTCAGAACAATAGGGTATATAATAAAATCAAAGTGCTGATTAGTTCAGAGCAGTAGAAAGTTGCACCTTTTTTCTTCTTCATTAAAATACGATAACCAAAGTGTCTTAAACTAATAAGCATGGCTCCCTAATAAAAAACAATTTTTTTGCAAAAAACAATTTTTGCAAAATACAAAGTAATATAATATTATTCATTTTGGTTTTTTTTTTTAAAAAAAAGAAAATAATTTATAAAACTTCAGTGGAAATGCCTTTTTTTTTTTTAAAAAAAAAGAGTATTCCTTTAAACCTTTAACCTTCTTTTAAAAAGGGAGTGCTCCTTAAGCCTTTCAAAAATTATTTTCAATCCCTTGCAAGATGTAAAGACAGAAAATATGGAGGTTGCAGTGAATTCTGCTATTTCTGCGAACATTGAGAAAACTATCTGGCCTCTGAGGTTGATCTTAGAACAGGGGTCTCAAACACGCGGCCTGGGGGCCATTTGCCGCCCCCCAGATGATAGTTTGTGGCCCTCGCCTTGTCTGCCCCCCAAAGCGCCCATGCGTCCTCTGCTGTCAAGAGTAAAAAAAAGCCTTGCCTCGCTCGCCGGCTCTCTCCCAAGACAGCACCTCTTGCACCCTCCATCCTGAACTGCACCTGCCAGCCAGCCCGCCTGTCTGTCAGCTAAGGAAACTCCTGGGTGGCTTCTTCGGGCTCTTGCTCCGCTTGGTGGAAAATCTGATGCGGCCCAGCCTCACCCAGACTCTGTCTCTAGCGGCCCCCAGGTAAATTGAGTTTAAAACCCCTGTCTTAGAACCTAGGTTGCTTCATGTGGGAGAAAATGCTTTGTGTCTAACACAGTTCTCACACTTTTAGGGTTGCAGGTTTCCCTCTGCTCCATATATTGGCAGCGTTGATGTGGATCGAGGGCTCTCAGGGTTGATATACCATTCATTCACAATGGAAACTTCCACCTCCACCCCACCCCAAATTCTTCTGGTCCCTTTTGAGCTGGGCTTGCCATCCCCCCCACCCCACCCACCCCCGTAGCTGGGAAACAAAGCTGAAATTCCCCACCAGTAATTTATGATTGTGGGCTGTCCCTTATATAAGGCACAGTATTTTGGAATGCCCGGGTCTTGAATGAACAATTAGGTCCCATTAACGTTACAGGGGAAATAGAAGGGGAAGACATGGAGGCAGTGACAGATTTTATTTTCCTGGGCTCCATGATCACTGCAGATGGAGACAGCAGCCACGAAATTAAAAGACGCCTGCTTCTTGGGAGGAAAGCGATAACAAATCTTGACAGCATCTTAAAAAGCAGAGACATCACCTTGCCAACAAAAGTCCGAATAGTCAAAGTTATGGTTTTTCCTGTCGTGATGTATGGAAGTGAGAACTGGACCATAAAGAAAGCTGACCACTGAAGAATTGATGCCTTTGAATTGTGGTGCTGGAGGAGGCTCTTGAGAATCCCCTGGACTGCAAGGAGAACAAACCTATCCGTTCTAAAGGAAATCAACCCTGAGTGCTCACTGGAAGGACAGATCCTGAAGCTGAGGCTCCAGTACTTTGGCCGTCTCATGAGAAGAAAAGACTCCTTGGAAAAAAAACTTGATGTTAGGAAAGTGTGACGGCAAGAGGAGAAGGGGACGACCGAGGATGAGATGGCTGGACAGTGTCTGCGAAGCAACCAACATGAATTTGACACAACTCCGGGAGGCAGTGGAAGATAGGCGGGCCTGGTGTGCTCTGGTCCATGGGGTCACGAAGGGTCAGACACGACTAAACGACTAAACGAACGTACGAACGTTACAGAGACCTGTTTGTGGCAGCAAGGAAAGCTGCAGGACTTGGTTTTTGAATCTGAAATAAAATATTTTCTCCTGGTGCTGTCAGAAGTAATAGACCATTGGAGAATCTTGAGTTGTTGCTCACATGCCATTTGGGGATACGCTGTATCTCCCTCTGTCTCGTTCCTCTATAATCTCGGAGCTCTCCAGCCAAATTTCAACATGCTAATCTTTGCACCAGCCTTCTCTGACTATAACCTGATGTAATGAACCAGATGCATTGCGTTGCTGCTCTTTAAGGGTATGTGTATACTTACACATGTGCAGTACTCACATACTCATTTTCTCTATGTCAATTGTGAACGAAACACAGCTCAGAGCTCTTGTGTAGCACCATTTTTTATTCCGAAAACAACAACAACAACACAACTCTATTTCTTTTCCTTGAAGCCTCCAGGAGCAGCGATTCTGCATAAAATAGGGTTCAGGGCCATACCCCACACCACCAAAGAAGATACCAGAAGTTGATTTCAACCACATATAGTATCGTGTTTTTTTTTTCCATATTTCTGTTAATTTGGTGCAGTTTATACAGTGAGTTCTCAGGATGGAGGACTGATCTTAAGACCATGGTCTACATGGATGGATAGATGCACATCAACATATCTGCCTGCATTTTTGGATTCTCCTTGGGAGCATGGCTGTGGGAACTATCGTGATGCATGCCTGCATCTCAACATTTATTGTGGCATCGTTCTGTTTACAGGATGTACCTCTGCTCCATTCTCCCAATAAGCACTGGTTCTCTGAGTACCATTCACTACCGTGTTTCCCTGAAAATAAGACAGGGTCTTATATTAATTTTTGCTCCAAAAATGCATTAGGGATTATTTTCAGGAGATGTTTTATTTTTTTCATGTACAACAGTCCACATCAGGGGTCTCAAACATGTGGCCCGGGGGCCATTTGCGGATCGCTGGATGATAGTGGCCCCCGCCTTGCCTGCCCCCCGAAGCGCCCATGCGTCCTCTGCTGTAAAGAGTAAAAAAAAGCCTCGCCTCGGTCGCCGGCTCTGTCCCAAGACAGCGCCTCTTGCACCCTCCATCCGGAACTTCAGCCTGCCAGCTGGCAGACAGGTGGGCTGGCTGGCAGGCTTCAGTTCCGGATGGAGGGTGCAAGAGGCGCTGTCTTGGGAGAGAGCCGGTGAGCAAAGTGCACTGCCAGCCCTTTTCCCCGGGTGCCCGAGCCACCATCAAGCAGAGCACGCTCCCAGCCCGTCCTCGAAGAGCGCCTCTAAGCCGCCAACAGCAGCTGCTGCCTCTTCCAAAGAAGCGGCTCTCTGGCTCTCTTTCTCTCTCTGCACCCTCAGCACCAGCCCTGCCAGCGGCTGCCTCAGCACCACTCACCTCGCAAAATTTGGTCCTCTGTCGTGGTGGAGGTAGCTGCTGCTAAGTGCGCCTTTTTTTGAGGGGGGCCTCAGACGAAGGTTGCCAGACCTCTGTGTGTGTTTGTGTTTGTGTGTGTGTGTACACACACACGTGCACCTGTGGGGCCCCCACCCCATTCTGTTTAAATTTGCGGGTACTGGTGGGGGCTTTTCTCCTTTGGCAAGGCCAATTCTGTGAGGTTTTTTTTTAAATTGTATGTTGTGCCCTCCCCCACCGCTAAGCGGTCGCCAGTGCTCCCTCCCTTCTCCGCTTCTTCATCCTACTGCTGCTGCTGGTGGTAGTGAAGAAGGAGCCAGAGGGGTTCATGGCCAGCACCCCTCTTCCTCCTCCTCCTCCTCGGAGCCCCAGCCGGGCTAAGGAAACTCCTGGGCGGCTTCCTCGGGCTTTTGCTCCACTTGGCAGAAAATCTGATGCAGCCCAGCCTCACGCAGACTCTGCCTCCAGTGGCCCCCAGGTAAATTGAGTTTGAGACCCCTGGTCTACATTTATTCAAATACAGTAATGTCATCATCTTCTGGTTGCTGCACAATGGTGGAGCGCGGGGTTTCACTTAACTTATTTTTGGGGTAGGGCTTATATTACGAGAATTCTGAAAAATCATACTAGGGCTTGTTTTCAGGTTAGGTCTTATTCTCGGGGAAACAGAGTAGCAGATGTTAATGAGCCCCTTTGCCATAGTTCCTCTTCCATAATTCAGGCTTGACTTTAGAAGTTTCTGCAGGAGTGCTTGGCTGCTGTCATTTGGGAATGAGCCGAGAGCCATAGCCCAGCAGAGTAACAAAAATTCATGCGACGCGCCTGGCAATATCTCCGCTGAGTTTGCATTTCAGGGTTTTTGGTGGAGGCGGATTAACAGGGCAGTCTCCATTACAAATCTGACCTCCTCCCAGTAATTATTTTCCTATTTATTATTCTTTGTGCAGTGCAACCCTGATGAAACAGGGTTCCAAACTAGGCAAGACAAAATAATTCAATTTTGTAGGATTCCCTGTGAGTCCCCCCCCCCACCTCTCTCAAATCTAAGGACTGCATCTATCTCAAGGCTATGCATCCTATGCATTTTTTATTTTATTTTGCTGTGTAAAGAGCAGCTGTAAAGGTTATCTTGAACACTTTGTTGTGTAAATAGCAGTGGAGGGAAGCATTAATAGCCTTCTAGGTGGGGAGAGGAAGTTTAGATTGCTTTCTCTCTGCTATGTTTGGTCTTCAACAAAAACCACCTGACTTGAAACTGTTGTTGGCCTTATTGGGGGGAAAAGTCCATTGGTGTCAATGGGGGCTTTCCTTGAAATGCGGATAGCTTTAGGGAGGTGTCCTTTGTGAGCAGGAGAGAGCCAAAACCAAACTCCACCCCCCCCACCCCTTCCATAGCCCTTAGGCTCCTTAAGTTTCCCACAGCTGATATTTATAAAAGAAAAGAAATGTACATAAAACATGTTCATTCCGGAGGTAGAAGCAGTAGCTGGACACACACACACACACACACTAACACTATGGTGTCCTAACAGTCCCCTTACAAGATATAAAGATAGGTGGAGGTTGGGGGAATTCTGCTACTTTGCAATAAGCACAGTTGTTGGCTTACCAAGATTCTGTGAGTTGCTCTTCTGCTTCGTTTTGGATGCCCCAGCCAGATTTTCCAACCATGTCTGGTTCCGCTCTGTTTTTTACTTTTGAGTTCTATGTCTCTCTATCTGTCAGCACATTCTGCTTTATTGTGTGATCAGTTTCCTATCTGAAGATTTCTGAGGGTAGAAGGTGGGCTGAATCTAGGATTTAAAAAAGGAATGGTCTGAAGGTAGATCTGGCTGTACTAATAGTCTACTGTGTGATTTGCAGTAGATCAGCAAATAATTCTGTCTCCTTACCCAACAATTTGTCCTTTCTGTGTGGTATCAAGCTGGTTTTGACTTAGGGCAACCTTATGAATGAGAGATCATCGAAAAGTCTGTCAACATCCCTCCAGAGGTCTGCCGAATTCAATACCGTGGCTCCCTTTATTGAGCAAATCCATTTTATATTCTGTCGTCTTCTTGTCCTGCTGCTTTCAACATTCACGGTATCACTGTCTTTTCCAGTGAATCTTGCCTTCTCACAATGTAAAAGAAGTTTCAACATTTTTGCCTCCAGAGATAATTCAGGATTTGATTTAGGACCCACTTATTTGTTTTTTGGAGGGGGTGCTCTGTGGTTGCTGCAAAGCTCTCCTCCAACACCATGTTTGAATTAATAGATGTTTTCCCTTGTCAGCGTTTTCATAGTCAGACTTCCACATCCATACATACCAAAGTTGTCCTTCGTCTCCAGTGACACATCCTTACATTTGAGGAATTTTTCTAGTTCCTTCTGTGATACAGCTCAACTGTGATACAGCTCATCATCTGTATCCCAGTTGTCTTCTGGTTTTGTTTTGGCACACAGAATACAGCTTCTCCATCCTTTCTTCTGATTATGTAACCTATTTGAAGGCAATATTTTCTGTCTACTGACATTCATGTGTTCAATAATCTGCTAGGTCGTCTGAAGTTGTATATTTGCAATAAACAAAATTGTTGGCTTCCAGAATTCTGTGAGTTGCTTTCCTGCTTCATTTTGGATGCCTAGGCTGGATTTTCCAACAAAGTTTGGTTCTGCTTTATTCCTGTTGTGTTCCAGTTCCCTGTGATTGTCAGAACATAATGCTTTATTGCATGATCAGTTTCCTCCTGGACACTTGCATAAATGGTTTTTCAACATTTTTTTTCAGTATCTATAGCTGGATCATAAATGTGAATGATAAGCTTTCCAAGACATCTGACTGATATACAGTAATACTATCGAACTTTGCTTAACATTTGTGGCAACAAAATGGTTTCCTTCTGCTACTCTAAACAATTTTAGTCAAAAAGAAGTGGGGGCAGGGAGAAATTTATTTTTCTGTGGAAACATGGAAAAGTGTTTCCCCTCTACTAGGCTCACACATACATCCTGCTTCCAGGGCAGGGACCTATTGCCTATTCTGTCCCCAAACCCAGCAGACCCATAGCTCCCTCCTCCTTGCGTTTGTCTGGTGCTGTGTTGGTTATTGTCGTTTGAATCAGCTTTGTTGCTTCTCAGTAGGACAAGATGGGAAATGTTCCATGTGATTTTGTGGATTAGATGTTAGCAGCATCAGGCCAGAACATGATGCCACCATCAAATACTAGTTAGCTAACAGGTAGAAGATGGTCTGAATCTATTGATAGATTTCTGGGTGGTTTAGAGTGAAGTCCTGCAAGTCTTTCTTTCTTTCTTTCTTTCTTTCTTTCTTTCTTTCTTTCTTTCTTTCTTTCTTTCTTTCTTTCTTTCTTTCTTTCTTTCTTTCTTTCTTTCTTTCTTTCTTTCTTTCTTTCTTTCTTTCTTTCTTTCTTTCTTCCTTCCTTCCTTCCTTCCTTCCTTCCTTCCTTCCTTCCTTCCTTCCTTCCTTCCTTCCTTCCTTCCTTCCTTCCTTCCTTCCTTCCTTTCTTTTCCTTCCTTCCTTCCTTTTCCTTTCCTTCCTTTCTTTTCCTTTCTTTCTTTTCCTTCCTTCCTTCCTTTTCCTTTCTTTCTTTCTTTTCCTTCCTTCCTTCCTTCCTTTTCCTTTCTTTCTTTCTTTTCCTTCCTTCCTTCCTTCCTTCCTTCCTTCCTTCCTTCCTTCCTTCCTTCCTTCCTTCCTTCCTTCCTTTTCCTTTCTTTCTTTCTTTTCCTTCCTTCCTTCCTTCCTTTTCCTTTCTTTCTTTCTTTTCCTTCCTTCCTTCCTTCCTTCCTTCCTTCCTTTCTTTTCCTTCCTTCCTTCCTTCCCTTCCCTTTCTTTCCTTTCTTTTTTTCTTTCCTTTCTTTCTTTCTTTCCTTTCTGACGTGTGTTTAAGAATAGCAGCAGGAAAATGGCTCCCTGTGCCCTAAATTATAGTGCTACAATCAAGCGTCCCTAATGTAGCCTGGAGTCCATTTCTACGTGGATGACTGCAAGCTCAATTCAGCTTTTGTTGTCAAAATAAAATTCCTGGCCTCTCAGAATTATCATTATCTTTATTATGATTATTAAATATTTAAATGTATGTCCTTGGCACAAGGTTCCAGTTGGTGGATCTTAAGGTTCAAGGAAAAAAAATAAAGATCCCACCTGTGTATAATTTTCCCCTCCCCATGAGTTGTGTTCCATTCTTTAGGGAAGTACTTCCAATAATGCCTGGCAGATGGGCATTTTCAGTCATTGGCAAGCAAATCTATGGAATTGTTTCCTTAAGGAGCTGCGCCAGCTTCCAACATTCTTGGGGTTTAGCTGGAAAGTTAAGAGTGTGGGTTATTTTGGGGGGGAAGGTTGTCTCTGGTTTTTTTAAAGCCTCTTTTCCTTAATTTAGTTTTTTAATTGGCATCTCTTAAGTTGTCCTGGCTTTCAAGGCTGGGTGGTTATGTGGTTCTTTTTTTATTGCTGCATTTCACTTGTGCATTTGCTTTTAATGTGGTGTTTAGTTTTCCTGAAAGCAATGCTGTGGGTAGTCTTTTGCCTTTGTAATTAAAATTTGGTTTTAAGTCACCTTCAGGATTTTTTTTAGCATGTTAAGCAAAAACAAAACAAAGACGAAAAAAGAAAGATCAAAACGTGGCCCCTTAAAGACTGCTGTATTTTAATGTAAGCTTTTGGAGAAAGCTCTTAATAATAATAATAAGTATCATAACTCACTACAGTATCTATATTCTAGTGATTGCAGGTTGATTATGTGAAGCATCTGGTCCAGGAAATGAATTCTGGTTGCTGGAGAAGGTATCATGTCAAACTTTATGACTGATGGATGGATCTGTTTTGCAAAAACAATATTGTGTCACCATGAGCTGATGGTTAGAGCAATGGATTAGGATGGGAGAGAGTAGCTGAGTCAGTTACTCTCTCATCTACCTCACAGGGTTGTTTTGCAGTTAAAAATGGGAAGAAGCACCACGTGTACCACTGTGCACTCTTTGTAGGAAAGGCAGGATGTGAATGTAAAAAACAAATAAATGTGTGTGTTGCTTTTCATATAAATACCATTACCATTTTTCCAGGCCATGGCTGATCAAGGTTTCCTGGCCTTGTTAATGAAGGCACAGCAGTCCTTCCTTGGTACATTTTTTTTTAATATAAAAATCTTGGGACTGACAGAACTAGTGGTGCAGCCTTGGGTTTAACTCTTTTCTCACATATTGTTTTCCTTCCAGGTCCTATTCAGACCTCACGCCTCCTGGTCAAAAGCCTCTCTTTGGAACCTGCTCCAGAACATCATTCTCCAGAAGCCCCCCAGCGGCTCATCTCAGACCCAGGACCTGACAGTGGTGAAGGGGAAGCCGCCAAGCTTCGCCCACTCAAACGAACCCCAGGACCAAAGCCACAAGGTATAAGCTCCTTCTGCCTTCTTCCACTGTGGCAGCTCCTCCAGATAACCATCATCCCCACTCATCATGGCTGGTGCTAGGTAGAAATGAGGGGGGCCGTAGTCCAGCATTTCTGGAAGGCCGCTGTGTTTGTGAAGGCTGGGCCAGGCCTCTCATCCTTATTGAGGGCCCCAGGTAAGGAGGCTCTTTATGGATGTTTCCAAGCATAACATCTGGAAAAAAAAGGTTGTCTCTTGTTGAGAGGAGCCAGTTTTCCAGTTTTCAGCCTTTGATATTGTAAGAGAAATAGGATAAGGCATAATTTTCTGTGGAAAGGTGGTCATGGTGTACTTTACTTCCTTATTTAGATCTTCCGTCCAGCCAACATTGATGCCAAAAGCAGTATGACACTAAAAATCAACGCAGGACACCTGGTTATATGATTCTGGGAGACTCCTCTAGTCCCTGGCCCTTTGCAATAGAGTCTAGTGTCTGCACTCTTTGCTTCAGGAGGAGAGGGACAGAAGAAGGTGGGTGGAATTAGCAAGGTAGCATGGTGAAGATTAGAACTACCTGGTGGCAAATATGCCAGCCTTCGGAAGCAGCCGCCCCATTCATCCAGGAGTGAACAACATATGGGTCACCCTGGCTCTTTTTGTCATCCTTCCAAAGGTCACTCTCACCCCCCACTGCTCCATTTGCTGTGGTTAATCATTTATTTTTCTGTATTTATACTGCCCTTCTGTAAAACCCATCAATGCATTGTTTAACAAATCAAAAGCCATAAAAACAGCATCATTAGCACATTGAAACCATACATGAAAGAACATTAAACCACAACAGCATGACTGAAAACAGCTTAAAGGACGGTGTTAACAAGATGGGTCTTGGCACTTTTTCCGAAAGCGTGAGCGTGTGGGAAGGTGTTGGTGTTTGCTGAAAGTCCGTGTGTGATGTATTCTAAATGTGGTGTAGACTGATGATTCTTCCTGCTTTTCCAGTCCCTCCCAAGCCTGCCCATCTACAGAACATCCAGCTGCCTCGACTTCTTGAATCCATTCCCCCACCTCCGTCACGCCCCCTCCCAGCTGATCCCCGCTTGAGCCGTAGCCCGCAGCCAAAAGATGGGTCTGGGTCATTGTCGGCTGTGTCCTGCCTCATTGAGAAGTTTGAGAGGTGAGTGATGCCAGCTGCAGATGAGGTCTGGCTTCCCTCCTAAAGCTGCCGAAGTAGCTGGTGCTTCCTATGATTCTAAACCCCCTGCCATATCCCGCAAGCACTTTTGAAGCAGAGGTGGGGCGTGTTTCACCTTCTAAGTGTTGTTGGACCGCAGCTCCTATAAGCCTTTGCCGGTATAGTCAACCCTGAAAGTTCATGGGAGCTACATTCTAGCAACACCTGGCAGGCTATCCATCTCTCAACCTTGCCTCTGCATATTGCTTTCCTTGGGCTACCTGAGACCACCTTGGACTATGGCTGGATTTTCTCTAGCCAAACATTATACTTTCTGTACAGGACAGTAATTTCCTGTATTTGTTACTATTCTGCCTTTTGTAGTTCAGTAGAACAAGGAATTTCAGCATATGCAGCTTCTCCATCTGTATTGGTGAGAGAAAATATACTGATTGCTATTCTCTTTCTTTTATATACTGTATAAAAAGGAGCTATTATAACAGGAGGCACTAAAAAGGTACTTTCTTACACATTTGTTTCAGTAAGAGTCAGAAGTAATTGTTTCCACAAAATACAATGGCGACATGAACCATGGACTACCAGCTGTTGCTGAGCAGTCTTAGATTGCTACTTAGGGTGCTCCCCTTTGCCCTGCAGTTTGGTCCAGGTTGAGAATGAGCTGGTTCATTCCTTTTCCTGGTGACCACATGATGTATGTGCCATTGCAAACCATCTCCTCTCTAATCAATGCCCACCTGTACCTTTTTGGGTCCCTGTTTGGGGCTACTTTTTTTTTTAGTGTGGGTAGGATGTCTTTGTTTTGTTTTGATTCCAGCTTATGTGATCACTGGGATCAAACCAAAACAAATGGTTTAAGCCGCTTCACAATTTTGAGAAATTGAAATTTTCCTTTCGGTTTCCTTGCAGAGGGGAAGGGAGAGGAAGTTGTGCATTTATTTTTAATTGTAAAAGCTCTTTCGATGCATTACTGATGTGCTGTACCAATTGTTGCTTTGTGTCAACTTACAGTCACCCTTATACAGTTTTCAAGGTAAGAGATATTTAAGGTGTGCTTTAATCATTTCCACACACCCCGGTGAGCTTATGTGGCTGGGCAGGGATTCAAACTCAGGTCTCCTGAGTTTTAGTCCATCATCCTAACTACTATACCACAGTGGGAACCAGTTAACAACAACTGCCAGTTAGCAACAATTAAAAAGAAATTGAAAACTTCCTCACCTTTCCCTTCTGTAAGGGAGTGGAAAGGAAGCTTCCCATTTCTCAAGTTCATTAAATGGCTTAGGTAAAGCACAGAGGAGGAGATGGGAGTGGGATTTCCTCCCACACAAACACTTTTAAAGAGAAAGGAGATCAATCTGGTGCTAAACAGGGTTGCTTTAAGTGTGTTGTGGTCAATCCTTGCATGTGGGTGCAAGGATCACTCCAAAGGACATACCACACCTTAAAGCAACCCTGTTTAGCATGATTTAACTAGAGATGGGCACTTTGTGTTTCATACAGCTTCATACAAAGTATGAAGCATGGCACCACTGCATTCTTTGGCAGCGGCGCTCCAATCCAGGAGGTGGGGAAAAGCTGACTGGGCTCCTGCCTGTATTGGAGTGCTGCTGCCAGAGAAGGATCCCAGCAGTGCAAATGGATAGTAAGTGGACCAGCCAGCCTGGGGGAAGGGAGATGGAACTTACCACCATCTGTGGTGCCATGCTTTGTATGAAGCTGTACAAAGCACAAAGTGCTCTCTAATTTAGACTGATCCAGGCTAAGATAATTGGGCCATCTAGTTGTCCTCTTAATCAGAGCTTGCGAAAATGTTTCTGTTTTGGCTGGCTACTAACTCATTATAATTCCACATAGTTTTTCATGGTGAGAATGGAACCGGTGAGGGGTCTAACTCAGCTGTTGTTGTCTCCTGATTCGATGTCTTTTCCCGACTTCCTTTCCACCAACCAACCTTTGCTCTCCTGATGGTATGTTTTGTTTTCTGGCAGGGAGCCTGTAATCCTGATGGTAGAGCAGGCCCCTTCACCGTGTCCCAGCCCAGACCTGCAGACCCCAGAGACTGGTCCAATGGAGCCTTTACTTGATCGGCCAGCTTCCTTGGAATCAGCAGAGCTGGCCCACAAACTTCTAGACCTCCTGGTGCTGGACGGGGGCCAAGAGGCTGGGGGCAACGCTGCCTGCCTGCCCTCTCATGATGGTGGGAAGTTGGCAAACCGAGACAGCGGCATTGACAGCATCAGCTCACCGTCCAACAGCGAGGAGATCTGCTTTGGAGGGGAAGAGGGCACCGGAGAGGGATCGGGACCACCACCGCCTCCTGCCATCATCAAGCGCCGCTCAACCCGAGATTCTGAAGGGGACAGTGACATGGACGATGGGAGTGGGGATGAGGCCGAACTGCTCCCTGAACTCCCACCTCCACAGGCTGAGAGGCAGGATTCAGATGAGGTGAGAAGCTTCCACTGGTACATTTTAGCACCGGAGTGACCTCCCTTCCGTCCACCGCTTGCTCTGGCTGAGCATTTTCCTTCCTCTTGTCCTTCACGTTAGTGGTTCCAACTCTTGGTTCCCAATTGCATCAACAAAGTCCCACCATGGTAGAAGCAACAAGATGATTTTTGTCTGAGAAGGTCATTTGCTTCCTTACAGATATTTATATTTGTCACCTATGATAAGTTGGTGATTAGGGGAACAAGGGATTAGGAGCACCATTGAAGTTCCAGAATTACGTAGCAGCACAACAGAGAGTCATAGACAGATCATCTTTGCAGATATTGCTATGTTAGGAGGAGATGGCACATCACGCAAGGGGATGCAAGGATCCCGGGAGAGCAAATCCTTAGTTGTCGGAAAAACTCTGTGTCCCATCTAGGTTTCCTCTGTCTATGCCACTGATTGAGAACCATTGTTTCATATCATGCTCATTACTAAAGATGGAGTATAATTTACATAGTAATGGTACTCACTAGTAAGCCTAGATGACATGTCAGGATTTCTAGGCTTCCCCTGCGTTTCCCCTCCCGCTGTGCCATTAAAACTCACTGAGGAGGGACCTTGAGCCGATCACCATCTCTCAATGTGGTCTCCTTACAGGGTTGTTATCATGAAGATAAAGTGGAGAGGAGGAGAGCCATATAAGCTGCCTTTTAAGCTGATTAGGGGAAAGGCAGGAGATATGTATAAAATACAGATACAAAAGAACCAAGAAGTGGAGTGCTCATAAAAATCAGCTGTGAGAGAGCTGGAAGCCTGTACCAGAGTCATGTGTATTGTTAGACTATTGGATAGAAATTGTTCATGAATTAGTTCTGTCTCATAGACAGTACCTGCCTGGCATTATCATCCTGAGTGTTGAGAGCAAGAGTGTTTTTGATGGACTGAAATTTTCCTAATTGGGCTATTTACCACTTAAGATTTTTTTTAACTGTCTGGCTGTCTTCACTCACACAGTGGCAGAACATTTCCTGTTTCCAGGGGAAGTGTGAATTTAATTATATATTTATCTAACTTATATGCCACCCACACCAGCCAAAGGTAGTGAATTGGGCCCAGGCAGCAACTGGTAGCCAGTGTAATTTAAACAGAATTGACTTGATGTGTCCCCTAGTGACCCCACCAATCACCAGCCGCGCACCTCGATTCTGGACCAGTTGCAGTCGCCGGACCATCTTCAAAGGCAGCCCCATGTAGAGCGCATTGCAGTAATCTATGCGAGATGTTAGCAGTGCATGTGTAACTGTCATGAGACTCCGCTCGTCCAGGTAGGGCCGTAGCTGGTATAATTTCCACAGCTGAAGGAAGGCGCCCCTGGCCACTGAGCCCACCTGGGCTTCCAGATTTAGACTGGGGTCCAGGAGCAGATCTCATCTATCTCCCAGTGAGGATGAAAGCAAAAAACCAATATTTCTAAGCCTGAACTCTTAAGAACTGGGAACATTTGGGGTGGGAATAAGGCATGGGTTGTGTAAAGATCCATAGGAAGAATCAAGGAACAGTTCCGTTACTAGTTCCTCTGGGGGAAATCCTGGTATCAAGAGTCCCAGGAGTGGTTGGTGAATTCAGACATCCTTGTGGCCATCATGATACTGTATATCCTACCTTTCCTCTTGCAAGCTGAAGGCAGAACACATGGTTGTCTTCTTTCCCACTTTCTCACAGCGACTTCATGAGGAAGGTCAGGTTGGGAACAAGTGACTGGCTCAAAGTCACCCAGTCTCAATGCAACATTCTCACTATCTGGGCTACAGTACTTAATGCACATCCTTTCATCTTCTCTACAGATGACAGTTCCACAGAAGGTCTTCCGAATTGCCAACGAACTTCTTCAAACAGAAAAAGCCTATGTATCTCGTCTGTATCTGCTGGACCAGGTAATGTAACCATTCACAAGTTACTATGGTGCTTGCAGTGTTTGTTAAAGCCTGGCAGAAAATATGGTATCTTTCTCACAAGCTGTGCCCAGTTTTGTAGGTCAGAAAACTAGAGTTACAGCCAAGGTTGTTTTACGCTGGTGGAATAGTTGCTTGCATTCAGCTTTGTTGGGTTGTGGGTTCTGTTTTCTCCATTCCTGGTAGTATAGTCATGCCCCGCTTAACGATTACCCCGCTCCACGACGAAATCACTTCACGACGATGTTTTTGCGATCGCTTTTGCAATCACAAATAGATGTTTAAATAGGAAAAAAACGCTTGACGGTGATCGTTTCCCTGCTTCGGGAACCGATTTTCGCTTAATGACGATCAGAAAACAGCTGATCGTCGGGTTTCAAAATGGCTCCCCGCTGTGTTAAGGACAGATTCCTCGCATTACAGGCACCAGAAAATGGCCTCCCTATGGAGGATCTTCACTGGACGGTGAGGTATTTCGCCCATTAGAATGCATTAACCGGTTTTTTAATGCATTCAAATGGGTTTTTTACTTTTGCTTGACAACGATTTCATTGTACAGCGATTTTGCTGGAACGGATTCTTCAACGTGGTTCTCCATGAATCCACACTAGTGGGTTTAGACAGCGCCTGCGCTGGCCTCTCGGAATTTTCTAGAGCTGTAAGAGAAAAGTAACAATGTTTTAGGCTACCCCTTACCGCGCATGTCTAGCCCGCCAACGGCTCAGTTCCTTTTTTCCGCCAGTGAGTTGGGACCTCTCGTTAGAGCTTTGCTTCTTGGTTCGTTCTGGCGAACTATTTTGCTTCTATTTTCTGGCTACCCTGACTTCGGACCGTTTCTTTGACAACGCTTCTGCCTCTGGTGATTTTGGTTCGGTGAACTGTGCCTTCATCCGGCGTTAATTACCTCAAAAGGCTTCCCGCTGAGGCCTAATAGGCCTTTACGGGCCCCCTGCGGAGGCGCCACGCGCCTACAGGAATCTTTCAATTTTCCCTCATTGGACTTCCTTTCGTGCTCCGGTCGACGCGGCTCTGCTCTCAGTTAATCGGACCCTCCGCTACGGTTGGTTTTTTCCCTTTCCTCTTGGTCTATGCCTCCTAAAGAAAAGCCATCCCCCAGGAGAGGACCCTTTCGCCTCTGCACCGCGTGCTCCAGAAAACTTCCCTTCCAGGACGGACATTCCCTCTGTTTGTACTGCCTGGGGGAATCGCACGCGGTGTCCCATTGCAGGCATTGCAAGCAGTTCACAAAAGTCACACTCAAGGCGCGCCAGCAACGCCTGAAGTATTTTTTGTGGAAACAGACTTTGTCCGCTTCCCAACCTTCTCAAATGGAGGCTATACCCTCTACCTCCTCCGTGCGCTCCGAAGTGAAAGTAGTTTCGGCGCCGGAACCATCTAAGGGAAAGGGACCTAAGCAGTCTTCGAAAGACAAGTCTAAGAAAAGGAAGACTCCGTCAGCACTTACCTCCGCATCGGTCTCCCTCTTTTCATCGACCGAGTCCTCGGTTCCACCGGTGTCGGAACATCTGAAAAAGAAAAAGGTGTCGACAAAGTCATCAGCGAGGGCTAAGGAGCTTACCCTCGTTGTCCCATCTATCTCGACTTCAGTGCCCTCTCCTTTACTCGAGGATTCGTCTAGAGACCGGGAATCGGTGTCGGACTTGGCTCCTTCTTTACCTCCTCATCAAGAGCCACCGTCCGTTGTCGAGAAGTCTCCGACGACGAGCCACTTAGAGAAGATAGTGGCTGATCTGCCGGGCGTCCCTCGCAGCCCCATTCTAACCGGGCTAGGGACGGGATCGCGATCCTCGACACCGGGATCCCCAGGCTCCAAGTCTCCATCTACACCAGTGAGACCTGCTAAGCCTGTTCCGGCCCCCTCTCCTCGGCTTCCAGCATCCGAGTTAGAGGAGGAGCCTGTACCTAAGAAGCCCCGGCGCCACCGCAAACATAAACGCGGTTCTGGCGCCGATAGGCATAAGAGGCATCGACGCCGAGACTACTCTTCCTCTGACTCTGAGGATAGCAGGGATAGGAAACGGTCCCGGCGTCGTCGTCGTCGTCGCGACGATTCCACTGAGTCCTCGTCATCGACTTCCCTCGACCGACGTCGACGTCGAAAGAGGTCCCGATATACCTCTTCCTCCTCGTCGTCGATCTCACCCCCTAGGAAGGGTCGACATGGCAAGCGCCCGATCGTGGACAAACCTGCCCCCTCGGCACCGATTAAGCCAACTGACCCTCCAGGTCGACCAACACCACCTCCCCCTCCGGTGCGCCCGGTACCCGAACCTGTACCTCAGGCACCCCGGCCTCGTAAGACTTCTAAGGCTAAGGATACGGACTCTCGTCCTAGCATCCTCCAGTCTTCTGATGAGGAAAGCCAGGACCCTCACTCCTCTTCTGAACAAGAGGACGGGAATACTTCTGAAGCTTCTCTGGAGCTACCACCTCCAGGAGAACCCCTAGGCTCAGACGCAGCTGACATCCACCCCTCCTCCCCGTCTGAGGACTTCTCCTCTTACCCTCAGATGGTTTCTAGGATGGCTGCAGCGCTTAAACTGGACATAGAAAAATCCCCCTCGCGCGCAGACGACCTGATTTTTGGGGATATCCACCTTGCAAGGTCTCGCCCTGTCAGTCTCTCTTATGTGCCTGAACTTATGGACCTTCTCAAGGAGTATTGGCAGCACCCTGCTGACCCTCCCAATATGTCCAGGCGTACTGAGAACATGTATCGTGTACATGGAGATGATACCTCGTTCTTGTTGAAGCATCCAGCTCCCAATTCCTTGGTAGTGGAGTCCAGTGTTTCACGGTTACCAGCTAAAGGTCACCCAACTCCAACCACTAAGGAGGGCAAGGACTTGGAAGTTTTGGGCAGACGGCTTTATTCTATGACTACTTTTGCACTCAGAGCTCTCAATTACTTGGTAGCTATGGGTGCATACCAGAAACAACTATGGGAACGAGTCTTGCCAGCCCTGCAAGTAGCTCCGGAGGACATCAGGCAGACTTGTCTCAATGCCCATGCGGAGGCCTTGACCGTTTCCAAGCACCAACGCTTAGCCTCCCGTCACGTCGCTGATGCCAACGCAAGGAATTTGGCATCCATCATTACCTTAAGAAGGCACGCCTGGCTTCGTTCTGCCAACATTATGGAAGACATCAAAGCTAGGATTAAAAATCTGCCTTTTGATGCTACAGGCCTGTTTAATGGCTCCACGGATGAGAATCTTGAGAACTTACACAAGAGCAAAAAGACGGCAAAATCCTATGCAGTGCAGCAGCAGCCTAGACCCTCCAAATCTCAGTGGAGGCCTAGACCCCAGCAACAACCCTATCAACAGCAGACTTATCAACAATCCGGTCCTTCCACTTACCATTCGTTCCGATCTCAAGCTGCTCCACGCTCTTCACAGGCTTCTTCATCGGCTTCCAGCTTCAAGCCTCAGGCATACAAAAGGCAGTCCTTCAAACCTGGGGGGAAAAGGTCAAAACAATATCTTTGACTCTCATCACCCCATCCGGTCCATCAGGTCACGCACAAGACTTTCTCCTTACCTTCTGAACTGGAACAAGATTACCCAAGACACCTGGGTCTTGAACATTATAAGCTCCGGCTACCGCCTGGAGTTTATAGAGTTACCTCCTCTAGGCTGGATCAAGCCTACCTCGTTCGATCCCATCCTAGAGGACGAGATTCTCACCCTTCTGGAGAAACAGGCCATCCAGGTAGTACCTCAGCGGGACATCCTGAACGGGTTTTACTCCCGGTACTTCACGGTTCCGAAGAAGGACGGCGGTCTGCGTCCCATACTAGATCTGCGGGACCTCAATTCTTACCTCAGGCCTCGTCGCTTCAGGATGGTCACTTTGGAAGGGATCCTTCACCTGCTGAAGAAAGGAGACTGGTTTGTGGTGGTGGACCTCAAGGATGCCTACTTTCACGTGACGATACACCGAAGATTCAGAAAATATCTCCGGCTCGTGTTCAAGGACACGGTATACCAGTTCGTGGCTCTTCCCTTCGGTCTAGCCTCGGCACCGAGGACCTTCACCAAATGTATGGCCCCGGTAGCGGCTTACCTGCGATTGCAGGGCATCCAAATTTACCCCTACATCGACGATTGGCTCATCGTCTCCAAATCCAAACCAAGGGCATATCGAGACACTCAATTTGTCCTCAGCACTCTTCAAGCTCTGGGACTATCCATCAATCTCGAGAAATCTCATCTAGAGCCCTCTCAAACGATGGACTACATAGGGGCACATCTCGATGCAGTGCAAGGCCGCATGTTCCTTCCTCTAGAACGCGTTCACAAGATCAGAAGAGCAGTTCGCAAGTTCAAACCACGACGCACGGTGTCGGCCAGGCTGGCTCAACATCTGCTTGGCCTCATGGCATCGACAACAGCCACTTTGTCTCATGCACGGTTAAAGATGCGCTCCCTGCAGATTTGGCTCCTCACCCTGTTCGACCCAGAGACAGACAGCCAAAGAAAGCGCCTCAGGGTCACACCAGAGCTGGCAAATCAACTACAGTGGTGGACGTTCCTTCCCCATCTCTTGGTCGGCAAGCCGTTCAGACCCATTCTACTTACCAGACAGGTCACCACAGATGCCAGTCCGACGGGTTGGGGAGCCCACTGCGAGGGTCATCAGATCAATGCCCTCTGGACCCCGGAGGAATCGACGCTGCACATCAACCATTTGGAGATGTTAGCGGTCATAAAAGCCCTCAGGGCCTTTCTTCCCCTAGTAAGGGGCAGGGCCATACAACTAGTCACGGACAACACCACCACGATGTTCTACGTAAACAAACAGGGAGGCACAAGATCAAAGTCCCTTCTGTTCCTCACTATCCAGCTGTGGGAGTGGTGCTACCAGCAACACATCTTTCCGGTAGCCATCCACATTGCTACAACGGACAACCAGCTCGCGGACGACTTGAGTCGCCGCTCTGCTCAGACCCACGAGTGGGAGTTAGATCAGCAGGTGTTCCTCAAACTTTGTCGGATGTGGGGTCAACCTCAAGTAGATGTGTTTGCAACTTCCAGCAACAAGAAGTGTCTGCATTACGCTTCTCGAGCCGGGAAAGGAAAGGACTCCCTCGGGGATGCTTTTATGATCCCTTGGGACGTGGGACTGATCTACCTGTTCCCTCCGCTTCCTCTTCTGCAGAGAACTATCATCAGAGCCTTGCGAATGAAAACGGAGGCAATCCTGATCGCCCCTTGGTGGCCACGTCGACCGTGGTTCTCCACACTATTTCAGGGTGCAGTGGACTACATGACATTACCATTGCATCCACATCTTCTCACTCTGGACGACGGGAAGATTCTACATCCCGACCTGGAAACCCTCCATTTGACAGCGTGGAGGATTTCCCATCATTAATTGAAGTCATTGATAAGGCTCGTAAACCAGCAACAAAGTTGCTTTATCAATATAAATGGAGGAATTTCCTGAAGTTTGCCAGGGAACGTAACTTACAGCCATCCCCAGTATCCTTGTCTACCCTCCTGCTCTACCTCAGACATCTTTTTGACTTTGGACTATCCAAATCTACCCTGAAGGTTTACACAGCGGCTATTGTGGCCTTTCAACCTCAGGGTTCTGAGTCATCTCGCTGGTTTTCACACCCAACGCTTAAGGCCTTCCTCAAGGGTTTAAGCAACATGAGGCCACCGTTGAAGAAACCAGTGCCACAGTGGTCTTTGCAGACTGTTTTACATAGCCTCACCAGACCTCCATTTGAGCCTATGGCCTCTTGTGACCTTAAGTTCCTGTCTTTCAAGACTTTGTTCCTAGTAGCCATCACTTCGGCTAGGAGGGCTAGTGAACTTGCAGCCTTGCGTGCGGATTCTCCCTATCTTCAGTTTTACAAGGATAAAGTTGTTTTGCATCCTGATGTCTCCTTTCTCCCTAAGGTGGTTTCTGAGTTCCACGTTAACCAACCTTTGGTTTTACCTACGTTGTTTCCTGAAGCAGTGACAGATGTTGAACGCATGCTTCATTCTTTGGACGTTCGCAGGGCACTTGCCTATTATGTCTCAAGGACTAAAGACTTTAGGAAGTCTCCTAGGCTATTTCTTTGCTTCTATGGTCAGCAAAGGGGTTCAGCTGCTTCGTCGTCCTCTCTTTCTAGGTGGTTGGTCTCCACTATTTCTTTGGCCTATGAACTACAACACAGACCTATTCCTGAGGGTCTTAAAGCCCATTCAACTAGGGCTGTGGCTACGTCTACAGCTTTACTGCGAGGAGTCGATATTCAAGAAATTTGCAGATCGGCTACCTGGTCCAATGTGTCCACGTTTGTCACCCATTACAAGTTGGACCTTCGGGCCAAGAATGAGACCAAGTTTGGAAGGGCTGTCCTTACGTCATTGCTACAATGACGGCCCACCATCCAGTAAGTTTGCTTGCTAATCACCCACTAGTGTGGATTCATGGAGAACCACGTTGAAGAAGGACAGGTTACTTACCTGTAAACATGGTTCTTCAAGTGGATTCTCCATGAATACACACGTCCCGCCCGGCCTCCCCACATGTCCGTCATTGGAATCGAGTCCCAACTCTTCTTTGTGGCGGGCATATGGAACTGAGCCGTTGGCGGGCTAGACATGCGCGGTAAGGGGTAGCCTAAAACATTGTTACTTTTCTCTTACAGCTCTAGAAAATTCCGAGAGGCCAGCGCAGGCGCTGTCTAAACCCACTAGTGTGGATTCATGGAGAATCCACTTGAAGAACCATGTTTACAGGTAAGTAACCTGTCCTTATCGTCCTCAAGCGAGGCACCACTGTATCTGTACAAAAGAAGTTTAGGCTGTGGGCAGAAGAAAGAGAAGATGGTTCTCTCCACCACTGAATCTGTGCTAAACATGGCCACGAGTCTGGGTCAGGGCTGCCTCCCATGTTTTTAAAGCATGTTCTGCCTCCTAGGTCTTCTGCGCCCGTCTTCTGGAGGAAGCACGTAGCCGAAACTCTTTCCCAGCCGATGTGGTGATGGGCATTTTTGCCAACATCTGCTCAATCTATTGCTTTCATCAACAGTTTCTGCTCCCAGAACTGGAGAAGCGTATGGAAGAATGGTGAGGAAATGGCTTAGGATTGGCTTCCTTCTGGGTGGGGCATTTAAAGTACACAAATACATGCATTGATCTCTTTTTAAGCTGCTGGTCAGCATTTGCATGACACGAAATCCTGCTGTGGAGGGATTCCGCGTGTTCGAAATGAATGTAAATTTTATACTCTATTTGAATGAACATGATGTGTTTCTGCATAGTTGTGTAACTTTATCTCTCCACCTTAGGCTTTCAGGGGTTGAGAGGAACTCAGGCCTTGGGTGCTAATCTCAAATAACCCAAATGAATAACAGAAGGGCCCTTAGAGGTTATCTAATCTGGTCCGCTTGCTTAGGTTAGGTTCTGCAGAGCAGGAGAAAAGTACAGCAGCCCCTAAGGGATGGCTGCCTCTACCTCTGCTTAAATATCTCCAGGGATGTGTTCCATTCAGCATGTTGTCCAAACAGGGCATCCTGGCTTCTTACTCTCTTGGCAACTGGGAATCAGTCTAGATTTCTTTTTTTAATCCTGGCTTATTCGGGAGCATCAAGATGGGATGCCAAGATGGACGTTATGCTGAACAGTCAATTTTGAGTTGAATGGGAAGAGCCAAGCAAGAATATGTGGGCAGGAGGCATCCTGTCTTGTTTGGGAGCAGCAGTTAAATCTTAGTGACTTCAGAATCCTACGGTCCCTGCTGATGCTGACCTTGCCTTCTCCTCATGGATCTCTCTTTTTCTCCCTGTTGCTTTGATTCTCACAGGGACCAGCACCCTCGCATTGGGGATATCCTTCAGAAACTGGCTCCGTTCCTTAAGATGTACGGCGAGTATGTCAAGAACTTTGACCGCGCCATGGAGCTGGTCAACACCTGGATGGAGCGCTCCGCCCAGTTCAAGGGCATAATCCATGAAATCCAGGTGAGCTCGCTCAGCACTCATTTAGCTCAGGGTCACCTCAAAAGTATTGCTGTAGTGGGTGCCCCAGGTCTTCCCCCTCCATAGACACACACAAGGGGGGGGGGGAAAGTCACAACATTTAAAAAGCTGGAGCTTCACAGAGGAACAGCTATATTTCCATTCCAGTGCTTCAGGCCAGTATTTATATCGTACTCCCCCTCCAAGTATTCAGAACACTTAAGATAATTTTATTGATTGGGTTTTATGAATGAAATGTGCTTCTAGTTCCCCACAAAGGAAAAAAAAAGTAAAAATCATTTGTAAAAATACTCTTCTCAGTGCTTGTGCTTTGTGTGTATGGGAAAGCGTGGGTCGGTGGGACCACTGATTTAGGCTGAGAGGCAGAAAGAGGATGCTTGCGCTTTATGGCCTGATTAAGAGCTAAATTAGGCCTGGAGGTCATGTGGCCTTCTAGATTTTCCTGGCCTACAATCTCCATCATCATCCACTCTTGCTTATACTGGTTGATGGCTTGACGGGAGGGAAGTGTAGTCCAATAACATTGTGGACCTCCTGATCTAAAGAAGAGCTGCGTTATTGGGAAGGGAAGGATTTGTCAGGAAGGAGCCGGTGTTGCGTCAACTGCTCAGGCCTCTCGTTGCCTTGGCTTCCTTCCGTGAGTTCTGCCTCTAGCTCTCTGGGTCGCTTTTCTATCTGGGAACAGGCCTGTTGCTCTTGGAGAACAGCCAGGCAGACATTTTCTCTTGAGACTGAGACTGCTCTCTCTGTCATAGCGGGAAGAGATATGTGGGAACCTAACTCTGCAGCACCACATGCTGGAGCCAGTCCAGAGAATTCCTCGCTATGAGTTGCTGCTGAAGGATTATCTTCTCAAGCTCCCTCCGGATTCGCCTGATTGCAAGGATGCCCAGAGTGAGTGCAAATGCAGGGGGCGGTAGAGAGAGAGAGAGAGCTGGGCGGGGCAGAAAGGTTCAGTACGGGAGGTGCACAAGGTGCCACAGCAGGCAGAGAAAAGGAGCTTCCTAGAGGGTGTGATGTTAACTCACAGTTAGGCTGGCTTCTGGGGTGTTCCCCTTCTCTACTTGGAGTTTCCAGAGTATTCAAAGCACTCAGCACTTCTCCTTCTCAGAGGGACATCTGGCAACCTGAGTAAAGGGTGTAAGGCCAAGATTTCAAACCTGGAGGGCTGCTGGCTAAGCCTGAGGCTGCAGCAGCAGCTACTTCTCCCACTTTCATAATCTGTCTCTTGTTTGGCATCTGGGAGGCCAGGGGTAGTCAGTGGGCTTGATCCTGCTGGGGGGACTTCCAGAGTTATTGGTCTCTAACACAGATGCAGACCAAACCTGGAGTCTAGCCTTCAGTGTCGGTACAGGGGCAGGTGCCCAATAAATGGCCCTGGATGACATTGTCTTTGCAGATGCCCAAATGCATGGTAACATTTTGGTACTTTTCTGCTGTTAGCTCTGTTGGTGGCCCAGGGGATTCCTTGGCAGCCTAGTAATGTAGACACTCCTTTTCCCTTTTCCTCCTGCTTCAGAATCCCTGGAACTCATTGCCACCGCTGCGGAACACTCAAACGCAGCCATCCGCAAAATGGTAAGAGCTGGAAGAAACTGGAGGTGACAACATCTGGCAATTTTCTCTTCTGAAGGCTAGGAGGACTTTGCGAATGGGGTTCAAGCTGTGTGTTTCAGAGCGCTCGGCATGTGATTGAGATTAAGGGGCAAGAGTAGTACAAGGCCAGTTGGAACAACTAATAGTATACAGGACCAAGGTGTCCATGGATGCCGAAAAGGGCAGGTATAGAAACGCTATATATAGCATAGTCTCTGGTTCTCTCTAGTGGCCAGTTCTGGTAATGCGCCTTGGAAATGCATATTTCTGAGGTTTTTTAATTCAACATTTTCAGGCAGTGGATAAGTGAAACCATTGGTCCTGATCCTATCAATGTGGAGGTCTTGCTGTATTAGATTTAATGCCTTAAGGTTTGCTTTCCATCTTCTGATGGGCAGGGAACATACAGTAGTTCAGAGACAGCGCACCAGTGCAGGAAGTCTGAGGTTCAGTTCTGCAGCTTCTGTAGGGTAGGGGGCAATGAGAAAAGATCACTTCCTGAAATCCACTAGAGTTGCTGCCAGATCCCAGGAGGTGCTAGCAGGCCAGAGGGACAAATGATTTGACTAGTACAAGGCAGTTTCCTTTGCAGCTTGGTAGTGCTAATGTGTGATTGTTAAAGGAGTATTTATGGACTGAAAAGTTGTCAGATGCAATTGTTATAATCATTAAGAGAAATAGCTGTTAAAGTGGTAAATTAAAAAGTAATGTAGCGTTGTTAAACAGTGGCCCAAAGCACCCCTCGCCCTATTTCCCCCTTTGCCCCGAAACAGACAAATTAAAATGATGTGGCTCAAAAAATTTGATGAGCCTGGCATTAAATGATGAATGAACGTAACCCTTCTAGGAAAGGATGCACTCGTTGCTGAAGGTGTATGAGCTGCTGGGAGGTGAGGAAGACATTGTCAGTCCCACTAATGAGCTCATCAAGGAAGGGCACATCCTGAAGCTTTCTGCAAAGAATGGGACAACCCAAGACCGGTACCTAATCCTGGTGAGAAGAGGTGCTGGGACTTTGCCCCCTTCCCCTGTTTTTAACCTGACCAAGCCCAGAAAGACGGGGCCTGGCAGGAAGTCCTTGACATCCTGTAACTTTACTCTTCTTTTTAAAATCCAGTTCAATGACCGCTTGCTGTACTGCGTGCCAAAGCTGCGTCTCATTGGCCAGAAATTCGGAGTCCGCGCTCGTATCGATGTAGACGGGATGGAGGTAAAACGGGTGTGTGTGTCGCAATAGAAAGGAACCATACAGATTTCAGCTGCTAGAAATATATCAGAGTGATAACAGTGACTGTTATCAATCCAAGTTGAAACTGGGCACAATTTAATGATAGTTTAGGAGTGGGCAGAGAGGAACTCACTCACATTCAAGTTAGTTCCTTGTTATTATTCTGGCTTATTTTTCTGGAAGGGATAACTAAACCAGTCCTCAGCTTTAGAAAACAAGTGAAAATGTGACTGTTTACCCAGGCCTTCCACAGCCTTAACCTGGATTAATTTGGTCTCCTTTGACTATTGACTTTCTATTATTTCAAGGTTAATTGTCTCTGTTTGTCCACCATCTTTTCTATCAGCTGCTACTTATATATTGTTAATATATGATTGGTTTTCTTTTATTTGATGTTTTAAATTGGTACTCATTGCTGAATTTTATGTTCATGTTGCTTGTTGTAAGCCGGCCAAAGTAGGGGCCTTGCCACTAAATGGACAGAATAAAAATTTAAAACATAAATAGATAAGTAAGTAAATACCTGCTTCACAAGCTCTTCAAGTTAATTTTACAACCTGATACTGTTTGATAATGCTTTTTTATTATCTTATCTTATGGTTTACGTGTACTTGTGTTAGCTGCCAAATTCTGTTTTTTAAGAACGGTTTAATTTCTCTTGATGTATGCATCTTTATTGGCTATAAATCAATAAAACATTCCTATTCATTCATGAATAAATAAACCAACATAATACAGTGGTGCCTCGCATTACGACGTTAATTCGTTCCAGCGAAATCGCTGTAGAATGAAAACATTGTAATGCGAAATAAAAAAGCCCATAGAAACGCATTAAAACCCGATTAATGCGTTCCTAGGGGCTTGAAACTCACAGTCCAGCAAAGATCCTCCATAGCGCGGCCATTTTTGCTGCCCATGCAGCGAAGAATCTGTCCCAGAAAAGAGAGGGGAGCCTTTTTTTTAACCCGGCGGCCATTTTGAAACTGCGAATCAGCTGGCCGAAAATCATCGTTTTGCGAGAATCGGTCCCCAAAGCAGGGAACCGATCATCGCAAAGTGAAATTCCGCCGTTGAAACAATCGTAAAGCGATCGCTTTTGCGATCGCAAAAAATTTGTCGTGATGCGATTTCGTCGTTAAACGGGGTGCTCGTCTTGCGAGACACCACTGTATGTTTCTGTCAGACAGTAGTTACAAGGCACGTTTGTAGCCTAGATGACACATGCATGGCTATAGTTTGATGATCTCCCAATATTGTCCTGGGCACAGCTGTTTTCACTTGATTTCAGAAGCTAAAGTGAGTTGGGCCTGGTTAAGTAGTTGGACGGGACACCCTCAGGGGGAAATCCCAGGGCTCCCCAGGGAAGCGGGGAAAGGATTCTACCCTGACAGTCTGGATTGCAGCTGCGAGTCAAGAGTTGACAGCCTGGGCTAGATGAACCCAGAGTCTGAGTCAGGATAAGACTGCTTGTTCTTTCATGTTCCTGACTTGACTTTGCCGCTGAATATATGAACTAGTTCCGTCTGATACTTAATTTTTTGAGAAGATGTTGGGACGACTATTTTTGTTTTTAAATTTACTCCTTTTTTTCTCTCTGGTGCTTTGGATGATGTTTTTAACTAAACAACCAAGCCCCTTTTACAAAACAGTTGGGACAGACTTTAGACAAACGTGCCACCAAAAAACGCAGAAGTGTTAAAGATGAAGACTCAGCCATGAAAACTAACACAACAGATCATTTTGTTTGGGATATGTCATGTATCCCTTCAAAACTCCTCAAATAGAAACGTTTATATTCTCTGTTGATATTTGAGGTATATCTGGGTGACGTTTCATATTCCCAATTAGCTGAGTCAAGGGGAATTGAGAAGGGGAACAATCCCCCACTCCAGGAAGTCATCCCTGAATCAGAAGTTAGGTCTGGAACGCAACCATGATGGCTGGGAGATTTCTAGATGGAGTTGTCTGGAAAAATAACTTTTCTAAGTTCTACAGAGTCTGACTTGTTTGCACATGAAAGTTGCTTGTGATCCCAAGGATGAGGCCTCATGGATGAACTAACCCTCTTTTTCTTATTTCTCTACAGCTGAAAGAGACCAGCAGCCTCAATGTGCCCCGGACCTTCCTTGTATCAGGGAAGCAGCGATCCTTAGAACTTCAGGCCAGGTACAGCCAGTGAACCCACTCAGTGACCGTTCCTGTTCGTGAAAAGTGAAAAGAATGGCCACCCCTTGGACAATGTGGCTTTGACCTCCCATGGCTTGCTGCTCTTTCTTCCTATCTTCTAGTCCAGTGGTCCCCAACCTTGGGCCTCCAGATGTTCTTGGACCACAACTCCCAGAAGCCTTCACCACCACCTCTGATGGTCAGGATTTCTGGGAGTTGAAGTCTAAGAACTTCTGGAGGCGCAAGGTTGGGGACCACTGTTCTAGTCTTCGCAGGTGGATGTGATGTTCTGCAGATGTGACGGACTACAGTTTTTTTCTATCATCTCCAGCCAACATGACAAAGCCACACTGCCCAAAGAGGGTGCAACAATGGCTGGAGGAATGCCACCTTCATGCCACCACACCAGCCCAGGCCACATCGGTCACGGGCAACCTCTGGCCTTCCAGATGCTAATGAAATAATCTGCAGCCATGTTGCCCACAGTAACATCCAAACTCTGCAATCTGTACAAATTGTGGAGGTTGGCGTGATTTCCCACGGCCAGACAACAACATCCGGAGGGCCACATGCTTCCCAGTCCCTGACTCTACTGCAAACACCCCGTTAGCATGTCCCCTAACATGTTCTGTTATTCCTCCTTAGGACTGAAGAGGAGAAGAGAGACTGGATCCAGGTAACTGCTGGTCTTTTGTACCTGCTACATAATATTGCCTTTTACCTCTGGGGAAGTTAAAGGAAGTAGAGGACTCGGCCTTTCCTTTCCTGCACCTCCAGCACCACAAAGCCCTTTTCTGCTTGCTTTGGGAGAGGGGGGAGTGAGAAGAAGAGAGGCTTCTTTTTCTTAGCAGTGGAGAAGATGGGACGTCTCTGCCATGTTTGCAAGGCTGGCTTTCAAAAACTGGCTGGGGGAAAAAGTGGTAGGTTTTATAAGGCAAGTCATACCAATTCAGTCAGGAATAATGTGCTGTGGAATAGCCTTGGGCACTTCCAGATGGAGGGCTCCTATTAGAAGCTAATATGTAGCCGTTCTGCCTCTTCTTCCTTGGAATGATTTTTAAAGTTTATTTTTGGTTTAAAGAAAAGGGACAGTCAGCGCAGTGGGAAAACCTGGGAGGGTTGTGAATGGAAGATGGTGATGTCTAGACTCTGCCGACACACACACTAGCAAAATAAAAGCTTTGCCTGGTGCCGAGTCACTGTCCTGACAATGTGGGTTGTGACACCTGTAGTCCATGTTGAAGCAGGCACTCCCGTATTGGTGTACAGTTGGAGGAGCGTTTGCATCATTGCCTCCATTCCCGTAAGACAGGGAGAAAGTGAGGCTGAGAGCAGGGCTAAGTGAGAGATGAGGGTGAAAAAAGGGAAGAATTATTGTCTCCTCCATCTAGAATTATTGCCTCCTCCTCCTCCTGCTAGTTGCCAAAGAGAAACTGGAATGAGATAAATGTGTGTTTTGGTACAAGGGTTCTCTAAGCTTGGCAATCTCTTGCTTGCCCCACTGAAGGATTCTGCTGCTTCCTTTTTGCTTCGGTGCTCCGTTTATATGTAACCACAAATACCCTGTTGTTTAAACCATCAGGCGATACAGGCAACCATCCAGAAGCATGAGCAGACTTTAGAGATGTTCAAGCAGCTGCTCAGCGAAGATGAAACACCACCCAATTCCCCAGTGAGTTCCCCCCCTTCAATCTTTTTCTTTCTTCTCGACCCTGTTCTCTGTTTGAAAGTAGGGGAGGACTGACTCTTTGGTCAGATGAGGAAAACGGCAGCCGCAGGGTTTTAAATTTTTGTCCAGACGTAGCCTTGTTCAGGCTTATTTCTAAGTCTGTGTCTCCCTCTGAAATTAAAAGAAAAATCATCTCCAGCATCGGAATTCTGCAATCTGTAGTTCTGCAACCAATTATGCAGGTTGGCATGATTTCTCCAATGTTGCATACAGTGCTCTGCTTTACAGAGAGGGGCAAATACTGGACAGGGAACTAAAGGATTCCTTCTCCTTTCCTGCCAAGCTGTTTTGCAATCTTACTCACTTATTCGTCTGGTTTGGAAGATGCACAAGGCATTGCTTGCACATTTGTAAGTGTCACTCTGCTGTAATGCAGGCTAGAACCTTGCAAATTTTAGAATGTGCCTATTTCCTGAAAATGTGGACTGAATTATGAGCCAGTGTTACATTCTGAAGCTTCTGGGGGCTCTCCTGACTGCCTTGTGAGATTATATGGAGCACAGGCGTCAAACTCAAGGCCCGTGGGCCAAATCCGGCTCACTGGGCCATTTCATGTGGCCCTCGCGGTGTTGCCTGATACTATGCAGCATACAATTTAGGCAGGCGCCTTACTCGGTCACTCATAGTGCTCCGTAAAGACGCTGGGAATCTGCCCAGCAGGACTTCTAATCCCAGCATTCCAAACAGCAACGAGTCGAAAAGTGCAGCTGCTTGGGCAGCGTACAGCACCTTGGGGAATGTAGTCCTCGCTATTGCCCACTCCCGTTCTTACGGCTCCCAGTGAGGTGATGGTGTATGTTTCTGTCAGACAGTAGCAGGGGCCATCTCTGCCTCCTCTCCCGCATCAGCTTATGAAAGCAAGTGAGGAGCCAGGTGATAACGAGGGCTGAGGGAAAGGTGGGAGACTTCCGTGAATAATTAACAAAACAAACAAAAACATGGGTGGGGCTGTGGAGCGGGCGTCAACGGTTATTAAAACTCACTTTTCAATAAATTGTACAATAGTTGTATATCTGCTTGCCATTATTTCTAGATTTTGATCATAAAAAAGGTAAAGGTTCCCCTTGACAATTTTTGTCCAGTCGTGTTCGACTCTAGGGGGCGGTGCTCATCCCCGTTTCCAAGCCATAGAGCCAGCGTTTTGTCCGAAGACAATCTTGCATGGTCACATGGCCAGTGCGACTTAGACACGGAACGCTGTTACCTTCCCACCGAGGTGGTCCCTATTTATCTACTTGCATTTGCATGCTTTCGAACCACTAGGTTGGCGGGAGCTGGGACAAGCGACGGGAGCTCACTCCGTTGCGTGGATTCGATCTTACAACTGCTTGGTCTTCTGACCCTGCAGCACAGGCTTCTGCGGTTTAGCCCACAGCGCCACCACGTCCCTATAGACTTTGATCATAGGCTTTTACTATTACTGATTTTAGTAATAAGCTAGTTATTGCTTATTACTAAAACCAGTAATAATCGAATGAGGAGGATTATATTTAATATGACAAAGAGTAGATACATTTATATAGTCTTACAGATACCACCTGCCCTTTGAGGGCAATCATAATGCCGATGCAGCCCAAGATGAAATTGAATTTGATACCTCTGAATTAGAGTATCCAGTGTTTTCCTGAAAGTTGAGGTTTCAACTGGTTAGAAGGAGAAATGGTTTCTTCTGGATGCACCGTTTGGAGTGTGCATTATCTGTCAGACTACTGATTGGTCATCAATCATTCAGTTGATCGATTGGATTGATTTATCTTGTTGCTCTCCAGCATTCCTAACATCTTTCACCTTGCTGTCCTACCCTGCAGGGGTGTGAACTGGGCCGGCGGGCGCCCACGCCGATCCGGGAAAAAGAAGTCACCTTGTGTATGCAGTGCAAGGAATCCTTTAATGCCCTCACCAAGCGGAGACACCATTGCCGGGCTTGTGGCCACGTAAGAGTTTGCGGCAGTGAGAGAGACTGTGTGTTTTGCATTTCATGTGGCCGCACAAGCAGACACATGCTCTTTGTTTTCATTTTAACGGCCTCCTTGGAGAGAGGGCTGGGTACACAGTGCTATGCATGAATAAGCCAATGTCGTCTGCGTGTTAACTCTTGTTCAGAGCTGCTTTTTGGCCTGTAGGTTTTTTGAAAGCTGACTGCCTCCAGGGAATTTTTCCTCCCTGACTAATCTGTGTTGTCTGCCATGAAATCTTGGTATGTTTGGAGAGGGTTGCAAAGGATGGTCTAGGAATCTAGGCTGAGGAGCAGATCTCTTCAGATGCTCAGGGTCTCTGTGGCTCCTTCCATCCTCAGCAAGCATGGTCTGTGGTCAGTCAGATGGGTCTTGAAAAAGAGGAGCAAGTTTTAAAAGTGTTGAACAAAGGCTCATCTCAACCTACTGTATGACACATACACACCAGCATTGTAACGTGCCTATTGGGGCTCATACCTATGGCAGGCAGGGCTAGCTCAAGACATTTGGGTATCTGAGATGGATTAGCAAACGAGAGCATCCCGTCCTCCCGATGAATGTGCAGAGTATGCAAGATTCCTTGACTTAGTTTGCTGCCATAAGTAGAAAATCCACCAAGCATTTTTTACTTAGGAGTCAGAAGACAGCGATAAGAATTAAAACACCAAAGAGTTTGCTGCCTTTTCATGATTTTCCAAATCAGCTGCCTCTGCCTGTCTTATGGTAGGGCTGGTGCTACTCAAGTGCCTGGCCACAAGGCCTCTAGGCTGGAGTGAGCAACTTGCAGATGTTTGTGGGCCTCATCATTCTGTAACAACCTTGTGGGCCTGCCTTTGCTGCTTCAGCCCTCCCAATGCCTCACATTATCCTAAAAAAAGAAAGAAAGAAAAAAAGCAATCTTCCAAAGGAGATGCAATTATCTATTCCTCTAGGATGTTGTTGCTGAGTCACTCCAAGTAAGCAGGCAGAGGAAGGGAGGAAAGGAAAGGAAGCAGTAGGTTCTGTCTGCTTTATACCAGCAGCCTTCCCCAATCTAGCACTACTCATATTTGTAGGCCTGCGTCTCCTGTAATTCCACATTTGGTGTAAACAATGGTCCTGGATGATGGGCATTGTAGTCTAGTATGTCTGGAGGGCACCAGAATAGGGAAGGCTGCCTCCTTCCACCCACCCACCCTGGGGATTGTGACAGTGAGCCCAAATAGAGAAACAAGCGAAGAGTCCAGGGTGAGAAGAAGCTGACAAGAAGAGATGAGCCTGCTAGGAGGAGAGGAGCTCAAAGCCCCCTGTAAACCTGGAGTCAGCGCTGAAACGCAGCCATTTATGCTTTTGGTGTTGAAGTTTTTCTGGGTAGTTCTGTGGCAGATGTAGGTATGGCTTTTGGACTACAACTCCCAGTTCAGCAGTTGATTGATACTAGGAGCCGTACTCCAACCCAATAAAGGATTCTATACAGTCTAAATCCTCCTCTCTGGGGATCTTCCCTTTACCAGTGTCAGTTTTCAGTGCAGACAGACAAACTCCCCTACTACAGTGGTTCTAAATGAGCTTGTCGGTCCCAGGCGGCGTGCCATGGCAAAGATTGTCTCGCCCTCTAATTTCAGGTCGTCTGTGGAAAATGTTCGGAGTTCCGGGCCCGCCTGGTCTACGACAACAACCGCCCCAACCGTGTCTGTACTGACTGCTACACAATGCTGCAGGGCTCCCCTGCTAGTCCCATCCCACACCCCAATACACCTCAGCGCCGGAGATCCATTCTGGAGGTAAGATATGCCCTCCTAGCTCTATGAGGCCCTTCTGGCCGTGAAGCACCTCCTTCTTTGGAAACCAGCTCTTTCATTGGTTGGTTTCCCAATAAATTCCTCCTTCCTTTGTCTTGTAAAGGCATTGGCCAAGACTTTCTGCTCCCATGGTCCTTTCCGTATTTCCTCAGTGCTCACCTTGCCATGAGGTTTCTCTTTAGGATGCTGCACCTGGGAATGGTTGCCTTGTTAGCTGATGAAAGAGAAAGCACATATATCTAGTGGTTGTGTTTCCACGATCACAATGCTGGGGTAGTGGAAGAATAGAAAAGCCCCACCTTATGAAAAGAAGTTTTGTATTTTATCTTCCTAGTAATTTTAGAAGTGTCATTTGGTGTATTCACTCAATTTTTGGAAATTATTTCTAAGTTTCTAGTCCTCCTGGATACTGATAGACTGGGGTCGGCTGTGGAATATATGCTGGTTCTGTTACTTGAGATGCTCCTAACTCAAGATGTTCTGGAAAATTTTTGTCTACACAAAAATTCTGTGTTGACGTTGCTGATTATACATGTATTATTTGGGGTATAAATATTTTATCTGAAGAATCTGCTAAAGATATTAATATCTGGGAGACGTTGCATGGTCAAACTGCATGCTACTTTAAAGATAGAGCCTGCAGCTCAAGAGTGCTTTTTATGAGCAGTCGCTCACAGCCTTGGATGACCCTGGTGTTCTTGGACTGCAATTCCCAGAAGCCTTCACCACCAGCTTTGCTGGCTGAGATTTCTGGGAATTGCGGTCCAAGAATACCAGGGTCACCCAAGGCTAGGAACTGCTGCTCTAGAATATACAAGTAAGACTTTGATTTAGATTGGAAGCAGCATGAAGAAAAGAGGTTTTAAAATCCATTCATCCAGATTTTATCTGGAAGGTTGCTGCACAAGGAGGGTTTTTTTTTAAAGTAAAAAATACACAAAGCAAAAAAAAAAACCTCACCGTAGTTGGTGCTGATTTCTAGATAAAATCAGATTTAGGGGGAAAAAATTAAGCCTTCCTCCATCTGTGTGTGCCAGTCCAAATCTGGTTTGGGGTTGTAAAGGAGGAAAAAAAATCTGCACCTGCATGCCAAATTTTTGATGCCACATGTACTTTGACCCTAAAGTGGGGAGGGGTGTTCCCTGCATTGCCTTTCCTCCCTTGCCCCTTCTTTTTCCTGCACACCTACCTGCCCACCCGTATCCTTTCCATGGCACTTTTTGCATAACTTTTCCAATTAAGACAAGATCTCTTAAGCTTGCCTTCATAGCATTATTTTAAATGTACTTTTACTGTGTGTGCGGGTTCGACTTTAGGCTCCTCTTTCGGTCCAAAGAAATCAGTAGATTTTTGTTGCTTCAAAACAGGGGAAAGATTTATTGGTGCATTTAACAATAAACAAGTGTCTGTGACATGATTGTGAGCCTTTTCTCCTTCTGCCAACGCGTCTAGAAGGGGTCTCCAATCTTCAAACAGGAACGGGTTGCCATAACTATTATTCCATGGTCCTGTTAAATCAGCAGGGACCCAATCTCTCATGGTCTGCCCTGTAGCGCCTTCCAGCAAGGGCAGGGTCTCGTCATCCCTATCGCCATTCCACAGGGTTCATCCCTCGGGGTCTCGATCCTACCAGAGTCGTCCCTGTAGCTCTTCTTCCTCAGCTCTCTTATTCTCCATTCTAGCCTCTCTCTCCTTTCTCTCTCTACTCTTTCCTTCTCATTCCTTACTCATTCCCAGCCTGCCGGCAACTGACTTTCTTTCCTTTTTATCTCCCCTGTCCTTGCCTCAAACTCCACTCTCTTTTTCCTCTCTTTTCCTGCCTTTTCCTCCTGGACCTCTCTCATTGTCACACCCTGCAAGTTCTCAGTCAACTCCTCTATTTCTGTCCCTTGCTGAGCTTCTGCCACAGGTCCTGGCCCTGGCTGGGCACTCTCCTCCTTATTCTTGTTGTGGGGGAGGGATGGCTCTCCAGTGAGTGGGGCATCCCTCTCACTTTCTGTCTCACATACTGTTTCTATAAAATGAACTTTGTGGCAAATGAGTCAGCTGTTGGTTAACTTACTGGAGCAGATCAAAATCACACCGCAGCTGGCAGCAGAGTGCTGTACTTGACAAGCCTTTGATTTGCTGGAACAAAGGAGCAGTTTTGTTCTTACTAGCTTAAAAAGTGATAAAAATACTTTGCACAGACACATCTATAGTTACCTATACGTACATATGTTCGGTTTTTATCCTAGTTCCTCTGAACAGCTCATGTTTCCTTCCCGTTTTTTAATGCTTACCACAGTCCCGTGAATGGGGTTGATGCCGGAAGAGATTGTAATTATCCTAAGTTCATGAAGTGACCTTGGTGGCTAATCAAAGATTTGAATCATGGTCTTTCACGTCCTTGCCTGACACTCTTAAGCTAGGAATTAGGAACCTCTGGCCCATGAGGCAGCTTCCCCTGGCCAGGCCTATTCTAGTGCATCAGAATAGGGTTATTCCCACTGGTTAGTTTCCAGAGAAAACAACCTGGATCTCTGGTATTCACCCAATGCCATGTTCTTCCTGACTAGGAAGATGCTGGGTGGGGGGCAAAGCTCAGAAACAACCTCATGGCATTTGGGGGGCTTGACCCTGCCTCATGACGTCAGCTTGCCCACAGAGCGATTGAAAGCATTTTACCTACGTCACTTTGGTTCCCAATTTTTGCCATGGTTACAACACTACACTAGTTTTATATAATCCTCTACACAGCAGAGACGAACATGCCACTCCAGATGTTTTTGGCCCTCAGCTCCTTTCAGCCATCGTTGTTGCCTGATGAATTGCATGCTAAGGGGCCAGAAATGCCCTTTTCTGATGTACATATTATCATAATTCTTCTTTCTGAAGATAGGCCAATAGGAAAGCAAATGTGCTTGGAAATCTGAACAGTACAGCGTCTCTCCATTTTTATCTGGAGATGCTGCAGGTGTATCAGATGTGAGCTGGATCTTCCTGTGTTGTTGGGCTTTAACTCCCAAAAGCTCTTGTCTTTATGGCCAATGGCATTGTGGGAGTTACAGGCCAAAACCCTTGGAGGTCCCAAAAGGTTCTCCATTCATGATATACACATCCTCTACCCACACCCTCACTATACAGGAGCCACCAGACTATTAGTGGGCCAAATATACATATTTATTTAGAAACTCTACCCCACATTTTCTTTTTCTCCAGAGAACCCATGGCCAACTCCCTTTTAACCTCTCCACCAAGGGGTTTGTCTGTGAAGTTGGTTTGTCTGTTCTGCCTGTACTTCATTAGGCATCTTTCAGTCTCGAAAGACTATGGTAACGTGCTCTGTATGGAGGACTTGAAACAGCGTCTAGTGTGGCTGAGGAGGCCAATTTGAGAGTGACAATCCCTTCCACACTCTACAGCTGAGTAAGAATGGGACTTTGGGTAATCCCAGTTCTACTCTGACACCATTACTTATATTGTTTATTAGTCACATAAATATCCTGCCTTTCCTCCACTGATCTCAAGGGTGACATGCTTGTGGCCTTTCCACTTCTCTGTTTTATCCTGGAAATATCTTCCCTGTTTTATCCTGGAAATATCTCTGTGAGGTAGTCAGGCAGAGAGAGAGAG
Organism: Pogona vitticeps; assembly: GCF_051106095.1. Classification (NCBI taxonomy): domain Eukaryota; kingdom Metazoa; phylum Chordata; class Lepidosauria; order Squamata; family Agamidae; genus Pogona; species Pogona vitticeps. The sequence goes on along the minus strand of NC_135784.1, from coordinate 177,424,363 downwards.
AGAGAGAGAGAGACCATGGCCATTTCGTAGGTTTCATGGCTTGAAAGAGGTGAATCCCTATGTCCCAAGTCCTAGTGCTGCCCCCTAATCACTACCCCATGCTAATTCTCCCTTAATGACCTGTGTAGACAGAAGTTATTCTCAATAGCCAGGAGAATGTCTCATAACCCTTTCTCTGTCTTTGGCCCTTCTGCAGAAACAGGCTTCTGTGGTAGCAGAGAACAGTGTGATCTGCAGTTTCTTGCACTACATGGAAAAAGGAGGGAAGGCTTGGCACAAAGGCTGGTTTGTCATCCCGGAAAACGAACCCCTGGTACTGTACATCTATGGAGCTCCTCAGGTATGGCAACCTTCCGCCTTCGCCTTGCTTCAGGAGGCCTCCTGTCCCCATTGGTTACTCTTGAAGGTGCGGGGGGGGGAGGCAACTTGAGTAATTTAGGAAGGAATTAAAGGAAACTTATAGGGAGCGGGGAGAGGGCCTGCCCAACAGAACAGAAGGGCTGAGGCTTGGCTGTTGTCCTTCAGTAAGCAGCAGATTTAACAGTGCTTAAAATGGCTACAGGAAGTATATGATTTTTAAGAGATCCTCCCTCTCTGTGACCTGAGAAGTAAGGGGAGGGCAGGGCTGCTGGCTCACTCTGTGCAAGCTGAGTTGTACTTTTTAACCCACCATGTTCCCCCTGTGTCCATCAATGAACAAACCAAAAGGCTCATCTAATAGGACTGCTGATTAGGATGCCTTGCAAAGCTCTTTCTTTTTGGCCACTATCGGGAAGAGCGAATGGTCCCGGTGAGGCAGGCAATGGATGTAGAAGAGTCACTTTTTAAAAGGAGCTTTTCGTGCCCTTTGATCTTGAGTGGTCTGTTGCCCCACAGGATGTGAAGGCCCAGCGCTCAATGCCTCTGATTGGCTTTGAGGTCAACCTACCGGAGCCCGGTGAGCGCGTGGATCGTCGCCATGCCTTCCGGATCAGCCAAAGCCACCTGTGCTGGTATTTTAGCCCCGAGACCGAGGAGCTACGGCAACGGTGGATGGAGGTGCTGAGCCGGGCTGGCCGTGGAGAAGAAGCCAAGGGACCACCTTCCATCCAGGAGGCTGACGAAGATACAGAGGCAGAAAGAACCTAGATGTGATGCCTGGGGGTTAAGGAATAATTGCTTCTGCCCACCTTGGGACACTTGGTCCTAATTCTCCGACCAGTATACTTGAAACATTTTTCATCTTGTTTTTTTTCTCTCTCTCTCTCTCTTTGGCACTTTCCCATCCGCCTTTTCTTTTCTCAGCATCAGGATGGCCCACCTCCTGCCTCTGTGATGACAGAGACTTGTCCTCAACGTTCTCTGCTGTTCCTGGTAGCAGAGATGCTCCGCATGCCCTGAGGTTTGCTCTAGGCCAGTTCCTAGTCCCAGCTGTAGCATGTGGGCACCCAACACTTCCCTCTCCTCTCTTGCTTCCTCCTCCCTTTCAATTGTACACAGGGAGACGCTGATCCAAGAAGGTGGATTTCTTCCTTCCAACACCCCTGCCCTATGGTTTACATTTGGACCAAGATCTGTTCTTCCAGGCTCCACTGCTTCATTTAGCACTTAACGAAAATGTCTTTACAGCAGTGACTTTGTAAGATGGTTGTGGGGGAGCAAATGGGCATGGAACCCGCTCGCGTCAGCAGAGGGCTGTGCGTTTCCTCCCAAGCGTGAATCTGCCTCCTATGTTATTCTTCTCTTCATCTTTGTGAAATTTAAGTGGAATGTTGTCTGTCATTTCTTCATGCCGTCAGCCACTTCTCAGATAGAAGAAGGCTGAGCTCAGCGCCCTTTCTTCCGTTAGGACCTGAAATGTCTTGCCTCCAGGAAGAGAATCAGCATTAACATCATGCAGACTGGGAGACAACGGGCAGTTTTGGAGAAGAAAAGGATAGGCAAGGTCGCCTTACAGAAAAACCCAGTCTTCTACCAAAAATGTGGACCATATTCCTGAATTCCCACATTCCAATGAACGCTCTTCCTTCCTCTGCCTTTTTTTATTTGTTGGATTTCAAGGGCACAATCTACCGAAGATTTCTGTTTATGTATTCCCTAAAGTGACGGGACTTGCACAACCCTGCAGACAGTAGTCATATAAAGCCCACTCTTCTAGTCTGTGGCTGGGTTTAAAAAAAAAGAATTGGGAAATTATGCTCTTAGGTGTGCTTTCAAACTGTAAGAATGCAGCAAAATGGTGTAATGATTAAGGAAAGGAAAACTGTAGAATCAGCTGTCTGAATGATGAATGGATCAGCTGAAGGAAGCCTGGGAAATGCCATCTTCAGGTCCTTTTTTATGTGGAACAGGAAACAGAGCCATAGCAAGAGGGTAAAAAGTTCTAAATGGAAGAGCCTGTCCTAGTCTTGCCTCCTGCTACGAAAGGGGGATGTGTGCTTGACTCCCTTTGCTTTTAAGTCCCATTCACTTCAATATGAATGTAAGCCTTGCCTTGGTACACCACAGCAAAGTCTATTCATTAAGGGAGAGGTGCTTAAACTGTGGCCCATCTGATGTTTTCTGCTCAAGTGGCCCCTGAAAAAGCTGCAAATAGTCCAAGCATGTTCTTGACTCCCCAGCCCACCCCTTTTATCACAGCATTCAATGCTGTAATTGCCAGGATCAGGTGATGGAACAGGCTGACTTGAGAAAGTGATTTATAACCCTAGTGGGGGCTCCTCAGTTCCTCCTGTTGTTGTTTTTTTTCACTTAAAGGGGTCCTGCTCAGAGGTTTCAGTTACAACCCATGAGTTCTGTAATATGGTGCTGGGTTTGAAGGTGCTAAAGAAAGGTGTTACTAAAATGGGCTTTGTATATGCATATGCCTATATTTGTAATTAACTGGTCTTGCAAAATTCCCTGCAATTTTCATTTGGTCTCCAGGTGGGACATGTACGTATGAGAATCTCTGTAGCAGTGTGGGACAAATTATTTTGGGGATTTCACTTGCAGGGTATGAAAACAATAGCCATTCTCCTCTTCTTTTTCCTTAACATCTGATGTAGCATCCTTACTACATCGCACAAAGTCAGGGCTGGGGAACCTCAGGCTGTTGGGCCGAACACGCTCCTTCCGGAGCCCACCGTGGTGCTGTAGGATGGCTGAGAATGGTGCTTACCCCCTTGTTATGATATGATTGGCAGTTTCTAGCCTTTTATATGGAGTTTCTCTTTTCTGAGATGCTTGGCATGCTTTTCCTAATACAGTCATGCCCCGCTAGACGATTACCCCGCTCTACGACGAATCTGCTTTATGCTGACATTTTTGTGATCGCTTTTGCGATTGCAAAACGATGTTTTAAATGGGGTTTTTTTGCTGTGCAATGATCGGTTCCTTGCTTCGGGAATCGCGTATGGAGGATCTTCGCTGGACGAGCAGGTATTCAGCCCATTGGAATGCATTGAACGGTTTTCAATGCATTTCAATGGGTTTTTTAATTTCGTTTGACGATGTTTTCACTCTACAGCGATTTCGCTGGAACGAATTAACATCGTCAAGCAAGGCACCACTGTACTATTAAGCTAAATTATGCTAATATTTTTGGATACCATTCCTCTGCTTTGGGCCCTGCCACTTTATAGAACTGAGTTCTTGAAAACTTCTTTGAAACTAAATTTGATCATTAGGGCAATGAGGTTCTCTCCCTTGCAATTGTAGCTGCAGTTTTTTACAGTGACCACACAAACCAGAGTTTGGCCCTCTTCAGGTGTTAATGCTTCTAGTTTCCCCAGTACACTTTAGAAGGCAGTGCCAATCTTTGCTTCTTCACATAATGACAGAACCCAAAGATCCATGCTCATGTCTAGAACCTATGTGAGAATGAGAAACCTTTTCAGATTTCTCACTCATCAGATAACTAAAGCAACAACAGCAGAGGAGGACTGGTATTCTAAGTGTATTGAAGAAATGGGGAAATTTTCATGTTTTGTTTTTTAGATTATTTCAGGGCATACCTTTTGGGTTTTTGTTTTTGTATATTGGCCTTTTAGTTTAATATGAAAGGAACCATCTCTTTTGAATCATTTTAATTCAGGTTTCTCCATTCATTATTTTTGGTAGTCCAAAAGCAATAAAGAACCCTTAAAAACTTAAAAACCCAGAAAAGCAGGAGCAAGCTAGGCAATGGAGAATCAATCCAAAACCCCTAAAGAACATTTAAACTACTCTAAAAATGAAGAGGCAAGACAACAATCAGTCTACTCCAAAAGTAGGCAACAGTGCATGAGAAATTAAAAGAAATTCATCAAAATATACACCTTTAACAGAATAAACTAAGTAAATAATTTTAAAAAATCAGTCTAACAGGTAAAGCACCCCAAGAGGAAAAATAGCAAAATAAAAACCAGACACAGCCTCTGTGCAAAAACAACACGCACAAAAAAACCGAGCAATAGAGGAAAAACTCACAAAAAACAGTAAATGCCCCCAAACTACTATAATGTGGGAAGAATTCTGCCCCCCCCCATTGATTCCTTTTCTTCTGAGCCCGGTATACAAAACAAGATGAAGACCCCAGCAGGAGCTACATAGATTCCCATAAGACTGAAACCTGAAAGCACAATTTAATTATAGCAAACACAGTGGCTTCATAGCTAGCTGTACAAGCCTTTTCTGTAGCAGGCTGCTTGTGGAGGAGATGGCCCCAATGGGTTATACCAAAATAAGTGGTCATCATTACAAAGGAAAAATGAAACCCAATGCATGACCGTATATTCTTTTCTCAAGACAGTTATTTCCTCTTGAAAAAATGCACTTGAAAAACCTGTGCTTCTTGAGTTTTATATTGATTCTTACTGGACCATCTTAGAGGATCTCAAAGCTAGTTATATTAATGTTCTTCCATCCCCTTTTCACTGGTACTGTTTCAATTTACAAGTGTGCATATGTATGGGAAGTCAGGATCCCTCGTTTTCTGTAAGTTTCCTGATGGTGTTGCTGGTACCAATTGCATTTCTTTGCCCTCCCTGTCCCCTCTGGTGTAGTGCTAGTGCATGTAACTTTTATATTAAAAAAAAAAGACTCAGTATTAAGGGATATACAAAATCTTACCAAAATAATATTTTATTGTTATTCATGTACAGTGGCTGGCCACTACAAAGGTTAGGGAAGGGGCATTTCTATGGATAGAAGTGACCTATTTCCACAACCGAGATCCATGTATTGTCCATTTTACTTTCTAGTTCCATTGTTGTATTTGTTTTCCAGTGTCCATTATTTTTTAAATACAGGATTTTGTGTTTTTTTTGTTCTGTTATACTCATGTCTTTCTTTTGAATAAGGATGAAAACATAATTGTCCCCCTCCTGGGGTAGGACAGAGAAGAGGGTAAAGCTAGCTTTTTTTTTGTCCAAAAAAAGTCAGCCTGTTTCTTGAAGGGGCCGAGAAAAGGTCATGACCCTCTTGAAGATACTGCTTCAGACCAGACAGCAGATGAGCAGGGCCTGGAGGAAGGACTTCCACTGAGATACACCCTGCAGCGCTGCTCGCAGCAACTGTATTCAAACCCTACAAAGATAGCTGAAGGAGAAAATGGTCTCCACTTGACAAAGAAGAAACTGCTTTACACCCTTCGACCTGGATCCTGCCCACTGAAGAAGAGTTTCTGCTCCGTTAGAAGCAAAAATGCCAGGAGCAGAAAGTGCACAATAAGGGATAGTGGGTCCATGGGGTGGGTATGCCCACTATGCAGAGACCAAAAAAACACTGCCAGCAAAGCGGCTTCTTTTCACACTTCACAAAGAAATATCCAGGCGTGCAGTTCCACTTCCCTACAGCAGTCCAAGCAGAACGCCTGCAGACCTAAGAGTTTTGCCTTTATACTTCATTTCTTTTTCTTCCTTACTAAGGTCCAACCATCTTCTGCATCGGCATCTGTGGAAGGAGGAGGGCTGGGCTGGGGTCCATTTATACTCTGAGAGGTATTACAATCCATAGCCTGGTTGGGAAAGAAGTGAGGAAACGTTAGGGACTGGCTTAGTTCTTAAAGGAAGGATGGCAGATCTGGGGGCCATTTTTTGTCTCCCCTGAACAGCCTCACGCTCCTTTCATAAGTAGCAAACTGGTGGAAATTTAAAAACAACAACAACAATATGCACTGTTTGCTTGAAATGTATTTTAGAGCCCAAAATGCAATAAGCAGTTTAAAATAAGGTTTCTGCTTCCTTTAAATGCCTTGGGTCTTCTTCCAGCAGTGCATCTCGCTACCAAAATTGGGTTGTGTGGTTTTTTGGGATGCTAATCCAGGGGGACTGCATGGAGCCTGTAGAGCACAAAATTCACACCCTCATCTTAATGACTGACCCATACAATTTCAGCTCATGTCTTTGTAAAGTTTTTGTCTTTCTAAATTTAGTGCCTTTGTCTTTGTAAATTAAAAGGGGTAAAATCCGAGGAGACAGAAGTTCTATGACTTTCCACAAAATTTTAGTTTAAAGAACTACTGGATTAAGAACCAGTTTGTAATCACTTGACAAGTTGACCAGGAATACAGGCAAAAGATTTCTGTCCTTGGGAGCTGTTCTGCCCCATGAAGTCTACAGTGGTGCCTCGCTTTACGATTGTCCCGTTTAACGAAGAAACTGCATTACGACGAACTTTTTGCGATCGCAAAACAATGTTTCCTAGGGGGGAATTTCGCTTTGCGATGATCAGTTCCCTGCTTCGGGAACCTATTCTTTGCAAAACGACGATTTTCCAACAGCTGATCGCCGTTTTCAAAATGGCCACTGGGTAAACAAAATGGCCCCCCGCTGTTTTCTGGGATGGATTCCTCGCTGCACAGGCAGCGAAAATGGCCAGTGTTTACAGCCCCTTGGAACGCATTAAACAGGTTTTAATGCGTTTCAATGGTTTTTTTCTTTTCGCATTACGACGTTTTTCTACAGCGATTTCGCTAGAATGAATTAACGTCGTAATGCGAGGCACCACTTTAGGTTGTCCTTTCATGGTGTTCAGCTATATTGCTCTTCTTATCCCTACCTATCCCATTGAGAACCAGTACTTAGCAAAGTCTGCAAATTAGGGAAGCCAGCTGGCACACAGACTGACGAGTAAGCCCAGCTATAACTTTTTAAAGATCAATCTGTGCAGTACCTCTTCCTCAGGCTCCTCTTCACTACTGCTTGCTTCAGCTGGCTGGGATTTTGCTGCTGCCATCCTAGCTTCTTGCTTCTTCTGAGCCAGGCGTACAATGGTTTCATGCACTGCTGCTTCATCTCCTCGCTGGCACTGGTTGAAGAACAGGCACAGTTGCTGGCTTACCTGCCAGAAGGGAAGAAGGGCAAATCCTTTTCAGCAACAAGCACAAGAACTTTTCCCTGGCCAAACCCCTCTGGTATTAAAACCACATATTGATTCCATCCCACTAGACTACAGAGAGACCCTAGGATGGAGAACCAAGGCCAGGCCCGCTTGGCCTTCCAAGTATCTCTGGGTGTTCACTGCTGAAGACAGTAGTCAGAATGGTATTAATAAATGGTATTAATAAAATATTATAAATCAACATAGCCAGAGTTAGGAGAAGGAGAAGAATGCCTTTATATCATTAGTAGGCCATATCTGGGAAGAGCCAAAATTACCAGCTGCCAAACTTGCTCTGTCAAAGTAATTCATCAATGCTGACTGGACTGAACCTGGGCTAGCAACAAAACTTGGGAAAGTTATGATGTATGAAGCACAGCTTCCAGTCTCATTCTTCAGTATGGCCCCATTGGCTAGGGGTGTGTGTGTGCGTGTATGCGGTGTAAACTAATGCAAAAAAAAAGAAAAAGAAAAAGAAAAGAGGGACACTTCCGAGCACTGACCAACAATCTGGTAGCGATGAGCTGATCTGGGCCAAAATATGTTGCTCTAAGGGTAAGTCACCCAAGTTTCTGACATACATGCCTTCTAATGATGATATAAAGGCCACTATGTCTGGGACCAGAAAGGAAAACTAACAGCCGTCCGGATATTGTTGGGCTGCACTTTCTATCAGCACTAGCCAGCCTTGAGTGATAGTGGGAGGTGCGACCCAAAATAGCAGAAAACCATGTACTTCCTACTCTTAGTGCATGGATATCTTTATGCTGGGAAGGGGGGCTGCCTGGGAAGACAGGGCTCTCATCAAGGCAAGCTGCTGGGTTGGTTATGATTGTCATTAGAGGTGGACAGCTTGTTGCACTTACTCTTTAATAACAATTCTTTCAAAAAGAAAGACTCATACAGCCAAAATGATGTCACTAGCTGCTACTTGATGTTCATACAAAAAGTGTATTAGGGAAGGCATTACAACACATTTTCCCAACAGTACAGAATCAGGAATTACAGAGTCCTGCCCTAATGCCATCCTGTCATCAGGTGAAAATGAAGTAAAGGGCTTTCTTAGTCTTCCACAAAGCATATCTGTTAAAATAACTGCATAAAGCTGTCAGTGTTCCTTATAACTATATTTGAATTAAGGATGTAATTTGAACTAGTCAGCCATAAGTATGACATGTAAAAAAAACTACTGTACTGAATACTATTTATTATAGTTTTATCACATGCTTGTTTTAAGAGGTTTGGAACCAGTGAGTCCTGTTCTTCCTCCTTTCTTATTTTATCTTTGCACCAATCTTGTGAAGAAAATGATGCTGAGAAAGTCTAACCGATTCAAGGTAATAAACTAAGTTCTGGAAGTAAACAGAGATTTGAACGTGGCTACCCTGGTTTTGTGTTCTAGCCATTATATTACACTGAATACAACTGATCCTAGTTAAAAAAATCAATATACCCTATTAGGCCAGAAATTCTTGCCCTGAGACAAGTCACAAGGACCCTTTCTCTTTTGGTTGCAACTAATCTCTACAGTGAAAAGCCAAGAAGCCACATTTAGAAGCACTGCACTCTCTTGACCTGCTATGCAATCAGATCTGACTTTTGATCTGCAGCATCTCACATGGAAGAACATTGCCTGACAGTGGTGAACTGTAATCAAGTTATGGAGAAAAGTGAAAATTGGTCATAATATATAACCAGCCCAAGCTGGATTTCACCAAAGAGGAAGAATGGGACACAAGTGGACATGTGACCAGAAAAGAACCTCTTTCATTAAAAAGCAGAAGAATTTATCCAAGCCTCAAAGAGCTCAACATATAAAGAATCTAAATTCAATCCTCTAGTACAGTCTTAATCAAGAATTAGTTTGCTATGACTACACTGCAGGTTCCAGATTCTGGCTTCTACTACTGCTCTGAATGAGTTCACTGAATCCCTGAGAATTCCAGGTTCAGCTGCTTCTTCAACTTTAAAAAAAAGTGATTTCTTCTGCTCATAGGTACACACTTCTAACGTACTGTTTATTCAGTCTGCAGCAAACTTTAAAGGACTCATCTGTATTATGTTTTGGTTTTGCCTTGCATGAGGCTAAGATCCCTATTCCAGATTTTCCTTGTGAGAAAATGGTCAGTGATGTCACTGGATTGTAATTCTCATTATTCCTCACCACTGACTAAGCTGGTTAGAGCTCTTATGAGAGCTGTCCAACATCTGGAGAGCCCCATATTCCCCAACCTTCTCTTAGACCACACAGACAAAGTTCAGTCTGCTTCAGGCTGTGGGAAGGCAAGCTTCTAAAACAAAAATGCTCCCCCCAAACAAAAGCATTTCCCAGATGTACAAAACTAGGAAGAGAAGGTTCTAGTGTAGCGTTCTCCCAAATTATGTTCATTTTAATTATGCACAATGGGTTGGAGGATTTTGTACTGGAAAGCATGCAGTCATCACAGAAGCCCACAAATGAAATTGAGAGTGGTACATTCTCATTGTCTGTTTGGGAGAAATGAAACAACAAAGTGATATACTGTAGATACCAACTTAACAGGTTCTTGCTTAAGAAAAAAGTGAATTCTAAGACAGTGGAAATACCAGCCATTAGCAAAGAAAGATCTTGCTCCATCATGCTTTCCAGGCTGACATAGCCTGGAAAGTGACTAGTATCATTTCTACATCAAACAGGATGTGCTCCCATGTGTCTCTGCAAATCTGGTATTTGAGGGAAGAAAAAAAAAGGCAGGATTTATGCTCTCTTTCACAATCTAGCATGAGGTACCTGAGCCAAGCTTCCATCTTCTACTACTGTGTCAAATTCATTGTTCATTAACTCAGCAAGAAAATCCTCTATTTCCTCAGGTTCCAGGTCAGCTGCAGAGAAAGTGAACAGTTAAATATTCTAAATTAAAAGAAGCAGCTATCAAAGATGAACAATGGTCCAAATGTCCCCATCAGTGCCAAAAGGTGGGTGGGGAGCCTTCAGTGTCCCAAATGTCTCTACCTACTGCATCCATCACTTCCACTCAGCAGAGCTGGCAATAAAGGACTTTAGGAATTTAGTCCAATCTGTTGGGCCAGTAATTCCCTGCCTCTACTATTAAAGGAAGGGATCTAGGTTTTCAAACTATGCCATGCTCCACTGCAAGTTACTGAACCACAACTCGCATCTGCTGAGATTTAGACTACAAGTTCCAAGTCTGAGCCTCTCTGCTGTTACCATTAAACCCCATTCTTTTTCCAGACCATAATACATATGACAACAGTAGAGGTGTGTGCTTTGTATTCATATCCAGCGGATATGAATACGAGGCATGGCAGCGTAGCTGCCACTGTGGTCCACTCTTGCCCACCAGAAGCAGCCCAATACACTTACCGGGCTCCACATGGTGAATATGTCTGTCAACATCATAGTTGCACTAATCGTGGATGTAGATCAACTGGCGCTTCCCTACCTCTCCACGCAGCTGACCATTCAGCAGCTAAGCAAGGAGACTCATCTTCCCACCTCGCTGCTGCCCTCGCTGCTGCTGGGAGAGGCGGGGAAGAGCGAGCAGAAATATGTCCACAATTGGCACAACTACGATGTTGCCAGATGCATGTATTGTACAGAGCCTGATAAGTAGAACAAGCTGGTTCTGGGGGGCAGGAATGGATGTGCTGCCATGCTTCTTATTTGTATCTCCTGATACAAATACTAAGTGCACATCTCTAGACAAGAGTCCTTGATGGCACTGCCTCTAATTACTGTAAATAATGCATACTCCAGTGGTTCCACTGAGCAATGCTTTTGATTTGCATGCTTTTAGCTTCCACACTGGTAACAAATATAGGTAACAGTGCTCCTTCCTACTGGTATGGCATTTCTTTTGTCTTTGTTATCTTTTATACTGTTCCATTTTTCTGGACCCAGCAAGATTCACAATGACACGGATGATGTACAATTAATATTTTATTGGAAGCCGCCCAGAGTGGTCGACCAGACCAGATGGGCGGGATATAAATCAAATAAATAAATAAATAAATAATATAACACTGAATGAACAGGTTGTTATACAAGACACCATACCATTCTGAACACAGAAATCACATCTGATTTTGGCTGCTGAGCAGCAGCAGGTCTGGCTAGAATGTAGATGGAAGATGCTCTGGCCCAGTTGTCTAGCAATCACTATTTGGTCCTTGTCGAAGTCAATTAGAACTTTTCACTTGCCCATATTTCCTGCTTCCAAAACATTAAATTCAAGAACTTATGGTTCGCTTGCTGACTAATATATCCCACCCCTTGACAGGTGCCATTGTAATGATATAATCAATGCTATTCACTTCATCTTTCAGTGGTTTTAATGTTGTGGGTGATCAGTGTAGATCATTCAATTGTCATTTTGAATACTTGGACAAAAAAAAAGCCTTCACAAGTCTACAATTTGTCTTATTAAGACATGTGCTTGTTTTGGTATCTCACCGTTGCTTTGGAAGTACTGCTCCACGGCCCCCACCATCCATTCAGCTTTCTCTTGACTGTATGCCCCTCCAAATCCATTTTCAACTGCGATCTGCATCAGAAGAAGACAAGGCCCCATTCATACAAAATACCCAGGGAATTTCATAGCAAATAAGGAAGCTACTAGGAATGAAGTTGCCTACTGTGAGAGCAGGAAACACTTCAAGAGTGACACAGCTAATATGACAATACTTCACTCACCTTAAAACACAACATTTTTGGTCAGGGTTGAGCTCCAAAAACATACTGTAACTCTTATTCAGGTTTTCTCCTTGATTGCACTATAATTAGTGAACTGCTACTTCCTTTTGTAATGTTGCCTGTGTTATGGCTTAACGGGTGCCTAATGGTTGGCAACCACAACACAACCAACACACTACCCACCTTTCACAATCCTTGAAATATTTTCATTATGTTTGTAAATAAGACAAGAAATCTACTTAAGCACAAACACCTATCTTTTCTGTCTTTACAGGCTCCCTAAAGCCAAAGGGAAGAGACGTGACTGACAGCTCACAGATGTAGCTTTAGTTTGAGTGTGTACTTTTGTATCACCATTAACAAAGCTGACTTCATGTGGCAAGTGAGGAACTCTCTGCTGCAAGCAAGTACAGTATTTAATTAAAAATACTTACTCCACAAGCTTGCTCGCTCTTTTTTTTTAATAACAGCAGTATGGATGGTAATGTGTGGTCCTCTCTGTGTTGCTAGGGCTAACAGGAGCTGCAGTCCTGCAACATTTAGAGAGTTATTGATTTTTCATCCTTGTTTGCAGCAGAATCCTAAGCACACTTATTCATAAATCCCATTATAATCATTAGGTTTCATTACACTATCATCACAGGATACATTCATTTTTGCATATTTCCCTTGTTTGCATCACACATGCATAGCTGTATGATGGACACATACTAGAGATGGGGCCTTCATATTTGAAGGCACAGGTGGCCAGCCTGATTACCTCCCAGCCCAAGACCCACCAGAGCATTCACCACACTATGCACGACAGGCATGGCAGTAGCTCGGCTGCCGCAGCCACACCTCCCTACTGGCTCAGCCACTCTGGCAAGGGGGCAGGAGGATGAGTCTCACTGTTCAGCTGCAGAGTGGCTGGTCGAGCAGGAAGGCAGGACTGCAGCAGCTGCGCTACTGCTGCGATTGGGGCGCAGAAGATAATGTCAGCCACGCACCTCGTACATCATGTAGCAAATGCTCCTGTGGGTGGGAGGTTACCCTGGCTGTATAACTAGGTACTCCTGTACCATGTTTAACCCCTTTGCTGACAGGTACAGAGTTCTGAATTCTGAAAATTGTACTAAAGAGAAGATACACTGGTTTGTGCACATTCAAATATGGACCAACCTATGGTGTCAAAATGGGGGAAAGGCATGTTTCCTAAGTGCATTACTGAATAATGGCAATAATAGAAGGATTTTCCTCACCCTAAGTAAGAATGCTTTAATTTTTTTTATGTTAATGCTTGATTGTACAATTTATTTATATTTTCTTATTTTTATTTTCTGTTCTATTAAATTATATTTTATGTTGTTTGTGTCTTGTAAATATATACTGTATATGCACAGTTCTTCATAATCATGCTGGAGGCATTCAAGAGAACATTGGACAATCGTCTGTCAGATCTGCTTTGATTCGGATTTCTGCCTTGAGCAGGGGGGTTGGACCTGATGGCTTTAGAGGACCCTTCCAACTGAATTATTCTATGATTCTACAGCTGCAGAGTTGGAATTGATCCTATGAATCATCTCCAGTCTCCAACAAATTTCTAGGCTCAGAATGCACTTGGAGGCTCTGTTCTCTTTAATTTTTCATTTTTCACATGTGGATTTTGTAAGTCTAATAGAAGACATAGACGGTCCAACATGCCTGAATCTGCCAATCTCTGATAAAGGCAAAATATGGGCTTCAAACATTCATTACAAGAGATACATTTCTCTCACACCAGGCTGCATATGAAACGAGATGCATTTGTACATTTTTGTGGTCAGAAAGCAAGTGCTCGACTGCCAAACTGAAGAAATTCAATGCATATTTTGCAAAATGCAATTTCCAGCGCCAAGGAACTCCCTTCCTTCTATGCAGATGCACCTGGGAGTAAATCTCAAAATGTAGTTGCACATATAAGCATCAGTTGACTCAGGCATCCTCTGATGGATACAGTCAACTAGGTTCAAGCCTCCTGCATAACAGCAGACAACAAAATACATCCCACACCCCCAGAATACCCGGTAAAGGAGAGCTTGGGCCGTAATAAAATTGGTTTCTGGGTTCCACAAGAATCTTAAGTCTCCAGCCGTCTAAAATTTACGGCTATGCTCTATTATGCTCTGCTACCACTTTGCAGAAAGACATCATCCGACTAAACAGTCCCAAAGACTGTCACAACGACTTTCATCCCTCCCCTCAGCCCCGCGCCACAGTTCGAGGACCAAGGCAATGCCTAAGGAAGGGTGAGGGTGGTGCCAGGCGTCCTTCCCGACACCTGGGTTTACTTCAATGAAGGAACTCTTCTACTAGGTTGCCTCTCCACTCTTCCTCCGCCCCGGTCGAAATGGGCTTTGCAGTTGCCCCTCTTCTGCTGCTGCCCTACCTCCTTCCCGCCATTTCTTTTTGTTTGTCCCGGCGGCCAAGGAGCCCTACCTGCAAAACAGGCCAGCTGCCCAGCACCGCTTCCACTCCTTGGCTAAAGAGGCCACGTGCCCCGTCCTTCGGCGTCGCCATGACGAGCCGCGATCAGCCAGCACGTCGATCGCAGAGCTATGGATGAACGGCCAGGAGAGGAAATGGGAGGCAGACGAAACGAAGCGCACGCCGAGTCAACGATGGCCGTTCTTCCCTCTTCGCGAAACAGGAGCCTTAGGGAGCACCCTCATTTCATCAGATGCATGACATGCTACCTGAATGTACACAGGATTGGGTGGAACAAGATCGAAGCAGAATAGAAATACAAAAGGTCCAATCCTGAGTGATAGCATCGATTACAGATCTCCTGGCTTAAAACAAACACCTAATTTAAAAACAAAGACTTCTGTGCTTTCCCGTTCTTCAGATTTTTTTAGCCATCTACCCTAATTAAGACTTCTGCAGAACTTGGAAGCTTGTGAATTTATAGATGACCCAAATAAAATAATTGCTTACTTGTTCATTTCGATTCTTGTTTTATTCCTATGGATCAACATATGGCCCATTAAAAAAAATGTTGATGCTTATCTTACCATTAACAAACAATAATTAGAAACAACAAGAAGATTTTAACATAGATAAACAGATGCACCATGTACATGGTGATTAGTACAATCCAAATATGAAAAAAATAAACATTACATTCCAGATAGATTTAATTATTTTCATTATTTATATGCTGTCTTTCTCATAGGGTACCCAAGGCAGCTCACAACAGATGTAAAAACACTATATAAATATTATATTTTAAAAAACATACAGTAGGACAGTGGTATCTGCAGTGGATTGGTTCCAACTATCCACACATGCTGGAAATCGCAGATAAGTGATAATGGGTGGAGAAGGACTGCGGAGGTGGGATTTTCACTCAACTCCACTCTTTTGTCCATCTAAGGAGCCTATTCAGACCAGAGGGAAGTGATACAAGGTGGAGAATATATTAGGGGTCTCCTACCAACTCTCCTCAGACTGGAGAAGGTACTTGGATAAGTAGCAAAAAGTTTCAAAGGAACAAGAAATAAGCCCAGTTCCCATGACTCATCTTCCAGATAATCTCACTGGGAGGACTGAAAATCTTCACAGATACTGTACTGTATACTGTATAAGTGAACCCTATATCTAGGATTTTCTTTGGTTCCCTTTAGTGGCCAGCTTTGGTAATACGTATACTGTACATTGAAAATACATATTTCTGGGTTTTTCAATTTATTATTTTCAGGTAGAGGATAAGTGAGATTGCGGGTACTGATCCCACGGATATGGCAGTCCTACTGTATATTAAGATTTAAAAACAAGTTTAAAAAAACAATTTTAAAACCTTTTAAAAACTTTAAGTAAAAAAATCAGCATTCCTGGGGCAACTTACTGCTTAAAAGTCTTTGCCTGAAGACAGAAACACAAAAAGAAGATAGCCAAACTGGCTTCTCAGGGCAGCGCATCCCACAACCTGGGAACAGCAACTGAGTAGGCCCTTTTCTGTGTTCTCACCACATGAGCTTGGGAAGGGTGGTAGAACCAAGAGAAGGATCTCCCCAAAATAACTTAGAAATCAAGAAGGCTCATGTGGGATGATATGATCTTTCAAATGCCTGCACCCAAGCTGAACTCTATCAGCAAGTTATTTTAATTAAAAATGGTTGTGAGGATCGAAATGCAGAAATTATAGGAGATGGAAACTGTCAAAATAATGGTCAAACTTAATTCAGGTGATGGTAGAGACATATCTGAGTAGACTAGCCGCCCAGAGTGGTAGAATATACCAGATGGGCAGGATATAAATTGAACAAACAAACAAACAAACAAACAAAATATTTGATTAATACATGTAGAGAGATTAAAACCCTTTGTCCTTATACATCCCATGTGCGAATCAAATCTCAGACTATGTTAGAAACTGGATATTAATATTTGTCTCTCAGAGGAGTTGAATATGAATATTGCAACCACAGGTGGCCGGACCCTTTGGACATCACCTCCAGAACTGCCTGACCATTTACTGTTTGCAGAGTGGCTTTTGTGGCCATCATTGTTCATACCATGCCAATTGCGGAAGTAGCCTGTCTGGTACTTCCCTGCGCTGCTGACCACTTTCCATCCTTCCTGTGCTGCTTGGACTACTTCCACAAGGGGGTGGGATCATGAGTCTTCCTGCTCTGGAATGTAAACTGTCTTTTCTCTTCCTCTTTTCATATTTGAATTGTACCAATACTTTTTGTCACTGGTGCATCTGTTTATCTATGCTAACATTTTCTTGTTGTTTCTGATTATTGTTCATTAAATGGTAAGATAAGGTTCAGTTTTTTTTAAAGGGCCAGGTGTTGATTCATAGGAATAAAACAAGATCCAAAATGAAAAAGTAAGCAATTATTTTATTTGGGTCATCTATAAATTCACAAGCTTCCAAGTTCTGCAGAAGTCTTAATTAGGGTAGATGGCAAAATCTGAAGAATAGGAAAGCACATAAATCTAAACAAAAATTAGGTGTTTGTTTTAAGCCAGGAGATCTTTAATCAGCGCTATCACTCAGGTTTGGACCTTTTGTATTTCTGTTCTGTTTCGTTCTTGTTCCACCAAATCATGTGTATATTCAGGTAACATGTCATGCATCTGATGAAATGACCTACAGTCCATAAAAGTTTATGCCAAACAAAAATTACTAATCTTTGGGGTGCCACAAGTCTTTGTTGTTTTTGCTACAAACATGGCTACCTCTAGCGTTGGAAAACTTACAGCCTGCACTGGAAGAAGGAAAAAACCCCAAAAATTACTCAAGGAGAAGCTCCGATAAGAGTTTTAGGTTTTAAAGAATGATGAATGTGTGTGTTAATTAAATGTACTATGATTACATTAACTCCACTAACTTCGTTAAGACCAACAGAGAGGACTGTTAGAAGCTGAACAGGCTTGAGAATCATAGTACAGTACAGTAACAGAAACTAAGTAAGCATCCTACATACAGCAGATATCGTAAGTACAGTATTGACATTGCTTCTTAAGTTCAGTCCTCCTGGGGATCAAATAAAACTGGAGGGAAAGCATACGGGATGTGAAATCTCTTCCTGCAATGTACCGCATCTTGTTAAGGACTGGTAACAACACATCTGATAAGAAAACTGGCCCTGAGCAGTTTGGTACTTCCACTTTCTCCACAACCAGACCAGATCTCAGATTTGCCGAGTTCTCCTTTATCCAGCCTGGTCTTCACCAACATTCTTATTTACCACTAAAAAAGGCTTCACCATCTTCAAAATATTTGTTTCTCTTGAGAGAGGAATACCACAGATCCAGCAGATCCTGACCTTCCCTGTGCAAAATACAGGCAGGAACTGTTCTTGGGTTGTTGTTTTTGTTTCAAGTAGACACTAGAAGTTTAATTCATTAATAACCTATATTTGCAAATTGATACAAACATGGATCTTTCATTCTATTGCCTCACAGTGCAAACCCCATCAGGCTCCAGATGCACTATTTCCAATAAGAGCATCACCAATATCATACACTGATCAATTTGGAAAGAAGATCCAAGGTGACTTCCCTTCAGTTTATTTCTAGTTAAGTGTACCAGCGTACACATGCCATTGCTATTTACTTCCAATCCAACAAGAGATTAGAAAGTTCATGAAAGGCAAGCATTGTGCCTCCTTGTATACAGCCTACATAATGACATTACTGAAGTAGTCTTCCTGTTCTATTAAAATTATAAAAAAAAATTGCTTGGTTGGAAAAAAAGGGCACAGAGGACAGAAGTGTACATACATACATACATACATACATACATACATACATACATACATACATACATACATACATACATACATACATACATACATACATACATACATACATACATACATACATACATACATACATACATAGTGTGTTTGTTTGTGCGTGTAGCTATATTTTCAAAATAAAACTTCATTCCAGAAAATATATTGGCATTCTTCTTGTTCTCTTGCATTTATGTTCCAACGCAGAGGTGCTAATCCGTACTACGCCTTTCTAGTGACCGAGGCACACAAAATGGCTGATGTTTCATCCCATCCTCTGTTGTTACCCCGCTACACCGCCCTCCCATCTCATGAGGAAGGGATGCTCTACTACAATTCCCGAGACGCCTTGCGCCCCAATAATCCAATAGGGATGGATTGGGGGCTGTGGTAGAAGCAGGGGAATCCAGCGGGGGACCATCTTCCGCCCGCCCCCTGCCAAGGTGGTACCGTCGCCTCCCTCCCTTCCCTCCCTCCCTCCCTTGCTCGCCGCTTTTTTTTCCAGCGCTCGGCGCCTTGCCGTCCCCCTTCCCTCCCGCCCTCTTGACGCTCTCCACGAGTGATCCTGTTGGGGGCGGCGCGTTCATATAGGTTTGAGAGCCCCATTTCAGTGGTTGTGGAGAAAAAGTCGTAGTCACGTAGGTGTCCTAACACGGAGGGAGGATGTTTACTGATACTCTGAGAGGGAGAAAGGTTAGTATAAACGAGGATGGAGGCTTAGTATGGGAAGGTTTTAGGAATGATAAAAGATGTTTCAGAGGGCAGGAAATCTCTTCATGAATACCTTACCACAGAGGTCTTAGGGACCTTTTAAAATGCAACACAGTGAAATTTAGCCCTCCCTTCAAGGACTGAAAGGAAACCTTTAAGACCACCCCACTTTTTCCCCCCTCAGCACCACCCTCTGAGGGTAGGTCGGGCTGAAAAATAATGACTGGCCATAAAGTGAGCCTCCTGACTTCGTTCATTGGACCCTGGGCCTCCCAAATATAGCATGCTATGCTGGCTGACAAAATGGATGGGATGTGTATACAGTATTCCCTATACCCACATGCCTATACAGTTACACAATGACCAAACTAGAATTTCTGAGCCTGGCCGTAGTTTCTCACTCTGCCCCATCCTTAAGAACTACTCCCGCCCTGCAATGTATGTTTTGTCCACACGTGGAGGATGCAATCTTATTTGACTGGGATGTAGCAGGTGCTTGATAAAGAATGAATGAAGGTGGAATAGCGGCTTTTGGGGAACTTGTGTGTGAATGAACTGAAAAGACCTGCACCTTTTACCTCAGGAGGCTTAATGCGGTTTGTTGTTACATACCATCAAATTGCCTGCGACTTGTGGCAACCCAATGAATGGGTGGCCTCCAAAATGCCCTATCATTAACAGTCCTGCTCAGCATCCTGCAAATGCAAGGATGTCACTTTCTGTATGGAGTCAATCCACACCTTTTACCTAAAAATATACAGAAGACCCTGAGAGCCAATGTGGTGAAGTGAACAGAATGTCACACTAAGACTCAGGAGACCTGGGTTTAAAACCCTGCTCAGACTTGGAAACTTAACTGAGAGACACACACTAGTAAAACACTCCTTAAATATTTCACATACTTTGAAAATCTTATTTTATATGATAGTACATAGCACGCACATGAACAAATTTATGTGCGTATGGCGCGCGTGCGCACAGAGAGAGAGAGAGGGAGGGAGAAAAGACCTCATATTGGCAGTACTGTAACTCAATCCTGGTAATGCTATCCAATTTTACAGGTTGTGGACATAAATTCTCCTACCCAAATTGCACATTTATTTGTCATTCATGGTATGTTAGCAGCTATTCCTTGATGTTGTTTATGGCTCTGCCAAAGTTTTTTTCTGCATTCTTCTGTTTATGAGAAATGAAATAGTTCTTTGAATATTGGCCCCATGTTTCTTATGGGATTGTTGATTTTAATGTGTTTTTGAATATGGAAAAACTGGTGAAATATGGAAAGGTTTGGCCCCTGTAATAAGAGTAATACTGTACTCGTGGTAGATGTGTGATTAAGCAGTAATTTACCTGTGTAGATAGACAAAAATAGACCACTGCTTGAAAGGATTTTGTAATCTGAAATGCAATAATGATGAAACATACAGAGGGAGAGGAGTGGGTTAATGCTGCTTGTTGTTGTTTTAAGTTTTATTGGAGATGGAAATGGGAGTTAATGGGAGAAACCAGGGACAAATAAAAAATATAGGTTATGTGGGCTTTGAAGGAGACGTACACTATGCAAGTGCTGAAAAACAAAAATAATTCCAAGGAGTTACAGTATGCTGATTTTGATACTTGTTACATTTTCACAGAGATGTGTCCTTTGGGGAAGGCCAGGTATGCTACTTAGGTGTTTCTTTACCAAGAGCTATTTTTTGCTCTAAGGTCTTGGTTTGGGGTGCACCTAGTCTGACCTCCAAAGACAGATAAAGGCTGATGTTGGATCATCTGTAGCAAAACTTTATAAATTAATGATATTAGTATGATGTCTTCAGTAATTCTATTGAAAAAAAGGTGTTCAGTACATTATTTACTGTTTCTTCCCACATATATGTGCAGTGATGAGAGAAAGTAGACATGTTTCAGTTCTCCTTACATGAGTCTTGCTCTTGAAACAGATAACACTAAAATAGATGCTTCCTTGTTAATTAATTAAATAGTTAATTGTTTCAGCAGCATAGATGAAAGGGAAAGGACTAAATGAAATCTGCATATTGGTGCCACTATTAATGCAATAATAGGCAATGGATTCCTAACAGTTGCTGAATAACCTTAATTAGATTTTAGAAACATTATTAGTTTTTTTTTAATCCATGTTTGTTTGTCTCAGCATGTTGGCAAAATTAACATGGGGAAAGGGGGAGTGGATCAAGAACAAAATATTGTGGCATTAAAAAACTAGCAGATTTGTTTCTGTGTGGGTTTCCATGGGTCGAAATCCACTTCTTTAGACCCCGCGAGTACTCATACTGTGTCCCCTGTACTGTATTTATACCTGTCCCTGTGAGGATTCACGAGCAGGAGAGGACACAGACAAAGTCAAAATGCAGTGTTGCACAGAATGGGGCCTATCAAGATATTACTAAAATTTGCAAATCAGAACCAGAGTGATAAGATGTAGGCCAGTTAGCTTTCACTGTCATAGAAATACTAAAGAGTTATTTCTGAGGTAAAGGTCAGAATATGTGAAGGGACTACAATTTATTTTTGGATTACAGCTCCAAGAATTCTTCAGCCACCTTGGCATGTGATCTTGCTGGCAGGAGGATTCTGAAAAAGTATTTTTTTTTCAAGCTTTGGTTCTGAGCACCTTAAGTGTTGCACTGATTCAGTGGTCTTCAAACTACCTATATTAAGGAATCCCATTATCTATTGATTTTTTTTCCACAAAAGAACCTTGAATTTAGTTTTGGGAAAGTGGGAAGGCCATAGAATCATACACTTGTAGAGCTGGAAGGGACCACAGGAGCCACCAATCCTAACCGCTGACTGAAGCAGGAAATCTACAGGTAAAATATCCTGCACAGTGGCCATCTAGTCTCTGCTTGGAACCCCCCAATGAAGTATAGTTCTCCACTCTCCAAAGCACTTTGTTCCATTGTCAAAGAGATCTTGTTGCCCAGAAGTTTGTCCTGTAGCTTTATCACTGGTGTGTGTGTGTGTGTGTGTGTGTGTGTGTGTGTGTGTGTGTGTGTGTGTGTGTGTGTCTGTCTGTCTGTCTGTCTGTCTGTCTGTCTGTCTGCCTGTCTGTCTGTCTGCCTGTCTATCTATTTATCTATCTATCTGTAGCAAGAATCAGTGTGAGGTAGGGAGTTAGACTATATTGAGGATGGGATTACCCAAATAATTTGAGAGTTGTGTCAGAGTATTGTATCAGTTCATGTCATGTGCTCAATTCATATCACTCTCCCCATCCTGCTAGGACTGCCTCAGTTGAACCAAGTTATTCTATTACAGATAAAAAGTCTCCAGCGCCTATGTAATACAATGCTAAATTGAACAGTTTCTAAAAATGAAAGCAAAAAAGAAACTCTGCAAACAGCAGGCATAATTGCTGATTTTGTGATGGGAGAGCATCCCACACCAGCTGAAACACATCATGAAGACTCTGCAAGGAAGGCCTCTGCACACAGAATACAATGACACAGCTATTCGCTCAGCCAAAAATGTGTTAAAAAGCAGTTTAATGTAGAGTTTTATGTAAAATAAACAACCTCCTAACAGGTGTTCAAAAATAAATAATTTCTCAAATAAAAGTACAAGTTCCCTTGTAGTTATATTAAAGTAATGTAACTGGGAAATGTTGAAATGATTTGCATTGTGCTAAATCCAGAGTAGTTGGAGGAGTACATTGCAATTTAGTAGCACCTTCAGAAGACCTAGGTTTAAACCCCTGTTCATTGATGGAAACTTACTGCGTGTGGGCCAGTAGTAAAGTACTTATTCAAGATTTCACATACTGTACCGTGAAAACCCTGTTAGGGTCTCTGTAAGTTAAACATGACTTGGTGGGCAAAACAACAATACACCTAGTTGACTGATGAGATGACGGAAGTAGGAGGTAGTAGAATGGACTTAATCACAACAGATGAGTTTGCCATTTTCATTTGCTTTGTGCAAAATAGTCCTGCCAAGAAGAAAGTCTGTAAGTTCTGCTGCAGCACATTTGTCAACTGTACTGTTATTTTTATTTGCACTTACTACTAAACTGAAGAGAATTTGGAATGTTACTCTCATGCTGCTCTCTGAAGTGGTACACTCCATTTCACAATCTCAGGATTCTTTAATATTTTGCTTCTAGAATAATTGTTGGAAGCAAAAGGCATCCTATGTTATTTCAAATGGTGTGGTTGCAGCAAGCACAATCTAGGCCTCTTTTTGGAAGAGAGAGCTTGCCAAGAAACTGGCTTTTTAAGTAAGCACTTGTACTAAATGTGTATTTAAAATATTTTGAATGATTAATTGGGGCACCTTTATAATTGCTCAGGTTTTCTTTTCTTTTTTTACATTAATGGAAAGTATGATTCCTGAATTTCATATGTACCCTAAGTATGTTTAATCTTCATGGTTTTAGGGGGCTTCTAGAAACACAACACCTAGTGCTATCAGTAAAAAGACTTTAGGCAGCTACTCCATCTTACTTCTTTAACAGTTTTTTTTTTTTTTTGGTGGTAAGAAGAAAGATGGCATAAATAGTGGGAAACAATTAAGAGTTAGAAGCTGAAGGTGTTGTCTGTCCCACTATACAACTCAGTTAACGAGGCAGAATGATTGCACAATAAAAGCCTAATCTGGATGTTCTCTTGGTTTTCATGCTGGCAGAGGAGAGTGTTTCAGTGACAGATCCATTCGGAACACCCAGTCTTACACTCAAGCATTCCCACATAGACACAGTGAGACGGAAGAGATGGGATTGGGATGATTTGGGCGAAGGTATCCTGATCCCAAGACCAGACACTGGTCTACTTCCTCTAACAGATGTGCTTTCACGATGTAACTTTTATTTCTTTGTATGTATGTGTATGTGTATATACTATATATGTGGGGATACATATATACAATATATGTGCTAGAAAGTGTGGGGGTGTTTAGATATGTGCTGTTTCCTATTGAAAGAGGTTAAGTAATTGCTGTGTTGTTTCTTCCAAGAGATACCCACCGTACAGTTAGAGTGTGTGTGTGTGTCTGTGTTTCCCCGTGCTGCGCGCGCGCACACACACACACACACGCGCGCTCATTTTGTAGAGCTGGGGGTTGCCGGGGTGTGTGTGTTCGTAAATGTTTCAGCAGTCTGACTCAAACAGCACGCGTCTCCACAAGTGAGCTAGTACCAATTATCATGGATTGCTTCTGCCCCTTAAAGCTCATCACAAAAGAGCGGAAATCTCCACTGGGTGAGGATGAGCAAGAGCGTATTCTTTGGACATCCGGGTGTTCTGCCTGTCTACAGCATCCCCTCTGTGCGTGTCTCCTTTCTCTCTCCCCCCCCTCTCGCTTATCGGGTAGTTGGTTTACCCCGATGTAGTTCGCTTCATTGAGACTTTGTTGGCATGTCAAGCTGCGCGAGGGCTGCCTCCGCTGCTGCTATCATCATCATCTCCTCCGCCTCTGCGTTTGTGTGTGTGCGCGTGGAAGGGGGTGGTTTCCTGAAAATAGTACAGCCCAGACAGAAGGTTGAAGGGAGAGGATTGCTCTTCACCTGCTTAGGCAGACAAGGTTTACCATTACCCGGAAGTTCTTCCTTGAAAGAAGGGTGGGGAGGGGGCTTTTCTCCCTTGATGCAGTGAGCATCTCCCACCGCCTCTTTGCTGCTTCCATGGGGTTTGTTTGAGAGGAATCCACAGAGATGGAGAGATGCGTCCCCCCTGCGCTAACCCAAGCCCTATCATATTGGGTAAGGAGCAACGTTGGAAAGATGGGGCTTCCCCCCTGCTCGTAAGGATGGGTGGGTAATAAGGAGAGAGAGAGAGAACAAGAAGAGGAGGGGGGGTCTGGGCGGCTTTGTGCATGTGACTACAGTATGTCTGGATGGATCGCCGCTGTGCTGAGCACTGCTAGAGTGGTAGTGGTGGTGGTTGGAGTAGAAAATGGATTCAGCCAGAAATGCAACATTATGAGATAAAGTCCCATGCCTTGGAAATGAACTGATCTGCAATCAACAGGACTTAATTCCTAGAAAAGATGTGTAGGTAGAAGGTATCCGCGAGGTGTTTCTGGACGGTGGCGGTAAGGTGTGGGGGAGAACAAAAAATTATCTTAAGATTTCATCTGGGACTGTAATGTTTGAAAGACAGGTGTGTGTGGATGCATCCGGGTGGATGGGATTTCTTTGTGGGGTGAGTCCTAGCAAGAAAGAATGGAGCTGATATTTTATATTGATATTTTATTTTCCCCGTATGTATGTGTTGGTGTATAAAGCTGTGTATAGCATTCAAATGAGCTTGATCAAGGAGAAAGAAGCTTCCTTTCCTTTAAATTATTTGTGCCTTTGCTCTAAATGTTTCACAGGGTCCAATTTGCCACCTTTTGTTCTTTATGATTTTAATTTTTATTTATGTTATTGCTCGTTTGCACTTATCCTGCTGTGATGTAGTGCCAATCTTATTCTGCAGGATTAAAAAAAATCTTTGTGTGGGGCTGTATAGTTCCTCCACCCAAAGGAATTTTGCAAACTGAATTCACCAGGGGATTCCCCCCTACTGCTTCCAGCGGAGGGTATACTGGTGAAGTATATTTATTTTAAAATAAATGTGATAGGTTGAAACCTTAACTACTCTTGCCAGCAAATAATCACTATTGGACACAGTTGGGCTTACTTCTGAATAAACATTGCTAAGATAGTGCTGCTGAATTTCTTTAGCTTTCTTGGAGAAATATTTCAGGTGGTTGTGGGGGATAAGATTATATCCCTCTCATTGGGGATCACCAAAAGGAAATATAAAATTCCTTTGGTTTCCTTAGGGTACTTTTAAATTAATTTTTGACTAGAACCTTTCTTTGAAGCTGTGTCTGCTCTAAGATTTAGATCATGCCATTCTTTGATATTTTGATACACAGGTGCCTTCAGGCTGCATGTGAAATGAGAATCATATATTATTGGGGACAAATACATTGGTGGGTGGTATGTTTTAATTTATTAAAAACTATTTGAAAGACAAATCCAGATGTTCCAATCTTTTTAAAAAATGTGATTTGAGAGCCTAAAGAAATGTGTTTAAAATAACTCATGGTTCTTCTTCTTGGTCTCTATGAATGCACACTAATGGGTTTAATCTGTGCCTCCACAGAGGTCTCTGGAATATTCTAGAGCTCAAACATGTGTTCACTACGACCACCCCCCACTACACGTGGTCCGCCAGTCCTTACGACTCCCTCAGTTCTTTTTTGCTGCCGTTGAGGTCTCATCTTCTGGTGAGCTCTCTGTTCGCGCAATCTGGTTCTTTTTCCTGGGGGAACATAATAATTGTATTCTTTTGTAAGATTTGGATTTTATTTTATTTTCCCCTTATTTCCCCGCCCCCATACTTTCCATTCCCACAGGGCCGTTTAAGAGGGGCACTTTGTGCACAAACAAGTTGCCTGTGTGTGATGGCCACGGTTCTTACCTGTTTTGTCTGGGAGAATCGCATCAACCAGCCTCCTGCTCCCATTGTAAAATTTTTACTAAACAAGCCATCAAACTCTGCCAAAAGTGCCTTAAATCTTCCTTGTGAGAGCAATCTCTTCATCCCCCATCCAAGATGGATGAGGCACAGGGTTCACAACCACCACTTCTGCTACCAACTCTGTGTTGCCAACACCTAAATCCAAGCCAAAAATGCCTAAGTCTAAGTCCTTGGGATCGGCATCTCAATCAGCTCCGACACCAAAATCCACTTTGAAACCGGTCGATACCAAACCAAAGAAACTGAAGAAGTCTTCCATCGATGCTCAGCCGCTGGTACAACACACTCCTGTGCAGGATCAACTGCCTATCGATCTTGATACTGACCACAAATACATTCCGCCTCCATCCGGATAACTGCCTTCTCCTCTGTTGGCTCAATCTCCCTCCTGGGTGGACACCTTGGCTGAGGTAACTGTTGAAGCCCCAAATCTTTGGGTTGCCCTGTATCTGGGTGTGAGTCTGAATCAGCATCTGCCCCTGCTGATCCAGTGACTTTGCAGGAGAAGAGAGCTAAACTCCACCATATTGGGGACACTGGCTGTTCCGGTACTGCTCTGTCGCAGCCTCTGAGACTTTCAGGACTGTCGGTATCGCAGGACGCTCAGGCTCAACAACACTGGCCCAAGCAAGTCACCGTTTATGAGCCTCCAGCTTACTACGAACCACAGCCTAGACGGTATCGGCATCATCCACATCGGTACTGGCAGCATGATATTGAACGTTACGCTGAACCCAAGCGCCTTTGGTATGCCTACTACTACCCTTCGGATTCTTCAGAGTCCCCCTCACCTCCTCAGGTGGCTACTATTATGATCAGTCAGCAGATGATGAAGTTGCACCTCCTCCTCCAGTACCAAAGCCCCAAAACAAACCTCATAAATGGCATGCTCAGGTGGCTCCAGTTCCAGTAACCTCTATACCGAAGAAGCCAAAACTGGCGACCAAGTCCTCCGAACTGATGGCCGATACGATTTCTCAAGTCTGTTCATCATCCCTTTTCTCAAGTCCATTCATCACCACCACGACTTATGCTAGTCCTTCACCCACTACCGTAGATCCTAAGAAACCTCAAAAGCGTAAGTTGGATCACTCAACTCGATTGATACCTCGCAAGAATGATACCATGGCTCCCGAACGACATTGGCCAGACGTTCTTCCTGATACGTCAGCCTCTTCATACCAACAGGATTCTTTGCTTTCACCAGTACAATATTCAGATTCTGATTCCTCGGATTCAATAACACCACTAGAATCATCCCCCCCCCATCTTCTGACTCCTGGTTCCGATGTGGCTGACACCAATCCGCCATCTCCATCAGAAGATTTCTCATCTTACTCACAATTGATTCTTTGCATTGCCAAAGCCATGGACCTCCAGCAGCCAACTCATTTGGGCTCTGATAAGGTGTATGAGGATATTGATGAGGATCAGATACCCCCATTTTGGATGGGTGTCATTCCATCACTGCTCAAACTGATTAAGCAGTCTTGGTCTAAACCGTCTTCAGTGCCTCAGATTTCTCAGAGAATTGAGAATCTGTACAAGACCCATGGCACTGATACGGAATTTCTCTCAAAACATTTTCCTCCTAACTCAGTGATTATACACGCAACACAAAACTGAGCACGTAATTGCTCTAACATCACTCCAAACAATAAAGAGGTCAGAAAGTTGGAGATTATCGGCGGTAGATTTTATTCTCTAGCATCTTTCACCTTACGTGCTGCCAACTATTTAGCATCAATGGGAGCCTGTCGTAGGTTTCTCTGGAACAAAGCTCTACCGTCACTACAATCAGCATCTGGGGAGTACAAGCCTTGTGGTTATGCCTATCATCAGGAGGCTATGGCATTAGCGAGACAAGAACGCATCATGGCACGACATAAAAGAGGCAGCCTTCAGACATATGGCCACAGCCGTTGCTTTATGCAGAGATGTCTGGCTCCGCTCAAATTTTGGAGGACACTAGAATTCATAGTGAAGACTTGCCCTTTGACGGTGTGGGTCTATTTGATGAGAAAACAGACGGGATTCTTGACAACTTACGAAAGATGAGAAAGACAGCATGCTCATATAATACTCAGTCATATTATCAGCCTGAAAGATACCACTGCCGTCATCCATATCCCTTTCACCAATAAAAGCCCTTTCCAGAAAAACAACATTACTTACCTCAATCATCTTCCACGTTCCAGCCTCGCCAGTACACTCATCATCAGTGTCCTTGGAAATCCTTCAGCCGTCCTGATAAAAAGAACAAACAGAATCTTTGACTCTCCTACCATCCAAATCATACCCTATCCACTCCCCTCACCACCCATCTAGTGCCCCATTTTTGATCTTGGGCACACATAACCACCGATTTGTGGGTTCTGGCAATCATATCCACTGATACAGGCTAGAGTTCATTTCCTTCCCCCACCGCAGACTGTCCTAACCCTGCCATTCAGTGCCCTCGAACTAGAGATTCAAGCTCTCTTCTCAAAGGGAGCCATTTCAATCATCAAACCAAGTCTTTCTCACCTATTCTCAACCTCCTTGACCTCAATTATTTTATCATTCAAAAGTATTTCCACATGGGGACTCTAGAGCGTATCCTTCCTCTTCTACAAAAGGGAGATCGGTTCTTGGTCATTGACCTGAGTGACGCATATTTTCATATCACCATCAGACAAGACCACTGCAAATTTCTTCGCTTCTCCCTAGGTCATACTACCTACGAATTCAATGCGCTGCCGTCCGGCCTCTCCACCACGCCATGAGTATTTACGAAATGCATGGCCCCCGTAGCAGCGCATTTTCGCACTCTAGGAATCTCACTGTTTCCGTACATCGACGACTGGTTACTCATAGCTCAGTCACACGCACAAGCGCTGAGGAACATTGCTGTCACTCTTTCTTTACTAGCAGATATGGGCCTTAAGGTCAGTGTCAGCAAGTTAGTACTAACTCCCTCTCAAAATGTTACTTACATAGGCGCTACTCTGGACTCACGTCATGTGAGGGCTTTTCTCTCTCGTGAACGTGCAATCAAAATACGTACTCTTGTCAACCATTTCCAGCCTCATGCGCTCATCACGGCTCATCAAGTACAACACCTCCTTGGCCTCATCACCTCCACCACATCCATTATCCAACACGCCCAACTAAAAATGCGCTCGCTACAGTCATGGTATCTCTCCCTATTCGACCTTCTTCTTGACTCACCCACGATACTTCTGCAAGTCACTTCCGAACTTCCCTCTCAGTTAATTTGGTGGATCACCCTGGCCAGCCTCTTTCTTGGCAGACTGTTTGCACTTCTCCAATTGACGACTCAAATTACAACCAATGGCAGCCCTGTCGGTTGGGGCACACACTGCAACGACGTCCAAGTTCATGCAACCTTGTCGCCTTACAAGAAAGGTCTGCAAATCAAGAACCCCTGCCCCCACACCTTCTCACCCAGCATCAGGGGCAAATTTACCATCCCAACCTACAATCGCTTCATCTCTCGACTTGGAGGATCCACCCTTGTTGAACATCATCCACACTCACACGAGAAAACTTGCCACAAATTGATTTTTTGCTTGGAAACTGCTGCCTTCCAGAGGTTCGCTTGCCAAAATAATCTCCCTATGCCTCCAACTACCCTCCCTGCAGTTTTGGCCTTTCTTTCTTATCTCTTCGACTGTAATCTCTCATTTACGGTTTATATGTCCGCTATTATAGCCTACCAACCAAAGGATTTGGATGCTGCCTTCGCCTTTCATTACCACCCTTTGAGCCTCTTACCACTTCTTCTGAATGTCTACTCTCCTTTGAAGTGCTATTTCTGGTCACTATCACATCAGCCCGTAGGGCGTCTGAACTTGCAGCCCTATGAGTAGACCCTCCGTTCCTGCAGTTTCATCCAGATAAAGTCACGATGTATCCAGACATCTCCTTTCTCCCTAAGGTTGTTTCCGAATTTCATGTCTGTCGGCCTATCGTCCTCCCCACCTTCTTCCTGTCACCATCAGTGGACCTTGAGCGATCCCTCCACCTTTTGGATGTGAGAAGGGCTCTCGCATTCCACATCAAAAGAACTGCTTCCTTTCGGAAGTCTAAGGAGCTGTTTGTTTCTATACATTTGCCACATAGAGGAACACATGTATCTCCTCAAATCGTCTCATGATGGATTGTTCAAACCATAGGTCTCATATATCAACTTGCTCCAAACCCTCTGCCTACACAGATTAAGGCTTATTCCAGAAAAGCAATAGCCACTTCCACGGCTTTTCTGCAAGGTGTACTTATTCCAGATATTTTCAAGGCTGCTACTTGGTTCACTCTGTTGACATTTGAATCCCAGTATTGCCTGGATGTAAGGGCTAAGTCGGACGTGGCTTTCGGTCTTGCGGTCTTGTCCTCGTCTTGCTGTGATGTCCCTCCACCTGTACGGTAAGCTTGTTAATCACCCATTAGTGTGTATTCATAGAGAGCACAAAGAAGAAAGAGAGGTTACTTACCTGTAACTCTGGTTCTTGAAGTGGTCATCTGTGAATTCACACTTCCTGGCCGTCCTCCCCTCTGTCTGTCACGTCCATGATCACTGCAGATGGAGACAGCAGCCACAAAATGAAAGACACCTTCTTGGGAGGAAAGTGATGACAAACCTTGACAGCATCTTAAAAAGCAGAGAC
Source organism: Pogona vitticeps (assembly GCF_051106095.1). Classification (NCBI taxonomy): domain Eukaryota; kingdom Metazoa; phylum Chordata; class Lepidosauria; order Squamata; family Agamidae; genus Pogona; species Pogona vitticeps. The sequence goes on along the minus strand of NC_135784.1, from coordinate 177,393,216 downwards.
ATCACCTTGCCAACAAAAGTCCAAATAGTGAAAGCTATGGTTTTTCCTGTAGTGATGTATGGAAGCGAGAGCTGGACCATAAAGAAAGCTGACAAAGAATTGATGCCTTTGCACTGTGGTGCTAGAGGAGGCTCTTGAGAGTCCCCTGGACTGCAAGGAGAACAAACCTATCAATTCTAAAGGAAATCAAACCTGAGTGTTCACTGGAAGGACAGATCCTGAAGCTGAGGCTCCAGTACTTTGGCCATCTGATGAGAAGAGAAGACTCCTTGGAAAAGACCTTGATGTTGGGAAAGTGTGAAGGCAAGAGGAGAAGGGGACGACAGAGGATGAGATGGTTGGACAGTGTCATCGAAGCAACCAATATAAATTTGACACAACTCTGGGAGGCAGTGGAAGATAGGAGCGCCTGGCGTGCTCTGGTCCATGGGGTCACGAAGAGTCGGACACGACTAAACGATGACGAACCTCTCTGTCATTATAGTTGCTCCATTAATTAAAGTTGCAGTTTGTGAAGTCAGTACTTTGTGAGTTGAGCACCATATATTGATATCTTTCTCATGAAAGTGGAAGTGAATATTGTGACTTGGAATTTTAGCTAGTTGGGCATCCATTTGCCTGAGAAAGACATACTGTACATCAAGAATCCAGCTAGCTGTTGTGGTTTCAGAAGTATGAAAAGAGCCTTGGTGAATTCACCAGCAGAAGTGGCAATTATGTCTTTTGGAATAGAAAACAACAAATTCTATTTCATGAACAGAAGCAACTAAATGTAATGGGGGAAAGGTGATGCTGTATCATAGCTGGTTCACAATGCAAGGTTCTGTTTTGGTTGTGTGTAATAAAATACCGCAATTGGTTTTATATTGGTTGTGAGAAGAGTCCTGTGACTATTAATAACTTATCTGTACTTCGCAGTGTATGTAAATACCAGAAGTGGCAATAGAAGACACTTCAGAATTGAACTTGATATCAAAAGCAGTTTCGATATTTTTAGGTTGCTGTTGAAATGCCTAATTTAAATAAAAGTCATGGAGAGTTCCAACATCTCTTTTAAAAAACGTTGGTCAGCTGTTTTGTGTGTGTGTGTGTGCGTGCGTGCGTGCGCGCATGTACAAATCAGGAGCCTAGCAGGCAGTTTTGACTTGTAGCTGAACCCAAATGCTACTGTTGGCTAAAGGCCAAGATTCCTTACAAGAGACTGGATCTCTTACTGACTGGTTTTAAACATCAGAGACTGTGAGTTAATAGTAATTGTATCTAACCTGGTATGTAATGCACTTTTAAAACAGGCTTCTGGATGGTTTGCTAAATATTGGCAACAAATAGAATTCCCATAGAAAAATGGAGTCATTTGTATTCATAAAGCATGTGGACAACCTCTCCATTTTTGAGTCTGGATTTTGGCTATAGACTGGAATTGGCTATAGACTGGTTCAGAGAATGGCTCTTTTGCTTGAGTCTCTTTGGGTTAATTGACTTCTCACCCAAAGACTTGATACCTCTCTGAAAGTGGTGTATGCATCTCAGGAGGCACAGGCAGTTCCCAACTTCACTTTTAAATTAGGACAGGAAAAGTTGCACATCATCCCTTATGCTTATTTAAGTTTTTATCTTCTTTATTTTGCTTGCAACCCACACCAAAAAGCTGCTTGCTAACAGGATTCGCCTCCATCCTTTTGTTTTAATATGCCTGTCCTGTTGGCCAGAGATAGCAAATCTGTAGTCCCACCAGGCTTCCATTTTGTAAGCACTTCTGCCTTATCCTTTATTGTAAGGGAGAACTGATAAAACATGGGTCTGAAACACCGACTCAGATGATCTCAGCCCTATTAAGTGTTAATACTGCCAGTTTTTGTTTAGCATAAAATTTGTGGGAATGAGTGAGTAAGTAATAAATGAAGAATTTAAATTGGGAAACCCTGGATTGAAGCACAAGAATTCTAGGTAAGACTTTTGAGTTCCAGGTATATGATGATGGAATTAGGATTCTATGTCAAAGTAGGTGGAAAATCAAACTTCTAAGTCAGGGCTCCTGGTCTTACATTTTTTCCCTGCCAGTGTCTTAAATGTATACTACTACTACTACTACTACTACTACTACTACTACTACTACTACTACTACTACTACTACTACTACTACTACTACTACTACTACTACTACTACTACTACCACCACCACCACCACCACCACCACCACCACCACCACCACCAAACAACAACAACAACAACAACAACAACAACAACAACAACAACAACAACAATAATAATAATTAGTGTGCTATCATGTCAGTTCTTTCAAGGGTTTTCTAGGTATGGAGTATTTTGCCATTCCCTTCTTCTGTGGGCACTCTGAGACTGCAGGTTGCCTAAGGCTACACAGGCTGGCCTCAGAATTGAGCTTTCAACCTCTGGTCAGATACCTAACTTTCAGAGTGATTCAGCCAGCCTTAAGCATATAGTTTTAGCCAAATTGTAGTCCTTATATGCCTTTATGTAGCCATCAAGTTAGAAGAAGAAATACCGTAGGTGTTCTGTTCCCTCATCAAGTTATGTATCAGCTGTTCTGTTCTAAGTGCATCACACAACTTTTTTTGGTAATTTTATTAAATCCTGGGTATATTTGGACATAATAGAATGTATGGCTCTTTGACAACGTCACAAATGTTTCATCCTCCAATAGCAGCATACATTTGGAATGTGTAAGAAAAAAGGTGCATCCATGAAGGTGAAGTGTTCCCTTGATGTGTCTGAGTGTATGTTGTATTGAGGAGTTGATATTCTGGCAGATGGTACAAAGTTGACAAAAATGATTTATCTAGATTTCTAAGTGCTGGCTTTCAGAAAGAATACTTGAGCTGGGCATTAACACTTAGTCAGGAAGATATTTTGCATTTTACAAAGTGGGTTTATTACAGGTGTAAGTAATTTTTTTTCCTAAATTCTCTGTAGTATCATATCATTACTTTCACCATATCATATTACTTTTCACCATAAAATACTGTTATTGAAGATGGAGAGTTCAGATTGAAAAAGTGGCTTATTATCAGCAATGTAGTGAGTTCATAGCTGACGTGAGGTTTGAATTGGAGACCTTCTGCTCTTAGTTGGCACCCTTTGCTCTTGTGATACAGCAGGTTTAATTGACGTTGAACTGCTTATTTAAAATATAGGAAGGTTTCTTCAGGTCCAGTTCATTCTTCACTTATCAAGAAATTAGATGTACAGTTGTTGCTAGCCAGAAACCCATCACACATCTGCATTTATGAGTTGGGATTATTCACAAATCTTCTGAGCCAGCCTTTAAAAACTTTATAGATGTGTTAATTGTTAATACAAAAACTATATTTTACTGTGCTGCTAGTAACTGGTACCTCTTGTCTATGAATTCCAGCTGCATATAAAGTAAAGCAACAGCTACAGAATACAAACTATTTAGAACCAAGAACAGACAGGTGCTCCTTTCCCTGGGACCTCTCAACAGTCTGATGGGAGTCATACTTGTCTTATTTCCTTCACTTGTATGGAGATACTGTAGTGCATTGTTTTCTTAAGTAATCAGTGTTCTAGCGATAATATATCATTGTAACCTTGTGTATTTTAGATGGGGTTGTGATCCACAATGTAAACAAAATGGATGATGTTGCAGTAGATTGTATTGCACTGTTATACTCTAAACAGGGGGGATAAGGTAGAATGGTTGTTGTGGGTTTTTTGGGCTCTTTGGCCATGTTCTGAAGGTTGTTCTTCCTAATGTTTTGCCAGTCTCTGTGGCCGGCATCTTCAGAGGACAGCACTAGAGCACAGGTGCTGTCCTCTGAAGATGCCGGCCACAGAGACTGGCGAAACGTTAGGAAGAACAACCTTCAGAACACGGCCAAAGAGCCCAAAAAACCCACAACAACCATTAGATCCCGGCCGTGAAAGCCTTTGCAGATAAGGTAGAAGTTTCTCCATTCCAGATATGCAATACCGAGAGTAAGTACTGTGGTTGTTATCTAGTCTGAGAGGCACTAGTGGAGAGTTCTTGTGTTGATTAGATGTCTTCTTATTCCTTAGCTGTGTTCATTCATAAAATACCTCAAAAGAAAGTTTGGTGAGGAGTTGTATTATGTTGTTGGTGTGAAACTGAGTATAAACCCTACTAGTGTGCAAAAAGAAGAGGCTGAGTGCAATCCATGGCAATATAGTCAAGAAACATTCAGTGGCAAGTTTAAGAAGACATGTTCTCTTTCCTTGTATGGAAACTAGCATTATTTTGAACATCTATTGGCTGAAATCCTGGAGCTTAGCATAGTAAGTTGCCTTAGAGTAGCCTCATTGAATTAGTGGGGATTTGGTGAGTCAGCTCCTCTGTAAGTTTCATTGATTCAAATGGGCCTAGTCTAGTACAGTAACTTGTAAGACTTGTTCAACTCTGTAGAACATGGACACAGTTTGATTTTTGCAGACCCCAGCAAGAAAGGAAAATATATAATCCAGAAAGAGTTGAAGAGAAATTTGGAGATGGCTTAATTGAAGCAGTTACAACAGCAGGGTTCCTTAGCATCAAAGCTTCTTCCAGTTTGTTTGTTTTTGTTATTAACCTTATGAAAAAAATGATTCACCTGAGTGGTGTTTGCTGCTGTCAGACCACTCCTAGTAGTGATAAAGGGATTTCTAGCATCCATTCTTGAATGATTTTGCTGTGACTGAAGTCTGTTGCTGCTTGTACTAAATTCAGTAGCAACAATAAATACCTATGCTTCCTCTTTTCAGTGGTAGCTGATTTGAAATTTCTAATCTTTAATTCCTTTGGTTCACTTAAACACATCCGTTGCTTCCAGTTTTCTTGAGAAGTCATGTTTTCCAGTGTTCTCCTATTTTTGCTTTGTCCCTGTGGATTTCTCAGGCTTTGGAATCTTCATCATATATGGTGAACTTGTATTATATACTGTGTTTCCCCGACAGGGTCTTATATTAATTTTTACTCCAAAAATGCATTAGGCTTATTTTCAGGGGATGTTTTATTTTTTCATGTACAACAATCTAAATTTATTCAGATACTGTACAGTCATGTCATCTTCTTTTGGTTGCTGCACCATGGTGTAGGGCGGGCTTTCAATTAACTGGGGCTTATTTCTGGGGTAGGGCTTATATTATGAGTATCCTGAAAAATCCTACTAGGGCTTATTTTCAGGCTAGGTCTTATTTTTGGGAAACAGGGTAACATTACTGTGGTTGAGACCTAGACAGTGCTGAGTAAGATCAGTATCGCTCTGAAGGAAGTGGCTTGTTCAGTGCATTGTTGACTAGGCAAAGCTCCTGAGACTGAGCTGATTAAAACCAATAACAACCAACTTGTAAATAAATATATAAATTGCTTCTAGCTTATCTTTGATCACCTGCTCTCATTGCTTGCTGTTTTTGAACAACGTGGCTAACGAACTAAGTGGTGGATTATCTTTTTTAAAAAAAAACATCTTTATGACTATCTTTTTTTAAAACTGGGAATTGTATGTACACATTAGAGTTTCTTTAGACTTAGGAGTCATCATGGGAATGTCACAGACTCAGCTGGCTTTTGGCCTCAAGGGTGAATTGTTGATCACATGTCGTGTGTCTGCACCTGTTGGCATATGCTTTTAATACCTTTTTGTAAATGACCCTTTCAGCAGAGTTGCACCTCTTTTCGTATATTTTGATGGTGCCAGGACAGCTGTTAATAATATTTCATGTTAAAGAGTGGCAAATAGCTAGGATTAATTTTCTGAGCACATTTCACTTGAAAATTTCTTTAAGTCTTTATACTGCATAAAGGAAGCAAGGGAGATATGTTAAACATTAATAGACTTGTACCTGTTCCTTTTGCATAATGCTTTATAGCTAGAAAATGCTTCTTGGTATTCAGCCTAAAATAGTGATTGCCAGCCTGTTTGGCATAGGTAGCCACAAACGTTAACATATTTTAACGAGTTTATCTGGATACACTGATTAAGCTATAATTTCTTGGATTTCTTGTTAAAAATCAATGTTTCATCTTCAGTCAAAACATGTAACTTTAATGAGGAGTTACACATTTCTGTTAAATAATCAGTTGTGTTGTACCTTAATTCTTCTGAATTCATGGGTAAATGACATTCTGCTTCCAAGACTTGTCAGTTTTCAGTTTGTTGCTTTGTTCTGAAATGTCATCCTTTGGTGACTTCTTATAACACCCTCCCCTTTAACCTGACAGATGCAAGAGTAGAATACAATGTTTTGCCTGTCTATAAATAGTAATATAAATAGAAAATACAATAAAAAGAAAATATGCCGTGAGTGAATCAGTTTGCTTGATGGAAGTGGACATAGTTAAAGTGCAGATAACTCGGTGGAGACAGAAGTGAAGAATCAATTTAGCTTTCCTACAGTTTCCATGTCTACTTTCAGTACTGCTTTTTAATTTTCTGTAATCAGATTGCTTCCTGCTTCTGGTATGTTGGAATACGTTTTTATTTTTTCTTTGCATGTTCTACCTGTTTTTGACTTGTATTTGTTTTGTTCAGTGAGTTAGGTATCTGGCTGCAGAGTCAGAGGTTGGGAGTTCAATTCCCCATGGTGCCTTCCAGGAAAAAAGCAGCCTGTGTGGCCTTGAGCAAACTGCACAGTCCCAGGGTGCCACCAAAAGAAGGGAATGGTAAATGATTTCTGCGTAATCTATATCTAGAAAAACCTGGAAGGGGGATGCCAGAAATTAAAATCAACGTAACAATTAGCAATTATTATTGTTTGTTTTCCCAGATGTTGTGCTGTCCTCTAATATCCTTTTTATGGACAAGATTTAATACTTTTCAAAGAAAAAAGTACCGGTATTTGCCTTTTATTACTTTTTCATTGCTGCCATTTAGCATTGTTGGTATCCTCTTGGTGTCATTTGTATTCTTTCTCATTTATGGCATAGAGTTTATCTGAAGTTTTCTTTATGATGGTTTAGATTATCAGATCTGTGGGAAGGCTTAGGGCAGTAATGGTGAACCTTTTTGAGCCCGAGTGCCCAAACTGCAACACAAAATCTGCTTATTTATTTCAAAGTGCCGACACTGCAATTAAAATCCGAATGTTGAAGTTTTAGTTTAGAAAAAAAAAATTGTATTGCAAGGGTTAAATGCTCCCCCCCCCCCCCAATAGGCGGTATTAATACTGTATAGAAATACTTACCAGTCTTTCAATCCCTCACTGAGCTAGACCGGTGATGGTTGCCATTGCACCCCTCTGCTGGACCACTGCACCAGCAGAGGAGAGTGCCAAAATCCAGGATTGGAGAATGAGTAAGTATTCTCTATTGTGAGTTACGGCTCGTGTACCCACAGAGAGGGCTCTGTGTGCTTGCATCAAATAAAACTGGCTAATCTTCAAGGTACCACAAGGCTCTTGATTTTGCTGCAAGAGACTAACATAGCTACCTCCCTTGAAGTATGTACTCCTAATTAGTTTCTGCTTTATGTGCATTTTGAGAACATGGGACACTAGAGGTAATCCATAAAGAATATATTCCTGAGCCAAAGCACTACAGCTTTGGTTGTATTTCTCCGAGAAGCTAATTTAGAAGTAGTTTGTTTTGGAAAGACTGCTACCCTAGTAGTGTTCAGAACTGCATATTATAGGATGTTGTTAGAAATTATGAGATGTTTGGAAAAAAAATGGCTAGAATCCTGTTGGTGACTTATATGCATAAGTTAAAATGTGTAAACTCCCTGCAGCAGATTGCTACAAACTAATGAGGCACAGGTCACATTATGAAGTGTGTACCTGAATGTAAAACAGGCATGTGCCGAGTAATATGACAAGTGCTTTGTTACATGTAAACCAAAAAAACAAAATTCTGGCCAATATTACACTTTATTTCTCAGCTTGTGACATGTGTTCCTGTTGATAATAAATCTGATCTCTGTTTATTACAAAAGTTTTACTGAAAAATAAATCAAAATGGCTGAAAGATATAACTTCTGTCTCCTGGCAATGTTTTGCGAGACTGTTCAAATATTTCTTCTCTTTTCTCCTGCATGTATATTTCATTCCCTATCAAAATCTAATATTCAGAGAATCTGAAAATGTCTAGCTGGGAACCAAGGTAGTCCTGCTCAGAAGTCCCACAGGCTTGTTTCCCTTTCGGCTTAGCTGTTGAATGGAACAGTTTCTTCATGGTCATCTCAGGTTGCTGGTATGCTCACTGATAAGGTTCCAGGCCTTTCTTTCCTTCCCTTTGCTCTTTTAAAGATAAATATCTTAAAAGTTTTCCTGGAAGATTAAATGCTTGATAAAATAGCATAGAGATGGCTGGATTATTTTAGGAACACTTTATTTTAAAAAAAGCTTTGGCTATTTAACCAGAAGAGGAAGTTGAGGTTTTTGGCTTCTGCCTGTTTGTTGAGTAGATGTGCCCTTGTTGCCAATATGTTGTCCTCCACATTTGTAAATGAACTGGGCATTTAACTGTAAGTATCTGGAGGGATTTGAGCAGAGTCCATTAAGTCATCCATTTACTTGAAGTTTTGTTGTTGCAGTGTGCTGGCTGATAAAATGCATTTCCATTCAGCAATGGATTTTCTTTTTTAATTATTATTATTTCAAAGCTGTTTTTTAAAAAAGCCCGCAAAAACGCATCCAGAATCCTAAGCACTATGATCAGTGTTACTTTCATAATGCAACATACTAGCAGGAAATGCCAGTTTATCTGAACTTAATTATTAAGCATTCAAGTCAATAAAATAAAAATGTTTCTTTCATTTAATTTATAAAGAGCATTTGTGGTCCAGGCAGGACACAAGGGGGTTGTCCAAGAAAATCAGTTAACTTGCCTCTGTTGTTCTTGAGGCAGTGTCTGCAGAAGCATTCGGATGTTTCTTATCAAGAGACAAGGGGAGCTGTACATTTACACCTATACTGTTGTGTCATGTCCGCAAGTGATATGAACTGTGCGTATGTATCATTATCTTTCCTTTTTTTTCTTCACCAGTTAGGGATCTCTTTTTGGACAGGTGGTTGTACAAGAAAGATTTTCTTTTGTGGCTGGAATGGTCAGGCTGTAGTGTTTTTCTAGAATTTCTGAATATTCCATATGATTAGGAATCTTGTTTCCTTAAGTGTAGGCCATGCTGTGGAAGATCTAAAGTGGGAAATAATAAATGGGAAGGGATGCTTGAGAAGTGCTGGGTAGCTCAGTGGTTTAGATCTCTGGCAGTGGAGCCAGAGGTTGGGAGTTTGATTCCCACAGTGTGCCTCCTTGACGGGCTTGAACTCAATGATCCACAGGGTTCCTTCCAGCTTCTGCAGTTCTAAGATGACATATAACTTTGGCCATTGAACAGCTTTGGCAGTTCAGTGACTTCATTTACAATTGTTGGTGGGTTAAAGGGGTTGGAAGGGGAGGAGAAATACAGGTCAGCAAGTTCTGTTGTTCACATGTCAAATGGTTCAGTTTTTCGTATATGGAATTATCACATAATGCGATAGATTATTAAGATGTTGAAGCCAGTAGTATCTGCCAAGTGATCTATATTGCTTGTAACTCAGGTGCGTGCTATCAGGATTGGGGAAGGAAGGCTGGGCTAATGAAGGCTGCATTTTTTTTGTCTGCTTTGTATTTTACCTGCTGAAATGATCCTGTCTGCCCTCCCCTCCCTCTTGTTACAGGTTGCTATGGGAATCTTATGATAATCTGAGAGGAAGTGAGTCCCCGGTAACATTGCAGTTACTCATGATGTGCCTGAAGTGAAGAGGAAGGAAACATTTAACATATTGAAGTGCCAAGGCTCTGCTGTGTCATGGCTACGGACTCTGGTGAATCGGCTAGCACAGAGGAATCTGAGAAACCTGATGGAGTTCCATTGGAATGTTGGGACCCCTTTCTTGATGCTGCCTTGACTATGGAGGCCAGGACCAAAGAGGGTGTTCAGGCACCTGCTTCTGGAGCAGGCACAGAAAGGAAAAGGTTTTTCCGAAAGAGTGTGGAGATCATGGAAGATGAAAAGGTCTTGGAGACCACTCCAAGGGATGAACAAGAGCAGTTCTTGGTGGGCGGCGAGAGGATGGCCCATCTTTCTGCCAGTAGCCTGGTGGCAGAACAGGAGGTCAAAAGTGAGCATGGCTCGAAGGTCAGTTTGGAAGCCTCAAAGGAAAGGACCAAGAAGGAGATAGAGGAAGAGGCAGAAATGAAGGCTGTGGCTACATCACCGGGTGGAAGATTTCTGAAATTTGACATTGAATTAGGAAGAGGAGCCTTCAAAACAGTCTTCAAAGGCCTAGACACAGAAACCTGGGTGGAAGTTGCTTGGTGTGAACTTCAGGTTAGTGTAGATGAGTTCCACTGATCACTTGTTTGTGTATATCTTTGTGGCACTTAGAAGGCCTGATTTGGCTCAATTGTTGAGAGGTATATTTGCAGATGTCTACAATGACATGACTGGCTTGCTTGTGTTGTGGAGCGTGGACTGTGTCTTATAATGCAGAATCTACCATCTTGCTTGAGAAACCTACAGATACCTTTCTAAAAAAGAGCAAGTTATTAGTCCTCATAGTTACATGTAGGAACATATGGCAGTGTCTGTTAAATGTTTAAAAGCCTGAGAGAATCTGAGATTGTTGGGACATAGGTTGAAGTTTTTCTGCCAGTTCTTGGCCATACATGTCATTCCTACTTCTAAAGTGTTAACAGTTTTGACAGTTTTTACTCAGTCCATGACACAAACTGGGAAAACATCCAAATTGTGCAATGTCACCACTTAAACAAAATTCCAAACACATAAACGGTACAACTTACAAAAGCAGCACCATTCAGTACACCTGTGCAGACTGTGCCTTGTTTGTGCTAATTGCAGAATTGGGTTTTGTTGTACATTGAGAAAATTTTCTTAAAGCAGAGTTTTAATCCCATGTCTACATTGCTTTCATGTGGTAAGATATCAAGCGTATAATGTAATCATGCATCACTGAATTTCAAGTGCTTTCCTCCTCCCTAGTTCACAAATACGTTGAATTAATCAAGGAGATGTTTTCTGGAAGATAAGTGCAGGAAAAAGTGTGTCATTTACATATGGTTCTCTAAGTAGACATTGCTTAGTACCACCACTCCTTGGGTGTAGCAATTGAAGTGCTTTTTATTTTCCAGCTATTTTCTTAGTGTTATGCTAAGTCAGTTGTGGGAATTATGAGAAGTATGGTGATAAAACTGGACTGTAGCTGAGTTCACAGGCCAATACCTGGCCAAATTTCCTTTTTCAGATAAGGAAAGAAAAAAACTATCTTATATTTTCTTAGGTTTCTTCCACTATTCCATTTTCTTTTCATTGGGTCTTTAACTTTTATCTTCTGCGGCATCTGCACCTGTACTTCACATTTTAAACCTCTTCCTCTCTTCTAGTCAGCTGTCTATGTCTGTGGCCATTGTCAGCAAGGGGTCCACTCTGTTTTATGTTTTTGTGTATGGACATACTGCTTAGGCATGGGCAATCCTTGCACACTGAATGGAGATGGTTCTTTGAGAACTTGTCCCTAATTTTGCAGGTTCTGTACTGCCATTTGCTTGTCTTTGTAGGTAATGCTCTGATGTTGTAGCTCACCTCTGTTATGCCTACCTTTATTTTTAAACATTTGGTTCCTTCCTGGCTTGACAGTCATGGCCCCATGGTTTTTAAAAAGCAGTTCAACTATAAATACAGGTGGAGGTTTCTGCCGCCTTTGTTTTTATAATGCAAGGGAAGCCTTATTTTTCATGTGCATTTTAGAGATGGGGTATTCGTATACGAATAAGAATATCCCCACGCAGCTGGACTTAATGTGGGTCCGGCCCCTGGGGCTGGACCATCCACTCATGCATCCAGTGGTGGCGGCAGCGGCGGCCTCGCTCATCCTTCAATCACTCCTGGAGCTCTGCTCTCTTCCCACTCGGCAGGAAGAGAGAAGTGCTCTGGGAGTGATTGGAAGGATGAGTGGGGTTACTGTCACCACCGGATGCATGAGTGGATCATCCAGCTCCAGGGCTGGACCCTTATTAAGTCCAGCTGCGCAGAGATATTCAAATATGGATAACCCCCCTCTAGTGCATTTCCAAGAGGAAAGAGTTATTTCTAGGAAGAGATCCTCCTTCTCACATTTCAGGTGGCACTGCTTTCACCCACAGGATGAACAGCTATAGAAGAGAGGGGTTCTGTACCTTTCATACTTGTATATAGAATAAGGAATCTTGGAAGGTGCAAGAATCCAAGAATTCATAGTTAAAAGTAAGACATTATGATGCCATTCTTTACATTTTCATATCTATCCCTGTTGAAAAAGCTTTCAGGAGAAAGACAGACAGAAAAACAGATTTTTCAAAGTAGTGAAGTATTAAAAGGTGATAAGAAAAATCAGATTAATGAAAGGAGTTGTTATTTAAAAGGAATCTGCAGATTCAAGACTCCTGAATGGCATACAACAATGGAGAGAACTGTTGACTTTTGGAGAATTTCATTAAAACAGCTGGTCAGGCACTATAGAAAATAAGCTACTTGACACTTGCTCTGTTCAGGTTTTCCAGCCGGGAAAGTTATGGTTTGTGTTGGACCTCTAGTTCCCATCACCTCCGGCTAGTACATTGAAAGGGGTTATAAGGGCTGTAGTCCAATATGTCTAGAGGGTATCATTTTGGGGAAGATAGCAGTGGGTGGATGCTTGATTTGATCTAGAAAGACTCCTAGATGATTTTATAATTTGCTGAAGGGTAGCTGTGTTAGCCTCCTGCAACAAGACTATAAAAGAGTCTTCTGGCATTTTATATATTGGCTGAAATCCAATAGTAAGTTGCAACTGGAGCAATCTTGATCATCAACTAGTCTGCTTAACAAGTTAAATATAAGACCTATTCTCTTTACAGTGTCCTGTCTTTCTTTAGGTGAATTTGTCTATTGCACCTATGTTAGTTGTACTTTGGAATAGATCAACTGTAATAGTAGCGGGTGAAAACATTAGAAAGACTATTCAGAAAGGAAGCGCCATTTTAAAGCAAGCCAGGTCATTGCTTGTGTTTTCTTTGTAATGAAAAATTGAGTTGAGCAGCTATGATTCAAAAAACAGTGTGTGGTTGTTCTCCTCCCCCCATCTCCCTCAGTGGGTGGTGGAACAACTACAGTACGCCTAATAATTGGTTTAATCTCCTCCACAGCTAGTTGAGCCTAAGCTTGTCAGAATTTTCCATGCCAGACATCTAAGCAGCTCCTCTACAATAGTGGCTAAGTTTAAAGCAAAGTTTATGCTGTATTGCTATACCAGTTATACCGGTAGCATTAATTGATCCAGCATCAAAATCTATATTAAATCTTCCAGTATTACACCGAGAACATTAAAATAACAGTTTAGTAGGTTCTTTGTTTGGGTGGCCTTAAATATGATGCTAGGTGACAATTTACTAATTTTTTTCTTTTTAAATTGCTATTTGGAAGTATGCCCTCATGGAATCAAGCAAATTGACCATAGGTTGTGTGGTGGGACACTTTGTTGGCTGTACTTTTACTTATTTGATTATCATATCATGAGTGAATGAGGGAACTATTTTTCAGGATTTCCTAGTCCTCGAGTGTAGGCATTTTACCCAGATCTTGGTTGTGCAGCAAACTTCAAGTAGCATTGATCTTCAAGTCTCCTTTCCTCCTTCCTTAAAATATAAATGAGAAGAATTTAACTCCAGCTGTGGCAGCAGATTCTACAGCTGGTTACCCCTCTGTGAATAACGTTTTGCTACCCGTGTACCCCCGTCCAAACTGTTTCAGAGGGCAGGACAGTATCAGAACAATCTCAGTTCTATTTCTGACTTTGCTGTTACTTTGCTCTCTGACTTTGCAGCATATCCTTTCCCAGGAATATATAGTAGATGGCACTGCTAATTCATCTTTGCGAAGAAAAAAAAAGACAGCAAAGAAAAGAAATAAAGGCTTCTTCAGAAGTGCAGTGTACGGCATCACCTTTAGGACCATTTAAGGGCTAGGAAATTACTGATCCTAGAGTGTCTGTGCAACATTTGTAGGTTGCGCTTTAACACAACCAGCCCAGGTAAACTCCCTGTCCACTTTTCTGCCAGAGTCTTCTTTCAACTCTGTCTCAAAGTGTGCCTCATAAACTAATTCCTGGTTCTTTATGTGCATTGCAGGTAAAAGGAAGTACTGTATGTAATTAAGTCAAACTATGCATCACAGCACTGAGGGGATTAAAGGAGAGACCGCATGTGATTTCCAGATCTAGCTCTAATCAAGTCAGGGGAGGGAGGAGGATCAACTAGGAAGTAAAGCAAACACTGGTGGGGATGAAGGCCAGAAAAAGCCAGTGGAAGGAGACCTCTTTTTTTCAGAACCGGGTAATCGTCCAAAGATATAATTTGGTAGCATAAAATGTCAGAATTCTGGTGCAGTTAAAGGATATTTCAGAGCTTTAGAGAGGAGGTTGCCTGTAATGCCACCTTAAAATCCCATCTTGAAAGAAAGGTGGAATATAAATTCAATTTAAGAAAGGTGAGCTTGAATTTAAAGTGTTTTATAGAGCGCTTCAGGCCTACCCAAATATGTGGCCTTCAGGAGTTTTTAGAGATGGCGAATGAAGATTTTTATCAGGAGGCCTGGCCCTTAAATCTCAGGCCTGGTACATGCAGGCTCTGCTTTCCCTTCGTAGCTCCTCTTTGATTGCCATAGCAGTTACAGTCAGTTAGCACATTTTATCTGGGTTTGTACACAGTTGATAGAATCAGCGTAAAAAAATATTTAAGCTCCATGAATATAGCACAAATAAAGCAAAAACAACTAAAATACAGGAACAATATTAGTCTAGAAAATGCAAAGTTTATACTTTCAAAAAGCACAGTTGCATTATCCAAAACTACTACTTTCCTTTTTTTCCCTCAAGGGGAAACAAAACAAAACAAAAAACCCCTACAGTTTTCCTCTATCTTTCTTCTTCTTTCTCTTTCCTTCCTGTCTCTTTCTCTCCCCTCTTTACAATGAATTTTATTTATTTTTAGTGATTCCCACACTGAATGACGTTTATCAATGTTGATGTCTGCAGCACAGGCAATGCTGTTTAGGAGGGCTCTGTGAGTTTGTTCCACTGGACAAAGTTGTTGAATTCTTTGCCTAGGTGAAAGGTGCATAGTGATACTTGCTCCTGCTGTCAAAAGTCGATAAGGCAGATGTGCTGGATCAAGTCCTTCCACCTTTTGAAATACTGTACCTTGCTAAATTTGTAGCTTTTGTTGATTGATACTGAAGCCCAGATTATTAGAGACATGGCATTTTGCTGTTTAGTACAATACCAGTGTTCTTTCCTTTGACTGTGAGGGTCAAAGGGTGTCAAATATCGAGGGTGATGCAGCTATGAGCAAAGTGAGAATACTCTGCACTACAATATGACACATTTCAGTGATTTTTAGAGATAGTCACTCAGCCAGCTCTCTGGATCATGGGAGGAAGGGTCTTTTCAGTGTCTCATATGTGTTGGGTTTGACATTTTCACCATCAATACATTAGTATTCTTCACCAATGTCATATATTCCCAAGCATAAGCTTTGACTCTGGAGATGCAATCATTAAGAGACTGTTCCATTGCATAGAACTGGCATAGACATTTTCAATAATTTTCAGGGATTTACCACAACCTTTGCTTGTTGCTCCTTGTGGTTTTGTTAGCCTGACATTATCTGTTTCTTTTGGATATCACTGTCTTCTCAGTATCTACCACTTGGTGTTTTCTTTTCTGGCCTTGAGTTAAAGCTTCTGAAACAGGGACGTCTATCAAGGAGCCCTATGAATTCTATTTTATCCAACTCCAAATCCCCTCCAGATTATCTTTTGAATTGTTGTGGGAGGCCAAATTACTTATTTCTTTCAAAGTACACAGGAGTGGACATAATACTGCTATAGATGGCCAGATATTGCAAATTGTAGGTAAAGCCACTTCTGTCATCTGTGCAGCATGATGGTTTAGTACATGAGGATGGTGGTGTTCGTTCTCCTTCAAGTAGCCACAGAATGATGGGACTTTCCCCTCTACCTGACATCCCTCTGATTTCACAGAAGAACCTGAAGTTCTTCCTCTCAAGTTAGCCATCCTAGACCTTCATGACATCATGGCCACTGAAGGTCAGGGTTGCGACATATTTTATATGTCATTTCTCTCCTACTTGTTGAGTGTGGTTTGCATTTCTAACTGATGATGACAGATTCTCATGTCAGTGGCCCCAGTCATTAACTTTGCTTTCATTTCTTTCTATGATTGAGGGCACATGCGGAATAAATGATAAGAAGATTCTGCTTGATTGTGTGCATCTCCCTTCTAACACAACTCAAACTCTCCATAGTTAGAGGTATCTCTTGAGTCTAACCACCAGGCTGGCCATAGCCAAAGGCTGCTGGTTTGATGCTTTTCTTCTTGGGTTTAAGTACAAACATACAGTAGTACCTCGGTTTACAAATGCCTTGGTTAACATAATTTTCGGTTTACAAATGAAAATCCATTGAAAATAATGCTTCAGTTTACATTTTTGTTTGTTTGTTTTGGTTTACGAACAAAGTTTCCCCAGGATGCATTGTGCCTGGAGGTTTATAGTGCTGCCCCTGTTCCTATGGCAATCCGCGTTCCAGTTTCCAAATTTTTTGCTTTACATAATGTCCCGTATAATGCAGTAATTTCATAAACTGAGGTACTACTGTATTATGATGCTGATTTATTGCTGTATTTTTCTCGCAGGTGCACTGTCAGATGAGGCTTTGCTGCTTTTCAAGTGTTTTACTCTACCAAGATCTTAGTGTTCCCTCTAGACTAGAGGACAGCACCCAGCAGTTTGTTTTATGGTGTCTGAGCTTCCCTTTCCAGAGTCACATTCTCATCAAAATCCAAGAATGCCACTCTGAGCCTTGCTAATCTGAGGCAAATAGTTTGGCAAATTAAATTAAAAAGTCAAGATGACCCCACGATTCCTCTTCGGATAGTGCAAGTGGTTCTTTTTACGTGCATGACCCAAGGATCACTACAAGGGTAAACTAAGATGAGATGGGCTGCATTTTTTTTAAACTTGATGGTGGCTGAAACAGTTGTGATTCACAACTCTACCCCTGCTTTAATTGCTATCACTTTCTGGAGGCTTGAAGCCTTCTTCATTGGGATAGAAAAAGAGGCTTCCAACCTTAATCTCAAACTGATTGGTGGCAGGGCTTCTTATCTAGAACAGTATGGTGTCTTAGGCTGTTCCATTGCCTTGTGAGCGCCTGAAAATAAATTAAATGAAGAATGTTGACCTAAACTTGAGGGGAAAACAGAAGAAATAGGAAGTTCCAAATACTACACAAATTAAGCGTGGACATTTATAACCATGTTTTGGTGCAAAACCAGCCACTCTTCTCCATACTCCAACAGGGATGGAGATAGTATAGTAATTCAAAATCAGCCTTCCCGGTAGATAGTGATTCTGAGCTGCCAGAACAGGGACAGCAGAGACCACAGAAGGAGCCACGGATTCTTCTGTGAGTAAAAGGTTCTTCGTCGTCGTCTCTGTGAATGCGCACAAATGGGTTTTAGTGCCCTTGTGCAGAGAACCTCAGAAATTTCTAGAGCTTTTACACATGTTGTTAGGACCTCCCTCCCATTGTGCTTGCCCCACCCATGGCACAGAGTGCCTTAGTTCCTTTTTTGCTGCCGCTGCAGCAGCACCTTGGCTACAGAGGTTCCGCTTGTTTATTCTGTTAGGAAAATAAAATACAGTTAGGAGACCTTCCTCCATTGCAATCTATTTCTCTTTGAACATTTTCTCAGTTCATGAGTAAATAAGAAGAACAGAAGACGACCATTCTTCTTCTTTGTGGTCTCTGTGAATGCACACAAATGGGTTTAATCTGTTCCTGCGCAGAGATCTCCGGAATATTCTAGACCTCAAACATGCATTCGATAGGACCCCCCCCCAGTACATGTGGTCTGCCCTTCCTTACGACTGCCTCAGTTCCTTTTTGCCATCGCTGAGATCTCATATTTTGTTGAGCTCCCCATTCACGCAATCTGGTTCTTTTTTCTGAGGAAACATAATAATCGAATCATTGTTATTTAGAATAGACTCTTAATTATTCTTTTGTGAGATTTAGATTCCCCCCATTTCCCCCGCCCCCTTCCTTTCTGTTCCTGCCATTTATGGCCCCCACAGGACCATTTAAGAGGTGCACTTTGTGCACGAACAAGTTGCCTGTGTCTGATGACCACGGTTCTTACCTGTTTTGTCTGGGAGAATCGCATCAACCAGCTTCCAGCTCCCATTGTAAAAATTTTACTAAACAAGCCTTCAAACTTCGCCAACAGCGCCTTAAATCTTTCTGGTGGGAGCAATCTCTTCGTCCCCCATCCAAGATGGATGAGGCACAGGGTTCACAACCACCACTGCTCCCTTCTGGTACCAACGCTGCGTTGCCAACACCTAAATCTAAGCCAAAAATGCCTGAGTCTAAGTCCTTGGGATCGGCATCTCAATCAACTCCGACACCAAAATCCACTTTGAAACCAGTTGGTACCAAACCAAAGAAACCAAAGAAGTCTTCCATCGACACTCAGCCACTGGTACAACACACTCCTGTGCAGGATCAACTGCCTATTGATCTTGATACGGACCACGAATCCATTCCACCTCCATCCGGACAACCGTCTTCTCTGTTGGCTGAATCTCCCTCCTGGGAAGACACCTTGGCTGAGGTAACTGTACTGCCTTATTCGGCCTGTTGAAGCTCCAAATATTTGAGTTGCTCTGTATCTGGGTGAGAATCTGAATCAGTATCTGTCCCTGCTGATCCAGTGCCTTAGCAGGAGAAGAGTGCTAAACTCCACCACATTGAGGACACTGGCTGTTCCGGTATGGCTCTGTCACAGCCTCTGAGACTTTCAGGACTGTTGGTATCGCGGAACTCTCAGGCTCAACAACACTGGCCCAAGCGAGTCACCGTTTATGAGCCTCCAGCTTACTACGAACCACAGCCTAGATGGTATTGGCACCATCCACATCAGTACTGGCAGCATGATATCGAACGTTATGCTGAACCCGATCGCCTTCAGTATGTATACTACTACCCTACTACTACCCTTCAGATTCTTTGGAGTCCCCCTCACCTCCTCGGTACTGTTCTGGCTACTGTTACGATCAGTCATCGGATGATGAAGGTGCTCCTCACCCTCTGGTACCGAAGCCCCATAAGTAATGTCATAAACAGCATGCTTAGGTGGCTTCAGTTCCGGTAACCACGGTACCGAATCTTCAGATTCTGATTCTTCGGATTCAATAAACCACTGGAATCACCCCCCAATCTTGGTTCCAATGTGGCTGACACCAATCCGCCATCTCCATCAGAAGATTTCTCATCTTACTCACAATTGATTCTTTGCATTGCCAAAGCCATGGACCTCCAGCAGCCAACTCATTTGGGCTCTGATAAGGTGTATGAGGATATTGATGAGGATCAGATACCCCCATTTTGGATGGGTGTCATTCCATCGCTGCTCAGACTGATTAAGCAGTCTTGGTCTAAACCGTCTTCAGTGCCTCAGATTTCTCGGAGAGTCGAGAATCTGTACAAGACCCATGGCACTGATACGGAATTTCTCTCAAAACATCCTCCTCCTAACTCAGTGATTCTACATGCAACACAAAACCGAATACATAATTGCTCTAACACCACTCCAAACAATAAAGAGGTCAGAAAGTTGGAGATTATTGGCGGTAGATTATATTCTCTAGCATCTTTCACCTTACGTGCTGCCAACTATTTAGCATCAATGGGAGCCTGTCGTAGGTTTCTCTGGAACAAAGCTCTACCGTCACTACAGTCAGCATCTGGGGAGTACAAGCCTTGTGGTCTCGCCTATCATCAGGAGGCTATGGCATTAACGAGACAAGAACGCATCATGGCACAACACATAATCGAGGCAGCCTCCAGACATATGGCCACAGCCGTTGTTTTACACAGACATGCCTGGCTCTGCTCCGCTCAAATCTCGGAGGACTCTGGAATGCATATTGAAGACTTAGCCTTTGACGGTGTGGATCTATTTAACGAGAAAAAGGATGAGATTCTTGACAACTTACGAAAGATGAGAAAGACAGCATGCTCATATAATACTTAGTTGTATTATTGGCCTCAGAGATACCAGTGGTGTCGTTCATATCCCTTTCACCAATACCTTTCTGGAAAAACAACGTTACTTACCACAATCATCTTCCACGTTCCAACCTCGCCAGCACACTCAGTGTCAGCGTCCTCAACAATCCTTCAGGCGTCCTGATAAAAAGAACAAACAGAATCTTTGACTCTCCTAGCATCCAAATCATACCCTATCCACTCCCCTCACCACCCATCTAGTGCCCCATTTTTGATCTTGGGCACACATAACCACCGATTTGTGGGTTCTGGCAATCATACGCACTAGAGTTCATTTCCTTCTCTTCACCACAGACCATCCTAACCCTGCCATCCAGCGCCCTTGAGCTAGAAATTCAAGCTCTCCTTTCGAAGGGAGCCATTTCAATAATCAAACCAAGTGTTTCCAACCCAGGATTCTTTTCTTGTTATTTCCTTGTCCCGAAATGAGACGGCGGTCTACAACCGATTCTAGATCTCTGCAACCTCAATTATTTTATCATTCAAATTTTATCATTTTCGCATGGTGACTCTAGGGTGTATCCTTCCTCTTCTACAAAAGGGAGAATGCTTCTCGGCCTCATCACCTCCACCACATCCGTTATCCAGCACACCCGACTAAAAATGCAGTCATGGTACAGTACCTCTCCCTATTCAACCCTCTTCTCGACGAACCCACAATGCTTCTGCAAATTACTCCCGAACTTGTCTCTCAGTTAATTTGGTGGATCACCCGGGCCAACCTCTTTCTTGGCAGACCGTTTGCACCTCTGTAATTGATGACTCAAATTACAACCGATGGCAGCCCTGTCGATTGGGGCACACACTGCAACAACCTCCAAGTTCATGCAACCTTTTCCCCTTACAAGAAAGGTCTGCAAATCAACAACCTCGAATTGCTTGCGATTTTCTAAGCATTCCGCACCTTCGAACCCCTCATTGCCGCCACCATGGTGCAGATGACCACAGACAATACGACAGCTCTCTATTACATCAACAAACAGGGAGGTACACACTCTCTATCCCTTCTGTATCTTGCTGTCCAATTTTGGGAGTGGTGCCTATTTCGCCATATCTTCCCTATAGCAGTTCACATTGCCACACAACGCAACCAATTGGCAGACTCTCTCAGCAGACTGAACTCTCAGATGCACGAGTGGTCCCTCGATGACAGTGTATTTTTCCAACTGTGCACCAAATGGGGTCATCCAGACATAGATGTTTTTGCCACAGCAATCAACGGCAAATTTATCCAGTACTTCTCCAGAGCAGGCCTGGGCTGAAGCTCCATCGGCGATGCTCTCATGGCAGACTGGAATATATATTTCCTTTACCTCTTTCCACTGATCCCACTTCTCCTGCGGACCATTGTCAAATTGCGACAGGACCATTCCAATGCCATTCTGATAGCCCCTTGGTGGCCAAGACAACCATGGTTCACAATGCTCAGGTTGATAGTCTCCCAATCCATCCATCTACCACTGCTCTCACACCTTCTCACCCAGCATCAGGGGCAAACTTACCATCCCGACCTACAATCGCTCCATCTCACAGCTTGGAGGATCCACCCGCGCTGAACACCATCCTCACTCATGCAAGAAAACCTGCCACAAATTGACTTTATGCTAATAAATGGTCTGCCTTCCAGAAGCTGGCTGGCCAGAATAATCTCCCTATGGCTCCAACTAACCTTCCTGCAGTTTTGGCCTTTCTTTCTTATCTCTTTGACTGTAATCTCTCATCTACGATTAAATTTTATATGTCCACTATTATAGCCTACCAACAGAAGGATTCGGATGCTGCCTTATTCTTCAGACATCCTACTGTGAAGCAGTTCATTCAAGGTGTCGCCAACCTAGATCCATCCTGACCTTCCCCTCCACCACAGTAGTCCCTGCACACTGTTCTCCGTCGCCTTTCATTACCACCCTTTGAGCCTCTTGCCACTTCTTCTGAATGTCTACTCTCCTTTAAAGTGCTGTTTCTAGTCACTATCACATCGGCCCGTAGGGTGTATGAACTTGCAGCCCTACGAGTAGACCCTCCGTTCCTTCCCTACCTTCTTCCCGTCACCAACAAAGAACCTTGAGCGATCCCTCCACCTTTTGGATGTGAGAAGGGCTCTCGCGTTCCACATCAAAAGAACTGCCTCCTTTCAGAAGTCTAAGAGGCTGTTTGTTTCTATACATTTGCCACATAGAGGAACACATGTATCTCCTCAAACCATCTCACAATGGATTGTTCAAACCATACGCCTCACATATCAGCTTGCTCCAAAGCCTACACAGATTAAGGCTCATTCCAGAAGAGCAATAGCCACTTCCGCGGCTTTTCTGCGAGGTGTACTTATTCCACATATTTGCAAGGCTGCTACTTGGTCCACTCAGTTGACATTTGAATCCCATTATTGCCTGGATGTAAGGGCTAAGTCGGACGTGGCTTTCGGTCTTGCGGTCTTGTCCTCGTCTTGCTGTGATGTCCCTCCACCTGTACGGTAAGCACCCATTAGTGTGTATTCACAGAGAGCACAAAGAAGAAAGAGAGGTTACTTACCTGTAACTCTGGTTCTTCGAGTGGTCATCTGTGAATTCACACTTCCCGGCCGTCCTCTCCTCTGTCTGTCACGTCTGTTTTATTTTATTCAGCGGCGGGCAGTTTGGGAACTGAAGCAGTCACCCATTAGTGTGAATTCACAGATGACTACTCGAAGAACCAGAGTTACAGGTAAGTAACCTCTCTGTAATGAGGGTGAAAGAGCAGAGTGCAAAAAACGGTCTGAAGCTCAACATAAAAAAAACTAAGATCATGGCCACTGGTCCCATCACCTCCTGGGAAATAGAAGGGGAAGATATGGAGGCAGTGACAGATTTGACTTTCTTGGGCTCCATGATCACTGCAGATGGAGACAGCAGCCACGAAATTAAAAGACACCTGCTTCTTGGGAGGAAAGCGATGACAAACCTTGACAGCATCTTAAAAAGCAGAGACATCACCTTGCCAACAAAAGTCCAAATAGTGAAAGCTATGGTTTTTCCTGTAGTGATGTATGGAAGCGAGAGCTGGACCATAAAGAAAGCTGACAGCTAAAGAATTGATGCCTTTGAACTGTGGTGCTGGAGGAGGCTCTTGAGAGTCCCCTGGACTGCAAGGAGAAGAAACCTTTCAATTCTAAAGGAAATCAAACCTGAGTGTTCACTGGAAGGACAGATCCTGAAGCGGAGGCTCCAGTACTTTGGCCATCTGATGAGAAGAGAAGACTCCTTGGAAAAGACCTTGATGTTGGGAAAGTGTGAAGGCAAGAGGAGAAGGGGACGACAGAGGATGAGATGGTTGGACAGTGTCATCAAAGCAACCAATATGAATTTGACACAACATCTGTGAATTCACACTTCCCAGCCGTTCTCCCCTCTGTCACGTCTGTTTTAATTTATTCAACAGCGGGTAGTTTGGGAGCTAAGGCAGTCGTAAGGACAGGCGGACCATGTGTACTAGGGAACACATATTTGAGCTCTAGAATATTCCTGAGACCTCTGCACAGGCGCAGATTAAACCCATTAGTGTGAATTCACAGATGACTATTCGAAGAACCGGAGTTACGGGTAAGTAACTTCTCTTTTCCCGCCTTTTTTCTCTGGGCACCTCCACTCTTTTATGGCCTCTTCAGCCCCCTTCAAGTTGTGCGCTTCTTGCCTGAACAAAATAACTTTTTTCAGACGGGCATTCTCAGTGCCTCTTCTGTTCAGGTGAGGCGCACCCAACTGCTTGGTGTCAGGCCTGCAAAAATTTTAAAAGACCAGTGCTTAAACTTCAATTATGATCTTTCCTGTGAGAAAAATCTCTACAACCACCTTAGCGCTCGACCATGGATCCAAACCAACCTCAACCTGCAGAGCCGTCAGTTACCTCTCAAAATTGCTCCCCCTCAAAACCAGCTCAATCAACTAAAAAGGCCGAACAGGCGTCTAAATCGAAGCCTTCGGTGTCAATGTCAAAGCCCACCTTGACTCATTCCAGTGTCAACACCAAAGTCAACCTCAGTACTGCTGGATACACATATGAAAAAGAAGTAATCAGTGTCTCATAGAACCAAGCACTCTCAAATTTAGCGCCCATGGATAAATCAGACCAGCCTCCTCCGTCTGCAGAAGAACCTGGCCAAGAGGTGGTGTGTCTCAATTTAATGTCTGGGGATGAGGATGTCCCTCTCCTTTTATCTGATGCCATGCTCTCCCCTAATTTCAGTCACTCTCCTGACTGGGGGGAGTATCTTGGTTGAGGTCACTGCACTCAGCATAAGCGAACCCTCGATGCCAAGCAGGCTCCATCTCAGGCCATACATTGATCTTGGCCTTGGACTTGGCACAGAGGAAAAAGCCCTCCTCTGTTTCTCAGATTCCCGGAAGAGTGGAAAACCTGTACAAAACCCATTGTGTCAGTACTACCTTTCTCTCCAAGCATCCTCTCCCTAATTCGTTCATTGTGGATACAACGCAAAATAGAGCTCGAAATTGCTCTGCTTCCACCCCCAACAATCCTGAGGGTAGGTAGATGTCATCAGCTGTAGGGTTTATTCCCTTGCCACTTTTATCGGAGCGTTTCACAGGTGGACTAATTTGCCTCCCATACCAATGTGAAATGCCTACACTTTTGCTCCAGGGCAAGAATAAGACTACGGTCAATGGGTGACACCTTTATGGCTACCTAAAACCCGAGTCTCCTGTACGTCTTTCCTCCCATTCTGCTCCTCCAGTGCACCATCATCAAACTCCGGCAAGATAATGCCAGTGCAATCCTGGTTGCCCAATTGTGGCCCTGCCAACCATGGTTCATGACCCTCCGATCCATGGCTCCCTATTTCTTCTGCCTCCCCCTGCTCCCAAACTTGCTGACCCTTGCTCCCAAACTTGCTGACCCTCAACCAAGGCAAGACTTTTCATCCAGACCTCCAGACACTATACCTCACTGCCTGGATGATTCTCAATAGAGCAGGTTTTGGACTATGCCCACAAACCTTCCACTAAGACTGCATAACTATAAATGGAACATCTTTTCCAAATTCACGTCATCACATAACATACTGGTTGCTCCAATGACACTGGACACAGTTCTTGCCTTCCTTCTGCATCTTTTCCATCGAGGCATCTCACACTTCACTCTGGTCTATATTGTGGCGATTTTTGCTCATCAGCCTCCAAATACGGACTCTGTGTTGTTATTCTGACACCCTACACTCAAACAATTTCTACAGGACCTAAGGAATATTCGTCCTCCATGCAAACCATCTACTCCTCAATGGTCACTCCAGCTCGTCCTTAGTTGATTCATGCGACCACCATTTGAGCCACTGGCGACCACACCAGAAATATTTTTGAAAACTCTTTTTCTCATTGCTATCACTTTGGCTCGTAGGGCCAGTGAGCTCTCTGCTCTCCGTGCTGACCCACCCTTTCTACAATTCCATCCTGACAAGGTCACACTCTACCCTGACCTGACGTTCCTTCCAAAGGGGATGTCTGACTTTCATTTATGGTAGCCCATTGTTCTGCCTACATTCTTCCCTTCATCTGCCAACAACCTAGAGCGCTCATTATACTCTTTGGACGTTCAATGTGCCTTGGCATTCTGTATCTCCTACACTACTTCCTTTTGGAAGTCCAAGAGGCTCTTCATCAATTGCCATGGTCCTTCTAAAGGCTCTCCTGTCACCTCTCAAACCATTTCCAAATGGATTGTCTTCACCATTCATCTGGCTTATGACCTTGCCCACAAACCCTTGCCAGGTCCAGTTCGGACACATCCTAACAGAGCCATAGAAACATCGGTGGTGTTTCTCAGAGGGATGAACTTGATCAATATTTGTAAAGCAGTCACCTGGGCTACACCTTCTACATTTGTTGCCCATTACCGCCTACCGCTGTTCTGGATCTGTTCCTTCCCAAAAGGAAGAATTAGTCAGTGGGGTTGAAAGAGCAGGAACTTTGGAAGGAGGTGTCCAGGGTCTCTTGGGATTTGTTAAACTGAAGAAAGGTAAAGTTTGGAGTAGCATAGCTCTTCACTTTAAGAAGGTTGATTTCAGTAAGCATAAGGTGAGATACCACAATCAGAAATACTTAAAAGGTGAGGTGCTGAAGGCACATTCACAAACAATTCCTACGGAAGACAAAAGTGGGAGACAGAAAAAATCAAGGTGGCTGCATAAGGAGTTTTCAGATGAGCTAAGATTTTAATAGGACATACAGTATATAGAAAATGGAAGGAGAAGCAGATATTCAAAAATTGGTACAAATGAGCAGCTAATATATGTAGAGAGAAGTTTAGAAGGGTGAAAGCATGGAATGAGCCCAAACTTGCCAGAGAGTTTGAAAATAACAAAAAGTGGGTTTTCAATTGTACTCAAATCAAAGAAAAGAGCAAATAAGTTGTAAGTTTCCTGTATTGAAAGGATGAAGGAATACTTATGGGTGAGAGAGAGAAGGCAGAAGCACTGAACATCTGTTTGGTGTTTGTATTTTCCCAAAAAGAAAAACTGTGCTAAATTTGATGCAAGGAGAATTAAGGAGGTAGTAAAAGGGCTGCTGCCCAAGCTGAACAGAGAGGTGATACAGAAACATATACAGTGGGGTCTTGACTTGAGAACTTAATCCGTATTGGAAGGCGGTTCTCAAGTCAAAAAGTCTGTAAGTCAAGTCTCCATTGACCTACAGTGCATTGAAAACCGATTAATCCCGTAACAGGCCGTTTTTGTTCCATTTTGGGTTTTTTTCTGGTCTGTAAGTCAAATCTCAGTCTGCAAGTCAAACCTAAATTTTGCGGCCAGAGAAGTCTGTAACTCAAAAAGTCTGTAAATCAAGCTGTCTGTAAGTCAAGGGTCCACTGTAGCTACTTTAAATAAGTTCAAGTCTGCAGGGTTAAGCGTGCTAAAGGTACTTATATATGAAAATTCTTGAAGAATAAGTGAAAACCATGAAGAACAGAGGTGGATACACGTGCTCTCCATTTTCAAAAAGTGGAAGAAGAGGATTTCGCCAGCTACCGACTGATCATCTAGACATCAATAGCAGGAAAAGTTCTATAACAAATAATTAAACAGTGGCTGAAATCCTGTTGCTTTGTTATGTGTGCAGAATGTAAATGGTACAACATTCAGTAGTTTCTATCTGGCAGATAAGTTGCTGCTGAGATTTTCAGGGAGTGCACCCAGCATTCCCCCTAATTTTCCTCCAGCACTGAGTGGAAACCCCACCCAGCGCATGCAGAGTTCTAGCCGCGACTGGAACAAAATGAGCAACAATACTAACTGCGGGTGCATGGCACTGATATAGTGCTGCACAGCTGCAGAGCTTAGAGGAAACAGGCTTGACATGCACACCAGAATCCTAGCAGAGACTCACTGCCAGTTGGAGGCCACTAAAAATTGTACAGTTTGCGTGTTGCTTGCTTAACAAAGGAAGAGGGTTTTAGGAAGTTATTCTTAAAGCACTTTAAAAAAGAACATGGTGATTGCTAAAAGATGATATTTTTTTCTCAGAAGCATATCATACTGTATCAATAGTATCTCATTTTTAAAAAAGGATGATAAGCTTGTTGATTAAGGAAATGCTGTGGATCTTGGTTTCATCAAGGTTTTGACAACAACCCCCATGATATTCTTGTGGCAAAGCTTTTAAAATGCAGAAAATGTTCTGCATAAATAACTTCAATTATGGTGTGGAGGAGGTGCTCATCCAGTTTACAATTGACGCAAATACTGTAAGTACGGGAAGTTAATACTGTACTTCAGAAGAAAAATCAGAATCGGGCATAATTCAGTATGACATTAATGGACATGAGAATTGTGCAAAAAATAAATAAAAATTTGTTTCAACAGGAAAGAAATTATTTAATTCTGCATTTAGGCAGGAAAAATGGGATGTGCCAATATAGGATGAGAGACAACTAGCTTTGTAGTAGCGTGTGTGAAAAGCATCTGGGGGTACTTAGTAGACCACATGTTTAAAATGAGTCATCAGTGGTTAAGTAGCACTGCAAAACAAAAACAACTACCCCCCTCCAAAAAAAAAAAACCACCTTAAAACCCCAGATGTAATACTAGGATGCATGTCTGGATGAAAGTAAATAATAGTGCTACTCTGTTCTGCTTGGGTCAGAATACTGTGTTATGTTTTAGGCACCACAATTTAAGAATGATATCACCAAGGTGGAATGTATCCAGAAAAGGGTGACCAGATGGAAAAGTTTTAGAAATCAAGCCCTGTGAAGAACAGCTAAGGCTGCTGGGTATGTTTAGCCTGGAAAGAAGAAATCTGAGAGATGATATGATAGTCATCTTTAAATATTTTAAGGGCTATCTAGTGGGAAATGGAACAAATTTATTTTCTGTGGTTCAGTAGAGTAGGATCCAAAGCAATGATTTCAAAGGAGTTTTTGACTAAACATTAAAGAGGAATTTCTTCTTACAGTAATAGCTGTTCAGCGGTGGAATCGAATTTCTCAGAAGGTGGTGGATTTTCTCTGTCATTGGTGTTTATATAGAAGTTGGAGAGCCACTTGTCGTTCATGCTTTCCCTCTGGGCGTCATGGTTCATTGGAGTTGGAGTTGGTGATCTTTGAGTTCTCTTTCAGGTCTACAATATTAGAATCCTGTGATTCAGTGAAAGGCCATAGTCAAAGACTGGGCAGATCCCAACAAACCAATTAGTACAAAGATGGACAAGGTTGCAGTTAAGATCTTTGTAAAACAACAAATGAAGCACAAAAAGCAATCACAGTACTAGCAAAATAAAATCCCTGAAATGAAGAAATGGAGCTGTAGGCCAAATCTACAGTATGTGTAATAAGTTTGAAGGGAATCCACAGAAGTTCTGGATGTGATAAACTTTCTAATGAAATGTTTAGCAGAATTTTTCTAAACCTTCATATAGGAAGGAAAGACAATAACATGTGCATCAGACTCTTTGTACTACATTATTGGATGGGACTAGACCAGTGGTTCCCAATCTTGGGTCCCCAGATGTTCTTGAACTAAAACTCTCAGAAGCCTTCACCAGTAGATGTGCAGAAAGAACTGTAGCAAAAATAGGTACAGTATCCCAGTAAATAGCAAGGCCATATTTTGTTTGGGATTTCAGATAGTAAACATATCAAAACATCTCATCAGAAGGAATTACAAACTTTTATAAAGGCATTTGTAACAAAGGAATGATCAAAGCTGAAACTGTCCGGCTTTGGGGAGACTGTGGTAGTAAAAACAACCCAATTATTAAAAATTAAAGCTTTGTTTCTTGTCTTTTCAGTAACCTTTTCAGTTAACCGTCTCAGGAAATGACTGAAACATGCTTGAAAATAAAAGCCAAGGCGGGGTTATTTAGCACTGTATGGTCATATTGGAGCTGGAAGTTTAGGACTACAGTACAGTGGGGTCTTGACTTGAGAACTTAATCCGTATTGGAAGGCGGTTCTCAAGTCAAAAAGTTCTCAAGTCAAATCTGCATTTCTCATAGGAATGCATTGAAAACCATTTGATCCGTATCTGCTCTTTTCTGTCCATACAAACTAATGGGAAGCTGCTATTCTGCCTTTGACCACTAGAGGGGGGATATTTTGTTTCTTTTTTTCTTAGGTCAAGAAAGGTTCAGGGAAGGCAGGGAAAATACAGTCCAGGCAGTACAGTACCAGGCAGTCTGAAGACTGTCTCCCAATCCACTCTCTAAACGCTGGGAGGAGTGAGGAAGCAGACAGGCACCCTTTTCACTGGCCAACAGTTAACTGAAAGTTCACTTTTTGCACTTTCCCTGCCTCCCACGTGGTTTTTTTTTCAGTTCTTAACTCAAATCTAAGTACTTAAGTCAAGTCAATATTTTCCTATGAGAGTGGTTCTTAAGTCAAAATGTTCTTAACTCAAGCCGTTCTTAAGTCAAGACCCCACTGTACCTAGGCTCCAAAATTACAGTGAAGCTTGGTAGCTTAAACAGTTGCTGCAGTTGATAAATTGTCAGCAAGAGTTGGCTTAGATACCTTGTTTCCCTGAAAATAAGACAGGGTCTTATATTAATTTTTGCTCCAAAAACCACATTAGGGCTTATTTTCAGGGGATGTTTTATTTTACGGTCATGTCATCTTCAGGTTGCTTCACAATGCTGCTGCACAATGGTGGAGGGTGGGGTTTCACTTAACTAGGGCTTGTTTTTGGGGTAGGGCTTATGTTATGAGCATCTTGAAAAATCATACTAGGGCTTATTTTCAGGTTAGATCTTATTTTCAGGGAAACGGGTTAGGAGTTACAGAAATAAGAAGGATCCCCCCCAAAAAAGAATTTTTTTTCTAAAAGATAAAAAATATAGTTATTGGAAACAGTCTAAGATCTTGACAAAAACAGTTATGAAACCATTATACCAGTTCTCTAATCATTATCTCTGTTACTATATACAGTATCAATATTTATAGATTGAAAAATGAACAGGACAACAAATTGAAAGGGCTCCTTACCTGTGTTGTTTATCCTTATGTGAGGAAATAGTAACAATGAAAGCATTGCTTTTCAAATACTGTATTTACTTTTCAAATAAAAAATTTGATAACCTTGATGAAGTAACTAATGTAGCAAGTCAGATCAGTAAAAACTACACTAGAAAAAATTATTTTTATGAGACTTGGCATATGTTTACTTCACCCTCAAACCAATATAAAAAATTGACATATTCTTTGCAGAACCATGATACACTGCCAAGGGGTTTATTAGAATAAATGTAATAGCATAGCTCAGCTGGAATAGCCTTAAGTGTAAAGATACATCACTGGGGACTGAAGTCCAAGATCATCCATCACCATAGTATTCCCAGTTGTGATGTATAGATGTGAATTTCAGACAGTGAAAGCTAACTGGAAAAAAATCAATTGATTCAAAATATGTTAGAGGAGAATTTTATTAATTTGTGGAGTTCCATAAAGATGAATAAGTGGATTCTACATTGAATCAAGCCTGAACTTTCACTAGAAGTTGAAATGACTATAGTGCTTTGGATGCATCAATAAGAAGACTCAGTGGACAGAATGATTTTGTATAGTTAGTTGTACAAATGGCATAATTTTTGGAGGCAAGTTAAGAAATCACTGTAGACAATATCAGTTGCATCTGAGTCCTATAACTTATTATGCAACAGATAATTTCTGCAGAGATTTCTTAACTTGGGCGGTTTGCCTCCAGAAGTTACACCATTTCTACTATGCCAGTGTAACTAGGTATGAGGATTTGTGCCACTGAGAAAGAGTAAAAGTGGAAGGTTGTAGAAAAAGAGAAGAATATTATATAAATTCATTTTATAAAAGAAGCTGTGGCATTTAGTTTGCATACATGTTATTAATGAGAGTAGAACCCTTTGGATAGGGTTGACTGAAGTTAGGATCTACTTGAAAACACATAACAACAGCAATGTAGCATATTGGTGCCATGCACTCTAATGAATTGGCATTTCATGGAAATTTCAAATGAATGGTCTGGCATATCCAACACTGCTATGCCTCCTAGGCAAACACAAGGTTGCTTACATAACACACTCCCTCTTTATTCTTTGCTGCTGCGTTTCAATCTGAGAAGACAGTGAAGTGTTTCTCTTGACGTTTATTAAATATCTATTTATACTTTGCATTCTCCCACTTACCGTACATTTTTCTGCTACTGTTGGTAAACCAGTTTATGGACTGGTTGGTGAACCTTCACAATTTATCCAAGCCATTTACTTTCAGCACAGCCCTTCCTTCAGTTGTCCTTTCTGCTAGCTAGTAGATTTAGTGGAGGGATAGGGTAATGCTAAAACTACTAAAAAGTAGTTTAGAATCTTTCTAACAAGGACATTGCCATTTCTGTGTTTTATCTGAATGAGATGTAAGCCAGATCTTGGTCTTCACCCTTAGGGGGACAGGATCATTCCTCTCAGTATCATCAGAAAGGTTGACTGCTGTTGACATGGTGCTTTGAAAGTTGGCTCTTGTTTGTTACCAACTTCTGCTGTGAGTTGGCTTAATAACAGAACCCTTTGAGAATCCATGTGCACTTGACAAGAGCTGTTGCTTCATTTGCAGCATTCCTGCAGGATATTTCTGATTGCACATATTGCCAGGCTGATATTTCGTCTTGGGTCTTGGCGTTCTCCAGAAATGTGACCCTGATTGTCCAGGCTCCAGCAAATTCATTGTCTGTCTGGATTGACTGTGCTGAGTGCAGTGGTTGCTTTCACTGCATGCACCTAGGAGAGGTACCTTGCTGTTTTCCCTTGTATGGAATTGCACAGAGATCACAAAGAAGAATATGTGTTCTTTATTTGTAACTAGTTTTCTGAGTAGTAATTGTGCAGTCACACAACCATACTTCCTTTTTCACTCCGAGTGTCTAGTTGTCTCACTTCTTGCTCTGACACTTTACTTAGAAGAGCTGCAATGCTGATCTGTTGAAGAATGCATTAGGCACCTTAAGTGTGCCCTGTGGGGGTATGCCCAGCACCAGAACCATTAATGTCTCATAGGTCCAAGGAGCCATACATGCTCATCCCTGGAACTTGAAGAGATTTACCCAGTTTTGGAGGCCATCTGCAGCTCACCACTACTCTAGAAGGTTTTGAACTTTTGCATGGATGCAGCATCCATATGGTGAGATTGCAGGGATGATGTCTCGAAGAACTACAGTTACAGGTAAACAGCTGTTATCTCTGATTATTGGACTTCCCTTCCACAAACAAAGATGCTGGCATGTTCACACAGTTTGAGTTTTTCTGGCAAAAGAAAAAAGAAAAGAAAAAAAGAAAAAAATCCAAGTGGTTCATATTATGCATAATTGTAGTTAATAAAACATTACATTGCAGAGAAAGATAATTATATTTCACATGTTTCCAGAAACATGTTTATATCCTAATTTGGAGTCAAGAGTCCAGTACTTAATTACTTACAAAAAGTATGTGTGGTTTTTCCATATGCAGTCGACTCAAAGAACAAGAATGATCAGATAATATATAAAAAACATATTTTTAAGCAAAAAACTCTAACCATGTTCTCTACTGATCCATCATTTCCCGATGTTAACTAGGGAAATTAGTGAAGGAGTCCTTTTAACTAGAATTATTTGAAAGTTTTTGAAACAGTAGCCAGTGTTTATACAGGGTTCTAAGATGTAGTGGTTGGTAGATTCAATTTGTATTTCATACCTAGAGATAATTTAGGACCCCTGTTTGGTACAGTATTCAGTTTCTTTCTTTTGAAGCTTTGTTCTGTAAATAGCAGCAGTGATTAATGGCTAAAAGTGATTAGCAGCTAAAGAATTGAAAGAATTGTGATCCACTCCTTTATCTGTAAATGACTTCAGTAAAGCTTTTGATTTATTTGAAAGAATATCTTCTAAGAATAGTGAGAATATCTTCATTATAGCAAATGTTTAGTACCGTAAGCTCTTGTCTGTTTGACAATAGCTTTAGCATCCTGAGAATCTTTTCTGTCAAAACTGGAAAATTTAGTCTTTAGTTGACTTTAGCTCAGTTAAATTAGAAACTAGCCTTCTAAACCTTATCAGATATAAAACACATATTTGGCAAAAAGGCATAAATCCAGATCTCCACATAGTTAAAGAAAATTGTCCTCCTTAGGTAGTTAATGGGCACTGACAGCAATATATAATTGCTGAACTGCACAACAGCTGTGGATTCATCTTGGATTTAAATTACAATTTTTAATAGCCCATTTCCACAAGTTGCTCATTAAGTACTGTACAGAGATAATATATCTTTCTGTGTGTCATAGCTGTTTAATAAGAAGATACTTATGTCTGAAAGATTAATGACTGTACTCGCTTTTTACCAGGTGGATAGCCATGCTAGTATTAACCAGCAAAAACAAGGAGTCTAGTGGCATACGTTTTTCTGGACTGTTGTCTGTTTCTTCAGATGGATCTGTAGAAGTGAGCAATCATGCAAGAAAGGTAATGCCAAATAAAACTTGGTATAGTCCATTTCAGGTACCATGGCTAAGACAAGGCTTTTTTTTTGTTGGTGTGCAACCTCTAGGGGTGCTCCCAGATGAAGCATCTTGAAATTTATCTGATTCAAACAATCCCATCTTCTTCTGCCTATAACCCCAACATATTTCTCCATCACTTCTTGGAATCTTTTCTTTCCACAGAAAATATGTCAAGGAGGAAAGACAGGATTAGTAGCCAGTGATTCTTCCTTAGTAGAGTGTGTGTACCCCTATGCTGTCCTTCAGTAAAGGGAGAGGTTGAAGAGCCTCCTCAGCGTAGTCATCAGAACACAGCAGCAACCACAGTCTTATCATAGAACTATATACACAGGCTGTCTGGCCTTGAGCCCAAGTCCCCGAAGAGACTCCCCAATCCTTCCAGTCCTGGCAAGTTAGCTTCCTTCAGTTTCTTGCCTTTCACCTGAGTTCCCAGTCTCTTCACTTGGAGGTTCAAGGTACAGTCCTAACTGGACGTAGTTCAGGTTAGCCTGGTTCCCTGGCCCCTGCAACTAGATGCTGGCTCTTTCTGCCCCTGCTGGTTTTGCTCCAGCTGCCTCAGCCATTTAAACTCTCACAGCCTCTGCCAGTGACAAAGTTTGATCAGCATGAGTGGTGACAGTGAGCCCACCTAGTTTCAACACTTGGTCCTTGATGGTTTGTTCCTTGGTTGCAGGCTGGGCTTCCACTTTAGTTGCTAGAGCTGGAGCCAGGTTATCAGGCATGTAACAAAAGGAGGAGGGCATGACCAGGATAAAGGGGGTCATTTGCAGGCTCTGGCCTGTCATTCCATGCCTCCTCAGCACCTTCCTCACTCTTGCTCCCCCCCCCCCATTCCAATCCTTGGTTTTCTCCTCCTCACCCTTTATAATCCTATCTGCCCCAGGTGTTCCCATTTCTCCTCCCTCTTCCTGCTTTGGTGCAGATGCTTATCGCCAAGACTGTCTCTTTTGACAGGTCAGTCTCCTACTGGCAGAGCCATTCTCACCAACTCTGAGGTGGCAAAGTCCCTAACTTCTCCTTCTGCAGGCTGGGTCCCATGGAGTCTGTGGAATACACTTTGGATGACCCTTGCTCTGCCTGCCAGCCACCTTGTCACATAGAGCTAGGAAACCTCTCTCTGGATATAGCTTATGTTTGACAGAGATTCCCTTCCCGATGTTGACTCCTGTCGTAAGGCAAAAAGGCTTTCTTAATTACTTCCTGCAAACTGTACAATAGCCACTCTTGATTTAGCAGGGCTTGAGTGTGAACATTTGAATCAGAACACAGTTAAGCCCTCTAAGGATTGTTGGTACTGTGATCTCCTCACCACTGGCTATGTTGGACTGGGGCTAATGGAAATTGCAGTCCGGGATACTGCACTTTGCCCACCCTTGATCCAAAGGCAGTACTGTAATGTAAAACATTCTACTGTACTTTCCTCTAAGGGTTGTGGTTTACCCATGTCACTTTATCTTTTCCATTCCTTCTAAACCACTTAAGCAGTTTAAAGGAATACAAGAGACAACAATGGCTTGAGATTTCAGAATGTACGCAGAATATTGTTTTTTCTTGCTTGTACTCTGGGAATGACATTAGGACTGAAAAGAATATATACATGCTTTTGTATGTTCTGTTCACTAGTGATTCTACATTTTGTGTGTACTAAGTTCAGAGATCCCTAGATATATTGACTGCTAGGTATCAAATTCCTTTTCCAGCCATTTTCAACAGACTTCTGTCATTCTTCATAAATTTTAAAGTAGTCTGTGAAATGGTGGATGATATTATAAGCATATGGTAATATATTTGTTCTTTAAACTCTTGTGTCCCCTTTCAGTGTTTTCCAGACCAATATTAATTGATGGTTAGGGAAGAGATGTTCCTGTAGATGTATGACATAAGGTGATTATGTGTACCCTAAATGCATGCCTGGGGGTCCTCTCATATACTTTAAACTTTCTTCTGAGATTTTCTTTAATCAAAATTTAACTTTCTTGTAAAGAAAGTCTTTTCTCATTGGATCCAATATTTCCTCATAAAAAATATCTTCACTCTTTGTGAAATTACCACACTTGAATTTTCTTTTATTTGAGGCATGTTTGCGTTACTATGAATTTTCCTTGAATTTCATGCACAGAGAACTAAATTGTAGGATCACCTTAGTGTGTGACTGCTGACAACTCTAGGAAAGGGGTGTGGGAACTTTATCCCCACAGAGTTCCAGCCCTTAAAATGTGCACTCAGGTTGTTGTGTGATTGTTTTAAGCATGTGCTGAGTTTTATGTATACTGACTTACTCACCTTTCTGCATTGTACGCTGGATGTTCCTGACTGTTTAGGATACACATGTCTATACTTAGAAGAAGAAGTTGTTCATCTGGAAGCCAGAGCATGGATCCAGACCCTAAAATTCTGGTTGCTGCTACACTTCTTAGCTGAACTGTCTGCTTATGTGTACTATATGCTAAGTGATTCTTTTATCAGCAAGTCGCTGTTTTTAATCCAACATGAAACTAGGTCCTTGGGCACACCCCTTGATTCTATTGTAATGTTTGGACAGCAACAAACCTATAGGACACTTACTCAGAGACATTATGATACTGAGAAACAGGAATTGTTCTCCTTAGCAAACAGAACCTGCTCTCCTTTAGCATTTGGTGCCTTTCCATCCTATGGGACTCCTGCAGATTATTCAACTATGCTGTGATCACCCCAGGCCTGTGGGGCATCCGTGCTCACCATATTTAATGGCCTACTCTCAGCCTTACTTTGAGTTAAATTTCAGGGAATTCCTTACCAAAAAGGATACTGCCCATAAGAGTTCAGGGTGCCTGAATTTTTGTCACATAGTCTTCTATATTGTGTATTTTATTAACAAATTAGGAGTGATCTGATTTGCCCCCTGCTGCATAAATTTCAAGGTTGCTCAGGTAAATGGTTGGTCATGTGTTGCCTATTAGACCAGAACTCTCATATAATGGCTCTCAAGTGGTTAACTTCTTCATAGCTGCAATATGTAGAAGGGCTGCGTTTCTTGCTGATGCTTGGTCTTTGTATTTATTTATTGTTCTTTCTTTTTGTATGCACTGTTTTTATGTATTTGTATGGGTCATATGACTGTAATGAACTTTATTATTATTATAGACTGACTTATAAAGAGCCATCAGAAACAGATGTCACCAGTTAACTGCAGCGGTGTGCTAGGAGCCCATTTATGTAAAGGTCATCATCACCCTTATGACAGTTCCATGATACTTTTCAGTTTCTGATGTTAGTCATAGAACTCTGTGTGAGCTAAATATTTTTCATTTAATAGTCACGATTCAACCCCAGTTTCACAAGCTTGCTAAGAATGGTATAACTAGGTTATTGTCAGTGAAAAGTGTTTATATTATCCATGGTGTGATAGTGGGTTGCTGTTGTTGTTTGTTGAGGTACCCAGACTTTCAAAGAGCTTTGCACAAAGTCCTTTTGTGGAGCAGGAAGTGGTAATACTGTACAGTTAAGCTGCTTAGGTCCCATTGAAGCCCCTGTGAGTTAAGCAGCCTGGCGTAGTATAGGACTGCAGCTACAGTGATTTGTTTGACTTGTGGCAGAGGTGCTTGATATGCAGCAAGATACTACCTCTTTTATTGCAAATAATGATTTTCACCATTAACAACTATATTTGATGAAGGAGTTCATGATGTTTGTGTTTATGTTTGTGCAATTGTTTTAGCACTGCTACTGACTTGGCTGTGTCCTTTCCTGAGCATCTGCCATAAGTACTGGAAACAGCATCCATTGGGACAAGTCCTTTGTGCTTTCTTCCAGCATGTGTGTTTCTTTTCAGCAAAGGAAATTAGCTCCCTGTTGGTTGGAAACTGAACAAGAAAATGCCACAGAGGAAACAGCATGAAGATTTCTCTCTGTTCTGGAGTAGGGGGGGCAGCTTTAATCAGCAAATGATTCAGTTCCAGGGCAGGATTTAAATCTCTGAGCAAGATCAGGCAGACAAGTGACCATAAATACTGTTCAGTGCTTCTTAACATGAATGGTGGTAAAGCTCCAGGTCTATAGAGCCTGTGTCCTGAGCACGCTCCTGTACTGCAGTGAGTCCTGGACACTTTGTGCACGACAGGAGAGGAAGCTGAACACCTTCCATATGCGTTGTCTCCGATGTATACCGTATTTTTTGCTTCATAAGACACATCAGACCTTAAGACACACATAATTTTTAGAGTAGGAAAACGGAAAATATATTCTGAACCAAATAGTGTAATAAAATATTTAATAAACTATAATAGAATAACATTTGAACCATGTAAAGTGAACAGCAGTCAACAGTGGCATTAAGAACCATTACCACTGACTTCCGGCTTGACGTCGCGACGAGACAGCAGCAGGAGGACAGAGCTCTGTCCCCTGGGCTGAATTCTGACCCGTTTTGGGACACCGCAAGGTGTCGGAACCACCCTGGAGGGGTGGTGAACTGGGGGAGAAAGCCTGTTGATCACGGGGGGCGGTGGCCACCCCAGTTCAATCCAGGAAAGTCCCTAATCAGCCAATGGGCAGAAATAAGCAGCTTCGGTGAGCTTCCAGGTCGCTGGCAGCCGTCTGAGAGAAGCAAGGAACAGCACCTGGCATCGCTGTCTTTCCATCGGGTGAGAATTCTTTTGCAACTAATTGCCTACGTACCCCTATATATGGAAAAAAAGAATTGCTATCTTATCTCAGTAACTTTTTAAAGCGGCAGAAAATCTGGTGAGAGGGATAGCTGAAGAAAGTAACTTTTTTTAATTACACTTTAAGAATATTTACAACCTGGCGTTATAAGTTTAAGAGACCTTCTTCAAATTAAGTGTGGACATTGTTTTGTCTATCTAAAGTGTTTGGAATGATTCCCAGAAGAGGTGGCCTTGGACATTCTGTTATTGCTTAAGGCTGAAAAACTGTTCATCTCCTCATGAGCTTCTCTTTGCATTTGGCCGGAATTAACCCTAAAGTAGACTTTTCAAAAACTGTTCCTTGGGTCGAATTTGGTTCAACTCTACATAGCCAAAGCGGAACTCCTGAAATGACTCTGGAAATTTGGAATATCTGTTTATAAGCACCTAGGCAGCA
Source organism: Pogona vitticeps (assembly GCF_051106095.1). NCBI lineage: Eukaryota > Metazoa > Chordata > Lepidosauria > Squamata > Agamidae > Pogona > Pogona vitticeps. The sequence goes on along the minus strand of NC_135784.1, from coordinate 177,353,989 downwards.
GAAACAGAATGGCACAACAAGGACAATTTTGGAATGAAGTAAAATTTAGGCTTCAACAAATATTAATGATCGTGACATCTCATTATGAAGAGGCAAAGTTATCCAATCAACATCAGAAGGACTATAGTCCACAAGCAACTGAAAACAACAAGGAAGGAAATGGGAGTATCACAGATGATGTATGCCAAGCAGCTTGAGAAAGTTAATCTAAGAGAAACATCAGTCTTGGACCAGAGGAGAGTACCAAGGGAAGACAAAGGGGAAAAAACAGCAAAATTAACCAAAAAAAAGCCTGGAAGACTCATTGAAGATAGACCAAGTACAAAAAATTGACATAAATCAGATCTACAAAATGGTTTTAGAGGACATGAAAGATGACAGCATGTTTAGAGATATAGCAGGGAATGAAAAAAGAGGAACCAGAGAGGGAATTACCTAGAAAGATGAAAAAAGGGAAAACAAGGAAGGGCCCCTTAATATTGGAAACATGTTTATATTTATCATTTGGATCTGTAAAAGGGTATATTCTATATATTAAAAGGAGAACTAAATTGAAATAAGGGAGCCCGAATCAGGGTAAAGATGTAATATGGTGACTTTTTATTTTAGGCAAACTAAACTAGATATACAGCTGGGTCATGGATCTGGAACCACTTTCAATAAGAATGTTATTAGAAGATCTTGAGAACTTTATATAATATGAGAGTAATATTATGATAGTAGCTATACTATATACTAAAATCTGTATACGAATGGTTTGAAAGAAGGTCGGAATTTGGGGGGGATAATTGAGAAGACACTGAGATGTAAAAAACAAATAATTGTAAGCAAGTATGTAACACGATGTCTAATAAGCACAAACAATGTAGATAGATTGGAAAATTAATAAAAAATGTTTTTTTTAAAAAAGAAGCATTACCACTGTCATTAACAAATGGAGAGACTTAAAGCTTTGTGTACTCTAGTTTATATACCATAAATTTGCGTACCATAAATTTAATTTAAGTACAGTACATGTAGACCATTATCAGCCAGTGATAAGACCTATACCACGCTACCTATATTTTCCATTTCCTTTCATCCACCTCCTCCCCATGCTTATAGAAATGTCTCAATGACAGATGAGATTGTTGTGCAACTCTGCCCAGCTACAGCTCAAGCCTATATTAAGTTAGAAATGGTTTGTCTGTTTTGGCACTACATTGAGAGGTCCCTTTTAGTTGTGTGGAGGATAAATAGTGGAATTAAACTATTTAACAGCTGGTTTTCCTTATTTACTTTAGGTTATGCAAAAGAACAGCAACACAAAGCTTAACCCATTCACCAGCAGTAGCACATGCTCAGCATAAGGACAAATCTCAGGTTTCTGACATAATTGAACATTTATAGCATGCAAGGCACAACAGGTTAGGCCAAACAAAGCCAAAAAAACTGAATACAAACTATAGTAGCTGAAATCAGGAAGCAGGTACTGTAATCCAGTTAGAAGTCACAAGGCACAGTTAGTTTCCTTGCTGCAACACCCAACACCCTTTGGAAATACATTCTCTATTAGATGCCCATAACTAGTTGAAAGGTTTGCAAGTTGAATCCAAATTTCCCATAGAAATGCATTGAAAATTAATTAATGCATTTTTATGGGGGGGAAAGGTCAGAAACTTTTAAAAACTTAAAAGAAAGTCACTTACCAGGTACTGTAGACTGAGCCTTGCTCTTCACAGTGCCTTAGGTAGACCCCAGAACAGTCAAAAAAGAGCCCCAAACAGCTAAAAGCCAGCAGGCAGCCGGCAGTCATTTTGTGCTCTTCTCTGCTCCTGCCTCCTGCCCCTCCTCTCTCCCCACCTAACAGCTGATTGGCGCTGGTCAGAAACGCTTCCCAGGCTAGCAGGTTTCAACTCAAATGAGCACCTTTTCACCCAAACAGGGTTTAACCCCAAACAAGCAGCTTTTAAAGAAAAACAAGCAGATTTTTAAGGCAAGCATGCACGTTTCTACACAAGCAGGTTTCAACTCAAACAGAGGACCTTTTCACCCAAGCACGGTTTAACCCAAGGCTATTGGCCTTGCTGGTTTTCCAGGTAGGCTGCATGAAGCAGATCCTGGAAAGCCAGGAGTGCAGAATGGTGAGGTCCAAACAAAAAGCAGTCTCTGGTGCCAGTTCAGAGGCCTCCCAGCATGGCAGTGGGAGGCTTCTGGGTGGTGGTGGCTGAACCCTTTTTTACTGCACATACTTTCTCCCCCACTATTTGGGGGGGGGAGTGCATCTTATGGAGTGATATTTGGTATCACCTGGCAGGACAAAGTTCCAAACAGAGTAGTCCTAGAATGAGCTGGAATTTTTAGCATGTATACATTACTGAAACAGCGACGTCTACATTGGCTTGGGCATGTCGTGAGAATGGCTGATGGTTGGATTCCAAAAGATCTCCTGTATGGAGAATTAGTGCAGGGAAATCGTCCCAGAGGGAAACCACAACTGCGATACAAGGACATCTGCAAGCAGGATCTGAAGGCCTTAGGAATGGACCTCAACAGATGGGAAACCCTGACATTTGAACGTTCAGCCTGGAGGCAGGCTTTGCATCACAGCCTCTCCCAATTTGAAGAGTCCCTTGTCCAGCAGGCTGAGGCAAAGAGGCAGTCATGAAAGCAACAAAATCAGGGAACCAGGCAAAATTTGTTTCATCACTTTTTGTATAGTGGTGTGAGTTAAATGTAATGTAGTGGTGTTGGTTAAACGTAATGTAAAGTTTAAAACAAACCAAAGACCACACTGTAAAACCATGAGATAGTGTTACTGCAGACTGTTCAATGTTTTTAAATTCCTTTCCTGCATACCTAAGTAGTTTCAAACTAAGTAACTGTATAAGACTTTTCTGACTTCCTTGTCTGCTAGACATGATAATCACCTTGGGCAAAAGAGGGAAATAGGTGTTTAATTATGCTATATACCTGAGTTGAAGCAAACTTCACATTATCTCTTAAATATAAAAGACTGTAATATAGTCTGTCACACACTAGTAGGTCCAAACAATGTACTAGATAGCAGGTCACAAATATATTTTCTCCCAGATTTCTTGAAAATTGGGGTGTATTTCAGCAAATAATTGAAAACTTTTCTTCCCTCTGAAACAGAAGCACAGTGTTTGCATTATCATCAAAACAGACCCTTTATTTCAAATAAATTAATACATCCTTGGCCCAAGACAGGTTCTGGAGAAGAGCTCCTTTGAATTTTAGATGTTTTGAGGGGAACAGGCTGTATGAGTTCTGCATTATGAAATTTGTGAGACCTTGGCCAGGGTGTCCTTAGTCCGCTGATAATGACCATAATCTCTTATCAGAAGCAAAAGAATGAAGTGGAGGGCTAAGTACAGATATTCTCGATGTTACACTTCTCTGAGGACCACCTGAATAGGACCTCTTAGATCAGTGTTTTGGAATCTCTGTACAGTACTTGATTGCAATATTCAGGTTGTGTAGATGAAAAGGGCAATTCATTTGCATTTAGTTTAAATTACCATTTTGACAGGAACAGAAGCAGATTTTGTCAGCACTCCAATAGTGTCCCACGGTGTATCTATTTATTTTCTCTTAAATCTGTGAATGGTTTTGATTGAGTCTTGTGGAAAGAAGTAAAATGCCATTACAGTATTGATGGATAACTCTTGTAGTGGGGATGAAAGCTGCTCTTTACCCATCATACTAGATAGTGTGCAGTTCCCATTGGTAGAGAGGTGAATTTGATTCTTCTCTTTTCAAGAGACTGCAAAATCCAAACTGTTACTGCACATGAAAACATCTTTACTAGGCTTGGCCTTTAGATGCTGAAATCGTGAACTTTTACTTAGTCCAACCTCCAGTGCTGTTTCACAGAGGAATGTAGCCATTCTTCTGTAATGATTTGCCGATAGTATGTTGTCACTAAGCATGGCATTATGCTTTCCTGAAAAAAATGTTTGTTTTAGGCCTTATGACAATAGCAAAGTAGTATTACAGTACTGTATTTTGAAGGAAACAGTGAAGATGCTAGTGCTTTTCTGGCCAAGGACAGAAAGATTTTCCCCCTCATTAATTGGAAGTCTCTTCAAAGCACTGTCTTTTGCAAAGAAAACAGTAGAGAAAAAGAGGTTGGCATTTTAGCTAAAACATTGTCAAAGGAAATCTGGATTCTGTTTCCCACTATCTTTGATGCTTTTGTGTGATCCTTAACACAGTATTCTGCTGCTGCAGAAAATCTTAATAGATTTGTTGTCCTCTAATAGCACTAGTTATATTCCAGCCTTTCCAAATGCATTTTCAAAACAGAATTTGGACCACTGCCTAAGTAAATTCTTGTGGTCTGAGAACTCTGCCTGGTACAAAATCCAAATCCTGTTTTCTTAACTGATGCATTTTCTTATTGTCCTTTCTTTCCTTGTCACCACTGTGCAAATACATAGTTTCCAGATATAATAAAAAGTAAGCTGTTGCCTTTTCTTATTATTATTTTAAATTTTACAATGGGCAACTGCTGTGAAGGTGTGGGATTTGTTGGAAATTGGTGTTTTGTTTTCAGCCTCAGTAATCATTGCCAAGGCCACTAGAGCAAAAACTTGCTTGAGAAAAGCTGAAGGCCCAGGGTAGGCATCAGCAGTGAGTCTTGCCAGAAGATTGAAGCTATAGCAGTTGCTTGTAGTGCAATGTGAAATCTGTTTTGCGTTCAGTAGAACAAGAATGGGTAGATGTATCTGTGAAGATTCTCAGTCATCGAAGAATGGGGAGACTCTTGTGGATCAAGTCTAAGTGGTAGCCACATTCCAGGAGGCAGGGGCAAAGGCAAAAAAAGGAACCAAAGAATATTTGGGGTTAAAGGTCTTATTGCCCTTAGTAGGACACAGGGGGAGGTTTTAGAATGAGGGAAAACATGCAAAAGTTAGGAAACCATCAAATGATGGTGTTATGAGGAATGGTGTGGCCAATTTGGGAAACTTCTAACCACCAGATTCAGACCCCAGTAGTGTTTGGGCCCATCTTTTTCTTCCTTTGCCCATTTATTTCTCTTGCTTCTCCAGCTTAATGTCTAAATGAAAGAAAATTTCTTTATGTTGTTTTAAAAGTACTTACTGTTAACGTTCAGTGTTCTATAAAAACTGTTAACGTTCAGTGTTCTATAAAAGTACTTACTGTTAACGTTCAGTGTTCTATTATTTAGAATGTGGTCCAGTTTATTAGTAATGTAGGTATCAGTTAAACCTGCCTTCCACAATCTGCTGCCTCCAGATGTGTTAGATGGGGACATTGGCTGGGGATGATTGGAGTGGTAGATCATCACGTGTTCTAGAGGTCGAAAGATTGGAGAAAGTTTATCTGAAGTGCTACTTTGTCCCCAAAAAGCCACTTCATTTTAGAAGAGAGAGTAGGTAAGGTTTGCTCAAATGTTCAATTATACACAGCTTTTACTTCTCATCAGCTGCATTTTCAATTCCTTTTTTGTTGCTTCTGCTGTTTTATTTTGTAAGCCACGCAAAGCACTTGCCCTTATTGCCCGATAGTATCAACCCAGCTATCAGCACATGAGATGACTGTTTATTTTGGCTTATTAAAGGGTAAGAGATTATATTGAAAGACAAGTCCTTAAAAGGTGATTTGGAGAAAGGAAATAGAGAAACTGAGCTCGTCATGGAAATTGGCTTCATAGGCAGGTGATCTGCATTTAAGTAAACAGCTACGCTTTCTCCATGTTCCAAAGCTTGCTAGGGAAGTTTTGTATTTGCAATTGTAGTTCCTGAGAGTGACTGACAACAGGATTTCATCTAAAGCCTTAGAAACCACTGTATAAGAAAAACCAAACAAAGGGTTTGACAAGGGGTTTTAATGTTTAACTGTTTAGTTTTCAAAATTTGCTTTTATACTGCTTTCTGACATTTTGGCTGAATTTATCATTCAGGTATTGTGTAAGCCATCCTCAGTCTGTTTATTGGAAGGACGGTGGAATGTACATAAAATAAATGAACGTATGAACTCTCTTAAATTTACCAACAAATGTTACCAAATTAATGTTCTTGAATTTTATCAATGGTAGCTATAAAATGTATTTATTGTACATTAATATTTATTTTGCCCTTCTTTTACTGGTGAAAGAACTGAAAACAGCTAATTAGACCCAGCAACAATCAGAATTAAAAGGATAATACTTCCTGTCTTGACAACCATAAAGCAATAAGTACAAACAGCACAAGAAAATAGGAAAACAGAAATGAATAATATTTCATAATAAGGCAACACAGAGTTAAACCTTATTGATAAAGAAAGAATTTAATATCCTAGCAGAACATCAATAAAGATAAAAATAATATCTGTATTACAACAAGGAATTTCATGGAACTTACCTTGGAAATGACCTTCTGGAGTATTACCACCAAACAACCAGTCATTTTTATTGTTTATTCTCTTTCCAGAAACAATACGCTTAGAGTAATTTTGAAGAAAGCAGGACCAAAACAACAGTACACTCCTATGCATGTAAAATAGAAATGGTTTTGTAACAAACACCAGGAACAAAACAGTATTTTTATTGCTACTTAAAGCAAAATGAAATCATGTGGTTTTTAAAGATGAGGACTAGGTGCCCAGAAATGCACTAGTAGCTAGCACAACTGACACGGCGAAGTTATCATACGATTCAGAAACTGCTCTGGTCAGAATTTTCATTGCAGTGTTGCACACCAACTGATCTTTTTGAGTGGTTTTCAAGCGCAGCTCCACAGAGAATATGCCACTGTAATCCTTCCATATTGTAAGGAAGGCATACATCATTGCAGTGCTTTAGGCCAGGGGTGTCCAACTTTTCACCTTCCCTGGGTCACATTAGAAGATGAAAATTTGGTTTGGGCCACACATAAATTTGGTTTGGGCCGCATAGGGGGGCAGCCGTAGCCATCCTCCGCAGCCCCGCTCCAAGCGCACTTACCAGCAGCTGCGATCTCAGACAGCAGAGGCTGCCAGCTTCGACTCCGTTGGGTTTATGGGGCCAGGAGGGGGTCCACCTATTGACGGGACAACGCAATGCAGTCACACAGCTCCCCTCCCCTCCCGCTCCTTCCTTCCTTCCCTCTCTCCCCCCTACTGTTGTGACGTGCCCCAGCCACATTTCGGCTGCAAGAGCCGGCAGTGTAACTTGAAACTTTGGAATTTCTTCAAAATAAAAAACTGCACTGGGCTGCATTACGAGTTGACCTGGGCCGCATGCGGCCCATGGGCCGCAGGTTGAACAAGCCTGCTTTAGGTAGAGATTTCCTGTTTTGGCAGGGTGCTGGACTCAATCACAATTGTGGTTTCTTCCAACCCTAGTTTTTTGTGATTCTATAACAGAATCTTACTGTACTACTGTACATTCTAAGTTGGCCACAGCTTCTGGCCACAGCTGTCATCTGAGCATCCAAAAGCAAGACCAAGTTCACGAATTACTCACAAGCTTGTGAAACTGATCTTTTGTGGGAGTGTAACCTTATCTAGAACAAGCCAACATTCTATCTCTAGATCAGTAGATCTCTTGACCAGCAGCATTTGTCTTGTCTGGGTTTAATTTCAGTTCATTTGCTCTCATTTACTCTCATAATTGATACAGATATTAATTTTAGAACCTTGACATCCTCTCTAGAATAACACAATAAAAACAGTAAAAATGTTGTGCATCCCTAAATATTATTTAATATTGATAGATAAGATAAATACTTTACATACAGAAAGTTCAAAGTTTAACTGCTAACATCTCTAGACATTACTATTAAAGATCCATACTTGAAGCTCTGGAGAGCAGTTGCTAGTCATTGTTAATAATATTGGAGCAAATGGTTAGATGGTGTATAAGGTACAGTATACTTCTTATGTTCTTCTTATGTTCTTGAGGTAGAGATGAAGACATTTATATAATGTAGTGCAGTGGTTCTTAACCTTTTCTTTACCATGAATCTCCTTTAAATGTCTTTTGTTGGTGCGGACCACCATGACTTTACTCAAGATTTAGAACCCTAAAATGCATCAAATATTTAAGGTTTCTTATGAAGGGTCTTCAGATTTGGAGAAAAGGGAGAAATAAGTCAATCTGTTAATGTGCACATTCCTGCTATTGTATTTTCATTGGAATGTGCCATACAAATCAAGAAGAAGAAGAAGTGCAAAATTAGTGCACTGGTAATTATGCAAAAAATATGACTTGTCTTCTCTACCTGATATGAGAACATTAGGTAGAGAAGGTGTCAGAAAATGAAGAAGTCAAGATCTTTTGGGATTTCCAAATTGAAACTGATAGACACCCAGACCAGACATAGTAGTAATAGAACGAAGAACTGTCTGGATCATTGGTATTGCAATTCCAGGTGATGCCAGAGTTGAAAATAAAGAATTGGAAAAACTAACAAAATACAGAGACCTGGCAATCAAAACATATTGCTTGTGGATAAAACACGCTTCATTGGTCCCCATGGTCATTGGGGCTTTGAGAACAATATCAGGAAATTTCACACAGTATTATAAGCAGTTCCGGATCTCAGAAATAACACCATCAGAGCTACAAAAAATGGCAAGATTAGTAACAGCATACATAAGGTAAAGGTAAAGGTAAAGGTTCCCCTTGACAATTTTTGTCCAGTCGTGTTCGACTCTAGGGGCGGTGCTCATCCCCCTTTCCAAGCCATAGAGCCAGCGTTTTTGTCCGAAGACAATCTTCCGTGGTCACATGGCCAGTGCGACTTAAACATGGAACGCTGTTACCTTCCCACCGAGGTGGTCCCTATTTATCTACTTGCATTTGCATGTTTTCGAACCGCTAGGTTGGCGAGAGCTGGGACAAACGACGGGCGCTCACTCCTTCATGTGGATTCGATCTTATGACTGCTGGTCTTCTGACCCTGCAGCACAGGCTTCTGCGGTTTAGCCTGCAGCGCCACCACGTCCCCAAATAGCATACATACTATTCCAATATTTAAGAGATACTTAGGTTTTTGGTTAAAACTTGTATCTGTTATATAATACTAATCAATATTTTTATAATTTTGATTGATTGTGCCTGTTGTTGTTGTTATTATTGTAGTAGTAGTAGTAGTAGTAGTAGTAGTAGTAGTAGTAGTAGTAGTAGTAGTAACTGAAATTACAAGTGTATAAAATCATTAATATAATGACATACCTGTACAAAAGTCACATGAAAATAAAAACTAGAAAATGACATGAATATAATTTGAACAAAATAGTAACTCATTAAATACAAGTTGAGTGGAAAAAAGGGAACATGTTGTATTCATATAATTATAATTAATGAGAAGGCAGGTGCTGCATTTAACTTACAAGCCTTGTTATATCGGGCTTAATAGCTGAAACTTGTATTCTGAGTTCTGACTACGTTTTTCAATCAGTTTCTATATTTATTTTTAAGATAAATGAGAGCAGAGAATTATTTTTCACACAAGTATGTCATAGGTAATACTTTCATAGTTCTCTTTGATAGTTCCAGAAAACATGCTTGTAGGTGAGAAATTTGGAAGGGACTGTTTCTTGAACACAAATAAGCAAGGGAAATTAAGATTTTGTTCTATATTTCCTTTTCTTTCTTTCTTTCTTTCTTTCTTTCTTTCTTTCTTTCTTTCTTTCTTTCTTTCTTTCTTTCTTTCTTTCTTTCTTTCTTTCTTTCTTTCTTTCTTTCATTCTTTCTTCCTTTTTTTCTTTCTTTCATTCTTTCATTCTTTCATTATTTCTTTCTATTTTAACTGCAAAAGATAATAATTTCTTCAAGCCTTCATGGATCCCCTGTGAGGACATTGTGCTCCCCCGGGGGTCCATGGACCACAGGTTAAGAACCCATGGTATAGTGGATAGAGTGATGATTCAGGGTCCAGGAGAGCTGTGTTTGAATCCCTGCTTGACAATGGAATCTCAGGGCTTGACTACATGACTTAGTTGGAGTGGGCTGGAATGGGTTAAATCATCACCATCATCACCTTTGAATTGCAGAACTGGAAGGGACCCTATGGATCATCAAGTCCAGTCCTAGTCAAGGAGGGACAGTGGCAAATTGGGTTCTCCCAGACCTAAACCACTGAGCTATCCAACAGTTAGAGTTGCTTAAGATCACAGGCAGGTCCTGTATGTTATTTGGGACAAGTATCCACATGTCATAAGCAGCTCAAGTAACCCTATACAGTATATGGTTATCTTCCTTTAAGAAAATTTTTTAAAAAAATCCAGTGTTTTCTCTTCAGTCTTGAGCTGCTTTGTCAAGAGGCAGGAGAGGAGATCACAGATCTGGTGAAAGATGTATTCAGATCTGAGCAGAGCATTTTGAAACGGAAGAGACAAATGCTTTGGAATTGTGAATCTGGCCAGATCCAGTTTTCAAAAGTCATTCCTTCCTGAAAGGGGTAACCCTTTCTCAACTGTGTAAGGAGTACTCTAAAACTCTTGAGCGAGGATACAAGCCCCCATTTTTGTTTTTAAAGAAAAAAGACAACAAATCATAGCATTGAATTGTTTAAGAGGTGAGTGTTAAACTAGAACATTAGAATTAAGACCTGCACTAAAGAAAACGTGAGTTAGAGAAGACCTGGAAATAGTGAGGGTATGTTACCTGACTTGTTTTTATTGTTTTTCCTTTAAAATGCAAACAACTGTATTAGAAATGCCTTATTTTAAGATGATGAATATAATGTTTATGACTAAGTGTTCATATGTTGCTACCTGGAGTTTAATCTCTCGTATTGATTTCTAAACCCACCTAGAGCTTGATTTGGGCAAAAAAACTTTAAATGTTGCCAAATATGGAACACTTCCAAGCACTTGATGCAGGAAAACCAGCTGGGATTCTGCCAGTCATCTCCTTTCTGCAGCATGGTGCCAAAACTTTTGTGTGTACATCACATCACATCATCTCATTCCTATTCTTTCTTCCCAGAACTTGAAGGTAATGCGTTACAAGTAATAACACATGACACATCAGTTTTAGGGGCAATGAGGACCTAAAGATATTACTTCTATGCATATGATAACAGTGACACATTTTTCCCAGGCTTTGGAACTCCTTCTCAGGAGGAATTAATTCATTAATTCCAAATGAGGAAGAACATTTAGGGTTATTCTGGGATATTTTGGACAGTTTTCCTATTTTTAGATGTTTCAAAATATAAACTACATTCCGGGGCAGATGGAATACCAATAGAATTGTTTCAAACCACAGAGACTGGATATATCAAAATACCCACAACTATAGGCCAACAAATATGGAAAAGCAACGCTCCACAAGTGGTGCTTTCTTGCTTTTAAATGTGTTTTAGTCTTGATTTTATTTACCATTTTAATATAATACTTGTTTAAATCAGCTGTGGGTCTGATGGCAATTTTTAGAATACAGTGGTGCCTCGCTTAACAATGTTTATTGGTTCCATTAAAAAATCGTTATGTGAAAACATCGTTAAGCGAAACACCATTTCCCATAGGAATGCATTGAAAACCGGTTAATCCGTTCCAATTGGAATGGATTGCCGTCCTTAAGTGAAAATCGCCCTAGGAAACATCGTTGAGCGAAACTAGGTTCCCCAATTGAAATGCATTGAAGCCGACTCAATGCATTTGAATGGCTTTCCGATGTCCGTTTTCGCTCCTTTAAAAGTGTCTTAAACTGTTTGAAACCTGCTTTAAATGCTTGCAATCGTTAGTCCACCTCATGTAATGTATGCAAGCTTAATTTGGTGTTGTTTTGAGTCTTCATTAATTTTTGGTGAATTTTTTTTCTCTCTCATTGAAAAGCATTGGACTGAAAAAATTCACCAAAAATTAACGAAGACTCAGAACAACACTAAATTAAGTTTGCACAGGTTTCACGAGGTGAAAGCATTTAAAACAGGTTTCAAACATTTTAAGGCACTTTTACATGAGCGAAAACGGACATCGTTAAGTGAAAATCCCCCATAGAGAACATCGTTAACGATGCGGAAAATTCCTAAAAGAAACCCATCGGTAAGCGAATTCTTCGTTAAGTGAGGCAGTCATCAAGCGAGGCACCACTGTATACATTTTAATTGCATTTTAATTATTTTGCCCTTTTATTTTGCCTTTTTATTGTATTGTAAATGCTGGAAGCCGCCCAGAGACCTTTGGGTGATGTGGGCGCATATACGTTAAATAAATAAATAAATAAATCTTTTAAAGTTTTTTAATATTTACTGTTCTTAGCTTTTAAATATTGTCCTTTTAATGTTGTAAGCCATCTTGGGTCCTTTTAAGGAGAAAGATGGGGTAAAAATATTTTAAATAAATAAATAAAATTAAATAAGTAATGCTTTATGCATTGCGAACAAGGTACTCATAAAACCAGGACTAGTATTAATACTAATATGTTTTTTAAAAAATAAACTCAGTTACCAAGTCTCTCACTGTTCAGTCTTTTGTGGAAAAAACTAGGGAATGCTTCAGAATATTCACCCCACACCAATTAAAAAAAATGTGAACATGCAGACAAGTTTTATTGTGGAAATGCCTCCATATTTTAAGTGAGAAAATTTAAGAAGATGTAGAATGTGTTGTGGAACCTCAAAAAGTGAAATTAGTAAGACAGCTTTTCTTGAAATGAATTTAATGTTCAGTGGCCAGAATCCTGTTGTGACCCTTTTAATAGAAGTTGCACAAACAATAAGGTTTAATTTGCCAACTGTCTCTCACATGTCCTGTAGTCCTTTATTTGTATAATGGGACTTGTGGGCACTTCTGGAAGTCAGCAAATTGCAGAAATGACGCTGTGACACACAGTACTTTGCAGATGAATTTTGTCCTGTGAGTATTAGTCCTCCCCTTATTTTTCTCTGCTCTTTCCCTAAACTCAGTGAACTCACACTACAGACAGACCAGGCATAAATGTTGCATAAATGATGCCAGTATAAGGGACATGATGTCACCACAACGGGGAGATTGGCAGTAACTGAAGAGTTTACAGTACCATTTGTAACAAAATATTAAAAAGTCTGAAAAATATATTCAATTAGTAAATGCTTAGTTATTGCTGGAATAAACTATATTTTTAAGTGTCTTGTTGGTGGTGTTTAGTCGTTAAGTCGTGTCCGACTCTTCGTGACTCCATGGACCAGAGTATACCAGGCCCTCCTATCTTTCACTGCCTCCCGGAGTTTGGTCAAATGCATATTGGTAGCTTCGATGACTGTTCAACCATCTCGTCCTCTGTCATCCCCTTCTCCTCTTGCCTTCACACTTCCCCAACATCAGGGTCTTCTTTTCTCATGAGATGGCCAAAGTACTGGAGCCTCAAGCTTCAGGATCTACCCTTCCAGTGAGCACTTAGGGTTGATTTCCTTCAGAAAGGACAGGTTTGATCTCCTTGCAGTCTAGGGGACTCTCAGGAGTCTTCTCCAGCACCACAATTCAAAAGAATCAGTTCTTCGGTAATCAGCCTTCTTTATGGTCCAGCTCTCACTTCCATACATCGCTACTGGAAAAACCATAGCTTTGACTATGCGGACCTTTGTTGGCAAGGTGATGTCTTTGCTTTTTAAGATGCTGTCTAGGTTTGTCATCACTTTCCTACCAAGAAGCAGGCATCTTTCATTTTGTGGCTGCTGTCTCCATCTGCAGTGATTATGGAGACCAAGAAAGTAAAATCTGGCACTGCCTCCATATCTTCCCCTCCTGTTTGCCATGAGGTGATGGGACAAGTGGCCATGATCTTAGTTTTTTTTTGTTTTTGTTTTTGTTTTTGATGTTGAGCTTCAGACCATTTTTGCGCTCTCCTCTTTCACCCTCATTAAGAGGTTCTTTAATTCCTCCTCACTTTCTGCCATCAGAGTGGTATCATCTGCATATCAGAGGTTGTTGATATTTCTTCCGGCAATCTTAATTCCATTTTGGGATTCATCCAGTCCAGCTTTTCTTATGATGTATTCTGCATATAAGTTTAAATAAGCAGGCTGACGATATACAGTCTTGTCATACTCCTTTCCCAATTTTGAACCAATCAGTTGTTCCATATCCAGTTCTAACTGTTGCTTCCTGTTCCACATATAGATTTCTCAGGTTATAGACAAGGTGGTCCGCACTCTCATTTCTTTAAGGACTTGCCATAGTTTGCTGTGGTCCACAAGAGTCAAAGGTTTTTGTGTAGTCAATGAAGCAGAAGTAGATGTTTTTCTGGAACTCTCTGGCGTTCTCCATAATCCAGCACATATTAGCAATTTGGTCTCTAGTTCCTCTGCCCTTTCGAAATCCAGGTTCTACTTCTGGGAGTGCTCTTGTTTTTTCTGACTGTATAGAATAGAGCTTCTCCATCTTTGGGTGCAGAGGACATAATCTGATTTCGGTATTGCTCATCTGGTGATATCCATGTGTAGAGTCACCTGTTGTATTGTTGGAAAAGAGTGTTTATGATGACCAGCTTGTTCTCTTGACAAAACTGTATTAGCCTTTGCCCTGCTTTGTTTTGAACTCCAAGGCCAAACTTTCTTGATGTTTCTTTTATCTCTTGACTCCCTACTTTAGCATTCCAATCTCCTATAATGAAAATAACATCTTTCTTTGGCATCAGTTTTAGAAGGTGTTGTAAGTCTTCATAGAAGGTGTTGTAAGTTTTCATAGACCTGGTCAGTTTCAGCCTCTTCAGCATCGGTGGTTGGTGCATAAATATGGATGACTCTGAAAGGTCTGCCTTGGAATCGTATTGAAATCATTCTATCATTGTTGAGATTGTATTCCAGTATATCTTTTCCCATTCTTTTGTTGACTATGAGGACTACTCCATTTCTTCTAAGGGATTCTTGCCCACAATAGTAGATATGATAATTGTCTGAATTGAATTCGCCCATTCTCGTCCATTTTAGTTCACTGATGCCCAGGATGTCAATTCCTGCCATTTCCTGTTTGACTAAATCCAGTTTACCAAGGTTCACAGATCTTACATTCCAGGTTCCTAGGCAGTATTTTTCTTTGCAGCATTGGACTTTCCTTTCACTTCCATGCACGTCTGCAACTGAGCATCCTTTTGGCTTTGGCCCAACCACTTCATTAGCTCTGGAGCTATTTGTCCTTGTCCTCCATTCTTCCTCAGTAACATGTTGGACGCCTTCCGACCTGAGGGGCTCTTCTTCCAGCGTCATATCTTTTAGCCTTTTGTTTCTGTCCATGGAGTTTTCTTGGCAAAGATACTGGAGTGGCTTGCTAGTTCCTGCTCCAGGTGGATCGCATTTAGTCAGAACTCTCCACTATGACCTGTCCTTGGGTGTCCCTGCATGGCATAGCTCATAGCTTCTCTGAATAACTCAAGCCCCTTCACCACGACAAGGCAGCAATCCGTGAAGGGGTTTAAGTGTAGTATATCCAAATTTAATAATTTTATGAGCAAACCAAAGTATATGCATACCATTTAAACATACATCTGGACAATAAAACTGTTTCCAAAAGTTGTAGATTAGTTTTAGGTCTGTCACAAATTATTTAATAACATATTTTCCAAACTTCCCCCAAATTTTCATTTCTCCTCTAAATAATCTAAGGAAAAGCTTATTTTCTACCCTTCATGGATTCAAAAGTTTGGAGAACTTTACATTTCTACCTTAAGCAAACAGGGTTGGTGTGTGTACACATGTGATGTGCTATGCCCTGTTTTGTGTGCAAGCTGGGGTAAAATCCTGATGGAAAATTGCTAATTCTTTCACCGTTTCCCTCTTCTTTCAGTAGCAGGTCAGGAAATTATGCAGAATAACCTCCATCTTAAGATGTAGTCTTGAACTGTTTGCATGCCTCAATTCTAACCATCTGTAAAAACTAGAGAAAAATATTTTTCAGCACTAAACAGAAGTTTGCATTGCGTGCCAGCTAGACTTAAAGGCAGTGAGTATTGAAAGAACAGGCTGTTACTTATTTTGGTGCTTAAAGATAACTACAGTATGAGGTTAATTGTTGCAGAAGAACCTCTGCACATGTAAACATCATTCTGTATTCCAGTGGTTTATGTAGGTGAAAGAAACACTGTGGTTTATTACTTCAAATAAGCTTGTGTTTCTGCCAGTTGGTCACAAAGAATGAGGAGAAGCTAAACTTCAGGAAGAAGCTTGAGATTTAAACCTAATGTAAAAATAGCAGTTGCCTGAAGGAGAGTGGGGGAAATGAGGCATAATACCATTACAAAACTAAGGTATCTTACATACATTTGCACCTATATTGTACAGATAATGTGTCATTGTGTTTCTAATTTGCTTCCTGTTTTTGAAAACAATGAAACAGCAAAGGATTTAACATCTATGCCTTCCATCATTAGGGATGGAAAGCAATTAGCATGTTATGCAGTTCAGTGAAGCAGAAAAATTTCCTAATTTGAATGCTTGTTTTGCTGGCTTGATTTCTTGGTGAACAAATTAACCACTTTTTATTTTTGGGGTGGATAAACCTGATTTACTGTTTCTTGTAGTATATTACTAAGAATATGAGGCTTATGCTGTGGTGTTTCTCTTGCAGTAAGTTAGCCGTCTGCAACACTGAAAAACAAAAATCAGTAGTAAAAAATAAAAGTTTTGTGGCATCTTTGAGACTAAGAGACTTGCTTCAGTGTGAGCATTCATGGAGCATTCATCCACCTCCTCAGACACATTACCTTCTCACCTAATGTGTCTAACTCCTCTGACACATCACCATGTCACATAATGTTTCTGGTATCTTCATTTAGCCATAAATCTGTTAATAAATCTGCCAGAATGCTTTTTGGTTTTGTTTTCATTATACCTGAGAAGCAAATTCTGAACAACACTGTGAAATTATCTTACATAATAAAAAGCTTTTAAGTGTTGCATTTTCCTTGTTCTCCGGTCGTGGATGTTTCAGCATAATAGAACTTGAAGGCACACAATTTATGTATCTTTAAGCCAAACAATATTTCACTTAAAGCATCCATGGATGACACCTGCCTTAGCTGTTGTTGAGAACTGCTTGTAGATCTCTGGGAGATTTGCTGTAGATTGGCAAAGATTCCTAGTTGCTAGATTCTTAACAAGAGCAACAATAAAAAGAACTCCCTTGCTTACTTCTTGCTCACCATGTCGGTTGCTGAAATTAAGAGAGTTCGGGGTATCGATTAATGTTCACATTTACTACTAGCTCAGGTTAGTGTGGGCACTTAAATCCTGCATTCATTCAATAGCTGCTGAAGTGCATAATCCTTTTTAATTTCAATTGCTAGCTCTTGGAGTTCTGTTGAAAGATGAAATAGCTCTTGAAGACTCCTTTTTCCTATTCTAAAGTGGGAATCTCCATATCTTCTCTAGATAACACATGGGAGAACAACTTTTCAAACTAGCAAGTTCTTCCTAATTCAGGCTTGTACATGATGTTAATTAGAATCATCTGCTCAGCAGCTTCCCATTCCTTGAAATTTTGTAACCAGTACCTAAGACCAGAGATTGGGTCCTTGTCCAGCAATTACAAAACAGTGAGAAGGACAGTGAGGAATAGTGTGATAGTTAGCATGTGAATTTCCTGCGCTATCTCCTAAATAAATATTGGCTGAAATTCTGTGTGCAAATGGAAGCATAGATCAAATAATATCTATGATTTCTTCTCTTAAAGACAATTCACTTCCAAAAGTTATGCAAACGGTAACAGGATTTCAGTTACCTGTGTCCACGGCATACGTACAACACCTCTGAGTTGAGTTACAGAGCCAGACACCACGCTGTGCCCTGGTACTGGTGGCTGAGCCAGTGGACCCTGGCAGAAATAGGGGCTCATGTGTGAATGAAAGGCAATACTCACACGTAAATGAAACTTTACTGTTCTTTCAGTAACATTTGCCCTGAGATTATCTGCTGGGTAATCTGGTCTCCCTGTCTGGAGGGATAAGTGGTCTCTCTGTCTGAAGACCTAGGGAAGCATAGGAAGCATAGCAATTTCCTGAGACTTCAGCTGGCACACCTAAGGCAATACAGAATTGCTGGTTAGTCATAGTGCACTGTGAACAAGCAGAGCGTTGATGCATGTGCCTCATTTGCTTCTGTGAACGGGTAAATCAGATCTGAAATGGAAGCCCTTGTGTGATGTCTTAACCCAGGCACCTGGCATATTGGTCTCAAGCAAGGTGGACTTGTATATGAGGAATATAACAAAGTATGTGGCTGACTTAATTAATTCTGGTCTATTTAGGAGAACAAGTCTGGAGTCCAAATTCAGATATTGCATGAAGCTTCTCTTTTCTGGTTATTTTTATGTGCTTCCTTGAAGGAATAAAGCAGGAGCACATGAAGTAGATCGAGGAACATGCTACCTCTTCAAAGTGAGCTAGAGTAAGCCAGTAGTTCTGGCTTTGTGTATAACTGCTCCTGTCTTTTATCTTCATTCCACTTTGGAATAAGTCCAATCCCTTGTTTCTTGTCTTCTGGATAGAAATAACAATTTCTTGCTTCTGTTTTCGAGATAAAAACTATCACGTTATACTCCACCAGTGCTTTGAAATATTATTCTTTTAGACTACAGTTGGCAGGTTGTGGGTTTGGGGAGTTGTACTCAAAATGAGAAGCACTTTTTGCTCATGTTATTTTGGCTATAGCTCCAAGAAGCCTGACAGCCATAGTTGAAGAGAGTTACGTTTCTTACCTTTGATCCCTCCTCCACACATAAAATCACCTATTCTTGGAGCCATATATAAAAAGCTCTTTCATACTTTCCTCCTGGTCTTTGACTTTTAGACTTATTATGTTCTGAATATTGCCCCACTTGATATTATATTAAAGAGCTGTTGTCAAAATCTGAATCCTGCACTGGGTATCAAGTCTTGGAGTGCTCTCTAACATAGTACTTTTCCTAAGTTTGGAAGTTATGATTCTTTTGTATGCATAGCCTAAAATAGCATTTGTCTTTTACGCAATAATGTCAAATCATTTATTTATGCTCTGTTGGTTATTTGATATAATGTGTTTGGCAAGGAACTGTACAGCAGTTTGGTGATAATCAGCATCTACACACTAACAGTGCTGTAAATTGTACTGAAAATATAGCTTGCTCATAGCAAATGAATTTATTTGGAATAAAGATCAGGATAGCTTGAATTTGGAGAAAGATACCAATGGAGACAGGGATTCAGCATTTAACTGTGTGTCATCAATTTTGTTGTTAACGTGGAGAAAGATGAACCAGTTATTAACATGGGGAAAAATGACCTTCCAATCTTGAACTCTGTCCAAAACTAATTAATGTCAACAAGTGGACCTCAGAGTAGGCCTTTATTTCATAAGCCTGGGCAAGAAAAAGTTGTTATTTTTTTTTTTTTTGCCTGGGCTAAATGTGTATGTGAGTGTGAGTGAGAGAGAGAGAGACAGATAGAGAGAGAGAGAGAATTAGCTATTATCTTTCTTGAGTTTTGTTTTGGTATTGTTTATTCCTTGAGCTCAAGCTTTTATGTCACTAATATTTGCTTGCTTTAGGCCAGTAACATCAGAAATAATTACTCCATCATCCACTGCAATTGAGGCAGTTAGATGCAAATGACAAAATTGCTGATGTTTTGCTAAACTACCAGTCATTAATTTTGTTCTGATCCCTTGAATTGAAACCAGATTAAAAAACAGAATTGTTCAAAGGTCCTTTATTTGTCTCCTTTGTTAAAGTGCATTGAGTGAAGTGGCTGCTCAAAGCCGCCTCCTCAGCAGTGAAGAGGCCAGCAGGCCTGCTTCTCTTTGGGCTATCAGGAATGGAAGGAAAACTGCATCCCTTGGCATCTGTCCTTCTGATGATTACTTCTTCCTCTTTCCCTCTGCATTTCCTGGCTCTGCTGCAGGTCTATGCTGCCAAATATCTAACTGAGCATCCGTGTAGAGAAATGAAAGAGGGTTCTTAATTTAACCTTAAACCCACTCAGATGCCATCATGTAGAAGAGAGCTAATGCATTTTGTGGTAATTTGTTTGGAAAAAGAAATTCTGAAAATATTTGTCTGTGTCTTCTCATGCTTATCCTCTTTGCCAGAATGTTCAGTATACATTTGAGACTATGTGGCTGTTTCAACTGTAGAAAAAAGTACTGTAAATAACTTATTCCACACATAGTTCATAGCACTCTGAAATAACTGTTTTGTTTTGATTCAATACTTAGAATAAAGTGTAAAGGCAGAACTGGGTCAAGACCTAGCCTAAGGCACATCTTACACTTTTACCTTCCTCTGAAACACAGAATTCTCTGCTGAATTAATGTTTGAGTTGGTAATTGTATGGTTTGTCCTTGAAGAAGTTTGTAGATGAGTAGTAGCAGGTTAATTCTGCTACAAATTGTTCTGAATTCTCTAAGTATTAAAGTAATTTTTTCTAGTGTAATAGAAAAAAACCCAAAAATTTTGTAATCAGATTACAAAACTAGACATGATACAGTGGCAAAATCAGGGCACCGGTCATTATGCCAAAAAAAAAAAAAAAAAAAGCCAGCCTCCAAAAACCCATGGGAACTTCAGGTAGAGAAGGTGTCAGAAAAAGAAGAAGTCAAAATCTTTTGGAATTTCCAAATCAAAACTGATAGACACCTTGAGCATAACACACCAGACATAGTACTAGTAGTAATAGAGCAAAGAACTGTCTGAATCATTGGTATTGCAATTCCAGGGGATGCCGGAGTTAAAGAATTGGAAAAACTAACAAAGTACAGAGACCGGGCAATCAAAACATCTCTCTTGTGGATGAAACACACTTCAGTAGTCCCCATGGTCTTTGGGGCTTTGGGAACAATATCAGGAAATTTCACGCAGCATTATTTATTTATTTGTTTTATTAGTTTTATATATATGCCACATTTCTCCCAACAAGGGACCCAACAAGGGACTCTATTATAAGCAATTGAAGTTCTCTAACACCATCAGAGCCATAAAAAATTGCAATATTATGACCAGCTGATATTTAACAGATAGGTTTTTGACTAGGACTTGAATCTGTTATATAATACCAGCCAATGTTTTTATAATTTTGATTTACTGTCTGGTATTTTTGAATCAGGAAAGAATGCAAAAAGACAATTCCTATGGCTAAAGGAAAGAAAACCTCAATGGATGATGGAAGCAATATTTAAAATTGTTAAGGACAGGTGAGAACACAGTCAAAGAGCCCGAAAAACCCACAACAATCATTAGATCCCAGGTGTGAAAGCCTTCGCAAATACTTTTTTTTTTCTTTTTCTGTCACTAAACAGCTCTTGACAGGTAAGAATTAGGATGTGTCTTCTGAGAAGCAGGTCTCTGTATATTTTTTAAATGATGAGGGTGGAGATTTAACGGGGCCATGGTTGAAGGTTGTCTTCTCAAGAGGTCTGCTTGAGGATTTATTCCTTTGACACATGAGTTTCCAAGAGAGTCACAAAGTGTGTTCTGGGGAGTCACTATGGTTTGGTGGAGGAGGGCAACATGATGTCCTCAACTCACATCCCCTTCGTTTCTGCATACCCCCTGCTCTCTTCCTTGCTTGTACTCCCACAAGCCAAGCTCTCTTCACTTTCCGCCATGGGGCTGATGGGCCCCTGGGTCCTCCTGGCTGCATGCTCTTCTTCTCTGGTGGCAGTGGCAGCAGCTCCTTTGGCTCTGGTGGTTGTCTGGCTGGCTCAGTTGAGGGACCGGGATGAGGAGGAGTGGGAGGCATGACCCGACTGCAACCTCCTGGAGCTCCTTGATGGGGAGTGGAGCAGCTTTAATAAACACTGGGCCATGAATTTTGAAGCTGGCTCCCTAGATGCAAGTTACAGCCATCACATTAAATGTTAGGTTAGAATTATATTCTGAAAAATCTGTTTGAATGCATTTTCTTAATGTCATTAAAAATGGCTTTGAAGATAAGCACCAGTGTCTTGATTTGTGCCCTAAAAAGATCAGGAGACAAGCTGATTAAGCACTGACAAATCTCATTTCATCAGAGGGTACTGGTCAACACATGGTTGTCTTATTTTGAAGAAACTGCAGGTTTTGGGTGGTCATCAAAAACAATTCTACCTGCAATGCATGACTGTCATCTAATTTGAAGTTTACTAGAACACGGACCACTGTGATTAGCCTGTCTAGAGGAGGGCATAGCTGGTGTACCAGCCTCAAGAGGTGAAACATTCCTTCTGCTTCATAGTACAGCTCTCAAGTCCCTATCCCTGTCAAAACCCCTGCCAAGTTGCTGAATTTTGATGGCAGGAAAAAACCATTTCCCCCTTTGTACATGAAGGGAGGACATACAGTACCTAGTTTTAAAGCATCATCAGACTCCAGAAGGCCTCTAAGAAAAGTGATTCTGCTTTCAAACAATGCACAGTTGTTTTAAAGAATGGATCTAATTGTTTTTTAAAGGAAAAGGTAGTATTTTCCTCCTGCTGTTGCTGTGTTGCTGACAGCCAGTGGCACAGTAGCAGGTTGCATCTCCTCTGGAAAGGATCTCCTGCCTCCAGAAAATTGCTAAGTAATCGATATAATCCAAGATACTCTGACATTGTATTGCAGATAATTACGTGGGTTGCCTTAGTTGGGAAGATTGTAGTCACAACTACCTCATAGATAAGATGCTTCATCTAGAGAAGGCCTTTTCAGGAGGAGCTGCAGGAGTGCCCTTTTAGAGTACATGAGATTATTCTGTTTTGTGACGAGTCTTTTACTACCGTATTACTACAAGTGGCAATTCCTTCCCCACTCAGTGTTGTGGGCTGGGCAAGGATAAATGAAACAAATTTGTCCAATGCCCTTTTCTAGATTCTCAGGCTGCTCAAGCTGAAATTCATTCAGTGAAAATGATGCTTCAGCAGGTTGATCTCTTTGTCCCCAGGGCAGTACTCAGCTCATGGCAAATATTAATTATTTAATCCCTCAAGTGTTTCACAAACATGTTGCAACAAGTCTCTCCTGAGCCAAATTGGAGAGGCCCTGAACTACTACAGTACGTAGAAACACCAAGGCTGTGAAGGTTTAATGGCAACAGAGCAGGAACAGAGGAAGTGTTGCCCACCAGTTGCATATGGGTACAGTACTAGTACAGTCCTCAGGCCCTCTAGAAGCCTTGGGGAGGGTTACATTTTACTATTTAAAGCTATTTCACTTCCCCTTCTGCACACATCTTATTTCTAATATTGCCCGTTCCTGGCCTGAAACAGGTTTGGGGGGGGCCTTGGATGACATTCAAACAACAAAGTATTCCCTCTGAGGTTTCAGAGTTCTATTTGCCATTATTTCAGTGAAATGTATAGCAGTTGGGTTACCAAAGCAGAGTAAAGCCTTCTGATGTCTAGAGACTGGTGAAAGTGGCCCTCAGATATTGCCTGCTCCTGTGATACAACAGTCACCACTACTGCAGAGTAGGCTTGGTAAGAACCCATTAACTGTTATTTACTCAGATTCACCCAACTGGTTGCGACAAGATTCCACCATGATGGCCATTGACACAAGTGACTTTAAAAGAGGATAAGAGAAATATGTGCCTGTTATTATGGCAATATATTCCCTCTGCTATGTAGCTGGAGTGAAGCAAACGGGTGTGCTCCTCTCCCAAGTTATGCTTCTCTTCTCATTTTAAAAAACTACCTTTTTAATTTGTGGCATGACAGACAGCGACAGCCTCAGTGAGGTCTCAACCTACGGAATGAATCCGTATTGGAATGGGGTCCGTAGGTCAAAATGTCCTCAAGTCGAAAATGCATTCCCCATAGGAATGCACTGAAAACAGATGAATCGGTAACCCGCTCAAGAAACACCACTCCCACATACACAAATTAAAAATAATTTTTTTAAAAAATTACCTTACCTTTTTGAAGTCTTCAAGGGGTCTGCCGCTGCCATCGCCGCTGTTGGAGGATTCCGAGGGCTTTGGCGCGGCCGCCGGAGGCCTCTCGGAGCTCCCCCACCGCAGCCATCGCCGCTGCCGGAGGACTCTGCCGGAGCCTTTTGGAGGTCTCCCCGCCACTGATAGTGCTTCGTAGGCACTATCGGCGGCAGGGGGAGACATCCAAGATGTCTCCCATGGTGGTGGGGAAGGCCTCCGGAGGTTCCCGCACCGCCGCCACTGCTGCTGGGAGGTGACCCGCGCTGGGCGATCCCAGCCATGCTTGGACTCCTGGGAAGTCGAAGTTAAATTTTGCGGCCGGAGAAGTCCGTAGGTCGAAAAGTACGTAAGTGGAGCCGACTGTAAGTCAAGACTCCACTGCATTTTAAGAATGGCAGCATGTTTTAAGAACAAGAACAGAATTCTCCAAAGCATTAGGCAGGGTGGATACACAATAACAGCCTCATCTAGATTCTAGAAGAGCCCCTCCCCCCGGTCAGCTTATTTGAGACGTTCTCTAATTTGGTAATGAATTTTTCATTACCAAAATTACTGCAATTACCTACGTGATCCTGAAAGAATCCAGACTATACGGTGAGATGACCAGCACAGAGTTAAGCATTAGAACTTTGTACAAAGAGTCAGATTCTGTTATCTGGAATCTCCCTTGCTCTCACTTTTCATTTTAGTTTTGCTGGCTCATTCTATTTAACACTAAAGAAGCTTATGCACTTGCCTGTAGTAGAAAGTAAGAGTCTGATTGTATGATGGGTAGGAAGACTATGATAAATAAAATAGGGTTGGGTGCTTATTGCTGAAGGGTGAAATGAAGAGACAATGTAAAGTGATCTTAAATAGTAACCATAAATTACCTTTTGCCATTTTAAAGCAACCACTATACTTAGTGGCTGTTTTTCTTCTTTTTCTCAAGTACAGTACTTGGTGGCAAAGGAAGAAAGCAATCACAGAGGAATAGAAACATTGCAGTATGTACTGCATTTAGCTGACTAGCCACGTAGGCTGTAATTTAGGCCTACTTTTCTGAATTTTCCTATTCATTCGGCTGAATGTGATGCATTGTCAAAGGCTTCAACATGAATAAGGAGCAAACAACAACAACACCCAAATGGCTTTCTAGAGTTAGTGTCCAGGTACTTAGTCCTTTATGTAGCAACTGGGTAAAAAGTTTTCCTGTGATTGCCCAAGAGTAAGAAAAATCTAAAGCTGGTAGGAGCAAGATCAGGAAGAGAGACCCTCAAGGTGGAGTTGATGAATGTACTTTGGCAAATTATTTTCCTGTGCCCTTCCCTAAACTTGAGGTATGTAGAATGTTGTGTTTAAGGTGGAATGTGAAACTGAGAAAACTGAAACCAACATCAGGACCAAATTCAGATGTTCACTGTCATTGCCAAAGCAGTTCAGTTCATGAAGCATCAGAAAACAGAGAATAAGCTGACGGTGAAAGAGGATTTTAACTACTTTATAAGCAAAGGCAGACTTTTGCATCTGGTATTCCTGGAGAGTTCTCAAAGAAGAGTGAGACAGTTAAGTACATGAAACTTAATTCATGCTGAATGAACCATGAAGGCTGTAATTTCCATTGAGAATACAGTAGTTAGAAAAATGAACGGCTAAGGGTGCAGCTGTCAGCTCATGCAAGTTTCTGCTATGCCTCTTGAAATTTCCAACCAAGTATGTTCAAACAATACCTTGCCTTTAAGAGATTTTAAGACCTTGAGGAAAGCACTTCATTTATATCTAGAGTGTTTCACAAACATGCCAACATTCAGCTGCAACTTCTCTGCCCGCTTTAAGTAAAAAGAGGTCTGGAAGACAGCAGATATTTTAAATGAATTCTTGATTTTATTTAATATTTAGACAGTGAGATAGCTCTGTAGAAGCTAGTTTCTGTGTAGAAGGAAAAGAAAAACCATCTGTTTGAATCTAAAACAATGAAAAATTGGAAAAAAATAGTAAACACATTGCAGGAAGTACAAGCTCCCAGTTTCCAGAAATGCAGTACAAAATTGTAGACATCATGGCATGGAGGGCACATAAATGCTTCCAATGTCCCATGATATATGCTTGTAGAAGATTCTGATAAAGGCAAAAATGAATTGTAAAAAGACTGCTTTAGAATTTAGGCAGTGACAATGTGAAGGTTTATAAATGTTAGTTGTACATACCGTAGTAACCAAAAGCACAGTTGATGCTGCATCCTTTATAGAACTGATATTGAAAGATTCAGAAGAAAACAAGTTACTAATGATATTGTATATTGATTACACCTCTCTGATGTTTTTATAGGGTGAAACTATAAACTTGCACCAACCCTAATGGTTTTTCAAGATGTAAGATGTGGAGGACTAGTTTAGCACTGTAGCAGCCCAGATGTTTCCTTGAGCCATTGAGGATTTGAACCTGTCTCTTGAGTTGTAGTCTAATAAATATTTCACTATGGCACACTGCCTCTCCAAAAGACTCCTTAGTCATTGCCAATTCAGCCAGGCAAAGAATTTTACAACTTCAGAATAATTATACTTTTGATGAAGGCTTTCAAAAAATTGTAGTAATTAATAATAAAGAAAAAAAAACTTGATCCAAAAGCCTTAGGAAAACAAATGTATCCTCAAAATAATACATTTAAAAGAAAAGATTGATGAAAAACGTGAGACAGAACATGAACAAGCAGAAGTTATAAATTCATATTGAAATGAACTGATGATTTTCTGGAAATGATTAAATAATGCCTGCAGTGGTATCTATTGCTGACTTTTATGCAAGTAAATCCACTTAGCTCCATAGGAATAACAATTCTGACAAAAGAAGAGTTTTCTGTGGTCAAAAAACTGTTAGAAAAATAGTGCAACAAAAATGTGTTTCAAGAAATTTACCAACAAAGAGTGATGCTGATACACGTCAACCTCAGACTGCTGCAAAGACTTTCCTGCAGTACTCCCATCTATGGGTGCATATTTTCAGTTCTAATTCTAATCAGTCATCTTCAAGGGCTTCAGTTATTCATAAATGTTTAAGCAAATTTGACATTTCTTGTATTTGAAAAAGAAGGGACAGCTAACTTTAATATATGCAACTGTTCTTCATATGTAAAGTTTTATGCGCATTTTTCTTTCCCTGCAAAGGTTTATTGTGAACCTACAATTCACAGTGGTACAACTGTTTTCTGGAAGGTGTGATGGATTTAATGTTCAAAGAGAAATTGCCAAACATTAGGTTCCTTGGCAAAATGCTAATCTTGGCACAAATTCCTGGTAACATCTGTATCCACATTTCAAAGGTAGCAGCCTACCATTGTTGTCAGCTGAGATACAAGCTGGTTGCTCTTTGTTTGATTGATTGATTTGATTCGATTTGATTTATTGCCCCATTCGTGTACACACTACTCTGGGCAGTTTACAAGTTAAATATAATCAAGACCTTAAATGCTAATTACCAGTGTTAATAGTGCTACTGCCACTTAGAAAATTCATTACTCATATAATTGTCATCCTGTTTTCACCATCTTAGTTGGTCCCCACTCCACTATCCTATACTCTAGGCATGTAAACATGTGGCCTAACTGTTATACTCCACATTCTCAGGAAGTAGATTTTTATCCATAAAAACTAAACTAAATCAATTAATATTTAAGGAATTACAGTGAGTGCTTCTGTTTTTATTTTTATTTTGTTTTTATTATAGATGTTGAAACAGACCAACATGGTTATGTCCCTGAAAAATGAAAAAGAAGTTATCCCTCTTTAAGTTACATTTGCCATATATCTTTGATTATACCTTCATTCTTGGAAAAAGAAATTAAGTGCAAGCAAGTTGATTCATTTTATATGTTATTCTGTGTACTGTAGTATTCATCTTTGGTCTTCCTTCCTCCTCCCACCATACATTCAAAACAGAGCAGTGTTGCCTGTAGTTGACCAAGTTTCCATGCAGTCTCATACTTTTGTAAATAGTACAGATATTACGTGTTTGCTTGCTCTTTATTTTAGGACCGAAAGCTGACCAAAGCAGAACAGCAGAGGTTTAAAGAAGAAGCTGAGATGCTCAAAGGGCTGCAACATCCTAACATTGTCCGATTTTATGATTCCTGGGAATCAACAGTTAAAGGAAAGAAGTGCATTGTATTGGTAACTGAGCTGATGACATCTGGAACACTGAAAACGTAGGTGCCTCCCATACATTCACATACGGTTTGGTTGCGTATACCATTTTTCTTCTACAAGATTTGTTCAGGTTTTAAAATGTAAGATCACATCTGCTGATAGTGTTCCATACTCTCCATATTATGGGTATGTTGCCAGTTTGTCACTTCCATAGTCATCTGCAAGACTCTTGACAAAGAAAAGAAATAAGAAATAATCATTTTTGTAACAAGTAATTTATTTAATGGTTACAAAAGTCAAAGGCAACAAGTTGTACTGATTTAATAATTGTAGATTGGAATATTAGTCAAGATCACTCAACTGTTTGAGGTAGGAGATTGTAACGTTGCAGAATTCATGGGAAGATGTCTATAGAACCCAAAGTTTCTTTAGCTAATATGCTGAGATTAATCTGATGCGTAAACATTTACTACCATATGTGGTTATGTTCTTCTGTTTATAGGTACTTAAAGCGTTTCAAAGTCATGAAGCCAAAGGTCTTAAGGAGCTGGTGCCGACAGATCTTAAAGGGGCTGCATTTTCTGCACACCAGGACCCCTCCAATCATCCACCGTGATTTGAAATGTGACAATATCTTCATCACAGGACCCACTGGTTCAGTGAAGATTGGTGACCTGGGACTGGCCACTTTAATGCGGACATCATTCGCTAAGAGTGTCATTGGTGAATATACTGTGTTCATGTACTCCACCGGAGAGCTACTTATGGTCATGTCTGTGTTTGTGTGTCTTTGTCTTTAGAAACTGGAACCTGCAATTACATCAAAGTGCAATTAGTTTTTAGTGAAGAACAGTTTACTATCAGTTCAATATCAGCATTTTCGTAACAAGTCACTAAGGGAAATTCCACAAATGCAAGAGTAGGTGATACCTTTTATTGGACCAGTAAAAATAAAACAAATAGCAAGCTTTTGTGGATGAAATCCACTTCCTCAAGTTCTAAGCACACCTCCTTCATAGATGGTGCAAAACCCAGTATATTGTTTTTAATCTACTGGATCATGAAGGTCCAACATACAGAATTTGCTCTTAATGAAAAATCATCACTGGCGAAATTCATGCAAAGTACATTTGTATGTATTTCCCTCAGTGCATGAGCACTGGAATTAGTTCTCAGTCTAAAAGTTGATTGATACCTTATGTTCCATCATGTGTTTACTCATTTGCATTAATTCCTTCATCTGCTGTCTGCTTAGCTGAGCCCACTTCTGGTAAAAAATAATCTTAACATTTTAATTTGTTTTTAAATTATATTTCTTATATATCCATAATTTTAAATTGTGCAACACTTTGAAACAAATAAAGAAAGAAGCTGAGACTCTTTGCTTTGTTCACAAAGATTGTCTTGTTTTAAGGGTATATGCAAATCCACCTTAATTTAGTACAAACCTAGTTTTCGGATACTGTTACTTCTGAAGTAATTAAAAGAGTTATTTTCTTGTTCTTAAAAAATTAGAAAAGGGCAACATTTTGATAAGGAGAGATGATTGATGGGTCTTCAGTTGACTTTTCTCCATCAATCCAAGACTCAGGTCAACATTTCTTCCTCCTTTCCAGTCATCAGCCAGCATTCTGTGCCTGTTGAGCATTCTTAATCCTCATTAGGCTGTTTGTAATTCTCCCACCTTTAGGTTTTTTGTTTGTTTTGTAATATATTTTTGTGTTCCCTGGAGTTTGCTTATACCTCTTATGAAATGATGGTCCTGCTTTGGGAAAATCAGGATTCCCTTTTGGAGAATACATTCATTTTTACTACAGCAAAGACTCAGATGTATAAGAATCACCCAGCTTCTTCTTCATGGTCTCTGTGATTCACATTAATAAATTGATCTGCACCTGTGCAGACATCTTTGGAATCTTTCAGCCTAGAAAGCTATTAGCCCCACCCTAACACTCAGTACATGCTCCTCCACCTAACAGTTAATTCCCAATTCCATTTTGACCGCTGTTGAAGCAGCACCTTATGATTGTCCAGATCCAAATTACCATAAATAGTTCATGTTCCTTCCTTGTCCTTCCTCATTAGCAACCCCCTCCTCATTCTTTCCTAGAAAATCAAAAAAGTTTTTTTTCTTCGTCATATATTTAAGAAAAATACAGTTTTTCAACATTCCTACCTTTTATGGCCTCTATGGCTCCATTCAAAAAGTGTGATTCTTGCAAAAAAAAAAAAAAATCCTACTAACGGGCGGACAATCCAACTGCCTCTGCTATTTGAGGGAAGGATATCAGACATAGTCCTGCTGTATCTTCTAAGAAATTCATGAAGGTTGCAATAAAGAATGGGCAATCCAGACTAAAATTATACATTTGGGAATGGTCATTACAAGTGGTTAAGATCTCAAAGGCAACTCTGAAGTCATCCACATGGATCTGTAAGATCCCTTCCAAATCAGTCATTATGGAGTCCATCTACTCTGAGGTTACAGGCCATAGTCAAGAAGAAATGTTCCCACAGGTATCAGTACCATTACCATCACAATGGTTACCAGCTAAAGATACATCTCCAGTACCATCCACCTGGAAACTAACACCATCGGTTTTAAAGAAATGGAAGAAACCAACTTCAGAAAAGCTTCAGCTAAAAAAGACAAAAGCATTAGCATTATCTAAACAGCCGAAACAACCATTGTCGATAGGAGTACAACTCCCAACACCACAATCTTTGATTTCACAGACAGAAGACAATGAAGAACTGGTCTGTCTGGGATCGATATCAGAGGAAGATGACAATCTTTGTCTCTCTGCTTCTCACACACCTACCAACATGGAACCATTTGACTCAATTGACAGAGAGCGAAACTGTATCCCAGCGAGCACAGAAAACTAATGGAAAATATATGGGGAAGCATCAACAACATAAGCAGTCTGCTGCATCTTGATCCAGATGGTTGTAATTGTAGGCTTCCTTTCCACACAGACCCATGCTTATGGGGGAACATTTTTACCCACTCCCTTCTCCACCACAGTCTTATGTGGGTCAGAATGGTCATTTGCATTCCCCTACCTTGCTTTGCAGAGAGCATGAGTAGGATAACTGGCTGCATATTAAGGTTCGATGACATGGGAAGAGACAACAGTATATATCAAAGTCCCCAGAACCTTCCAGCACGTGGGTCTGGAAACGTGTCTGCTAGGCATCAAAATTCTCATTGACCTCTGATTCAGTGCACCTGTCCGCCATACTGATAAGGCCTAAAAGCCTAAAACTCAAAATCACCTCGACACCCAAAGTCAAAATTGAGAAAGTGTGATACAGATGTGTTAACAGACTCTTGACTTGGAAGAATTGTTGGTGCAAAAAGTAAGGGTCAAAGTCAAAAGCAGTTGACCCTGAAAGATGCAAGGCAGCCAAATATCACATGACTCCCAGACACTCTTGGCATCAATATATGTTCCCAGCCCCTAGGACTTTAAAACAAAGAAAAAAATCATGTCAGGACCACTTACTTAGTTAACACTGAAAGCACTAAGATCCCAGAAATTAGATTCACCCTCATAATGGTCATTATCAAAATCAAAACCGCCTGATTGGTGACATCACTGGTGACAATCTATGGAACAGACACATAAGATTCAGCACAAAAAACCCAAAAGCACAGGGAAAGCAGCAGTTTTAGAAGATGTACAGACAGGATTGCAAGAGAACACAATACTACTGGTCCCAGCTGAATATAAGAGCTGTGAATTTTATTGCTTCTACGTTATAGACTGGTGCCCTGTGATAGTCCTCAAGAACGTTTATTTCCACATATCTATTTGACAGGAACATTGTTGTTTCCTCCAATTTGTAAAAAAACCCACAACATCTATGAATTCAAAGTACTCCCTTTTGCTCTATCAACAGCCCTCAGAGTCTTCACCAAATGTATGGCTCCTGTTGCAACATACCTCAGACTTTGTGGAACCAATGTCTTGCCATATGCTAATGACGGGTTATTGTAGCAGACTCAGAGATGGCAGTGGCAAAGTATGCAAACTTTACATTGAGACTGTTATCTGATCTTGGCTATAGGTGATGCTAAAAAAGTCACATTTGACAATGATGCACATAATCTAGTATATAACTTGGAAATGGCAAGCGATTACTTGCCACAAGAAAGGCTATTCAAATTCAATGCCTAGTAAGGACGTGTGAGACAAATACCTTTGTGACAACACACGTTTCAGAAGCTGCTTGGATACATAGACTCAAGCACAACAGTTCTTACCGATGCAAGGGTGAAAATGAGATCTCTCCAGACTTGGTTCCTGTTGAATTTCAACAACACCAGAGACAGCATGTGAAAGAAGCACCATGTAACCCTTGAGGGAGCAGATCAGTTTCATTGATGTTCAGAAACACTGAACTTGTCCAGCAGCCAACCCTTTGAATAGATTAAATCCTTAGTTCTCATAACAACAGATGCAAATCTCACGGGATGGAGTGTGCATTGCAAGGGCAGGCAGATGTGTGCCCTATGGTCCCAGAAAGAGAAGAAACTACATATAAACATGCTAGAAATGCTGGCAAAGATGAAAGCTTCTTCTTCAAGACAAAGTGGTGCAGCTAGCTATGGACAATTCTACAAGTGTTTTACATTAAAACCATGGAGGTGCCAATTCATAGTCTCTCCTGTACCTTTCTGTCCTCCTCTGGGAAGGGTATATTCAGAAACTTCATCTTTGTTCATGTCGTAGGAAGAGAACCACCACATAGCAGACTCACTGAGCCACTAGACTGCACAGATACACAAATGGGATCTATCTCCTTGAGTGTTCCAAGCATATGAAATTGTTGGGGCCAACCACATATAGATGTGTTTACCACAACAAAACAACACACAAAGTACCACAGATACTATTCTTGGGCAGGTTGAGGAGAGGAGTCTTGGGGAGATGCATTCACTTTTTGGTGAACTATATCCTGATTGAACTATATCCGAATGGTCTTTCGCTCTGGTCCTTCACCTATTGTTCAAATCCATGGCTAATTATAACCTATATTTTCTTATATAAAAAAAGTATTTCTGGTCACGATTATATTAGCCAGGTGGGCAAGCAAGCTGGGTGCACTACACCGTGACCTCCATTTCTTGCAGTTTTTTTTAGAGATAAGGTAGTTCCAATAACAAACATGTATTTTCTCCCTAAAAATGTGTCAGATTTTCACATTCAGCAGTTCC
Source organism: Pogona vitticeps (assembly GCF_051106095.1). Taxonomy (NCBI): domain Eukaryota; kingdom Metazoa; phylum Chordata; class Lepidosauria; order Squamata; family Agamidae; genus Pogona; species Pogona vitticeps. The sequence continues at coordinate 177,320,871 of NC_135784.1, read as the reverse complement.
TGGAATTGCTGATCTTTTTCCTGTCTCCTACTGCAGACTTCAAAAGATTACTACACAGGCTAGATGTCCATAGAGTTCTGGCACTTTACATATCCAGGACAAAAGCTTTTTGAAAAATTAGCAAACCATTTGTCTGCTGCCAAGGAAAGCAGCAAGGCAATCACATGCCCTTGAAAAGGACATCTAAATGGTTGGTGCATGCCATCTCTCTATCTTACCAGTTGGCACAAAACCCTTTGCCCGAGTCCTTAAAGGGCATTCCGACAGGACAATAGCTGCCTCCACTGCCTTCATAAAGGAGGTGCAGATGATGAGCATTTGTAAGGCAGCTATGCGGTCTTAACCAATGATGTTCATCAAGTGTTATAGATTGGACTTCAGAGTAAGGTATGATGCATCCTTTAGTCAAGCGATAATTTCATCAGTGGTGGCATGACATGCCAGTGGCCAGTAAGTGGGCTTGATAGTCACCCATTAGTGTGAATCACAAAGACCATGAAGATGGAGGACAGGCTACTTAGTTGTAACTGCAGTTCTTCCAAGTGGCCATCTGTTAATTCATACAACCCACCCAACCTGTGTCTGCCACACATTGTGCTTTATTCAACAGGGGACATGGAAAGTGGGAATTAACTGCTGGGTGGAGGAGAAGGTACTGACTCTTAAGGTGGGGCTAACATCTTTCTAGGCATTGGCAGATTCCAACTACTGTATGTCTGCAGGAGCAGAACAACTCATTAGTATGAATTCACAAATGACCACCTGAAGAACTACATTTATACTTTCTCCCTCTTTCTCTACTAGAATCCCAGCTTCTTTGTCTTTTTGTTACTTTCCCATGGAGCTCTAAAACAAAGAGGCTGTGCTATACTCAAACCAGTCTCCCAGGTTCTTCAGCCAAAAAAGTTCTCCTACCTTTACTTCATTTCTCATTTATTTTGACATTAAATAATCAGATGCAACAGGTTGTGCTTTTTTGTTTCCTGATATGTGACCAAAATGTTCTAGCTTTCTGTGTTTTGTTTTGTTATTTCCTGGTCTTTATTCGTTCTCTTTAGTACTCTTGTGTTGGTCACTCCCTCAAGCCACAAAATTCTTTGCTTCTTTGCACTATGTTTCAACTGCTTGTATCTTTTTTATAGAGGTCATATCAAAAGTCCATGATCCCATGACATACAGTGGAATTAAGAATGCATGGCACTATATAGTGTGCATCTTGAAAGACAATTCAAAATTTTCGTGGTATATTACAAATCTTCTACTTAAGGAAGCTGCTGTTGCCATCTCTGTTCTGATTTTTATTGCACGGCTATGATTCCATTGTTCATTCAGTCAAATTCCAAAATATGTATATTTGTGAGCATGCTCCACACATTCATTTTGGATTTCTAAATACTCTTCTTAGGCTACTTGTTATAGCTAATTATGGAAAAATTATATTCCTGACATTCATTTTTAAACCATGCTCATTATTTATTTCATAAACGTTATTCAGTAATGGTTGTTACTGTTGTGGGTTTTTTCGGGCTCTTTGGCTGAGTTCTGAAGGTTGTTCTTCCTAACGTTTCGCCAGTCTCTGTGACCGGCAACTTCAGAGGTCATCACTCTGTGGTCCAGAAGCCAACTGCTTGTATCTTTTTTATTCAGTAACCTTGACAGACCATCTAAACTGTCATATATTACCGTATTTTTTCCGTGTATAAGACCCCCACGTATAAGACGCCCCCCCCAATTTTCTAACACAAAATTTAAAAATCTAATTGAGGCTTAGCAAGTGTAGGGGGAAAGAGATCAAAGCACTGTAGGATTGCTTTGATCCCTGCTTTCTCCCTTCATGCTAAGCCCTGTGGGGCTTAACAAAAGGAGGGGGGAAGGGATCAAAGCAATTCCGTGACTGCATGATCATTTTGATCCCTTTCCCCCTTATACAGTCGTGGGATTGCTTTGATCCTTTCCCCCTACACTTGCTAAGCCCCATGGGACTTAGTAAGCAGAGGGGAAAGCAAGGATCAAAGCCATCCTGCAGTGCTTTGATCCCTGTTTTCCTTTTGCTAAGGCTTAGCAAGTGGAGGGGAAAGCAGGGATCAAAACCCTGCAGGATCACTTTGATCCCTGTTTTCCCCTCCACTTGTTTTTTCTCCTCAGCTTACTTCTGTGTATAAGACGACCCTCACTTTTTAGTCTAAAGATTTTAGACAAAAGTATAGTCATATACATGGAAAAATACAGTAATTCTGTTTCATGTGCATATTGTTGATATCCTATCTCTTGAAAGCAATACCATCTTTTGAATCAACAAGTTCTTCTCTAAATATTTTAAAGACAATTTTTCGCAAATGGCTCATAAACTTTGAAGAAATATTTTAAAGAAAATTTTAGCAAATGGCTCGGTAGTCACTACCGTGTTTCCCCAAAAATAAGACAAGGTCGTATATTAAAATTTGCGTTAAAAACACAGAAGGGCTTATTTTCCGGGATGTTTTCTTTTTTTCATGTACAACAGTCTACATTTATTCAAATACAGTCATGTCATCTTCTGGTTGCTGCACAATGGTGGAGGATGGGGTTTCACTTAACTAGGGCTTATTTTTTGGGTAGGGCTTATATTACGAGCATCCTGAAAAATCATACTAGGGCTTATTTTTGGGTTAGGTCTTATTTTCAGGGAAACAGGGTACAATCATTGCTGTTTCTCCTTTGGGGTATTCTTTTAAAACAGTGATCTCAACCATATTACAGGAATAATTCCTGGGCTGTCAATTCAACTGAAAAGAGTCATTAAAACATCTTAATCATCATTTTCTATTAGCTTTAATAGTTTTGCAAGAACATAATTCAGTCCAGGAACTTGGATTTTTTTGTTAACTGTTCTGCATTTTGAATTTCTGTATTTCAGATCCTATATCAACAACTGGTAAAGAAAAGTCTATTGGTCTTCTGCTATAATAAATAAAATGATAGATATTCTCTTGGTTTTCTGTTACTATACACTGTTTGAACCACAAACTGATGTATAAGTAACATTAATATTCCTATCACATTAGAGAACATAGCATTTATTGAATGTATGATCTTACTGATACATAGAGAATTCCTTATTTAGCTACTGGATCTACAGTAGGATCACTTATTAAATTAAAAAAAGTGAGATGAACTACAGCAGTGACAGAATTGTGATCCAAATGTATGTCTACTCCAGGTTATGATTTCACCAACCTAACCCTGTTTCAGTGCCTCTTATCTTTGGTGGTAATTTGAATGTTGTGCTGGTGGCAATAAGAACTTTACCAAATAGCGTCACTTGTTCCTCATATTCATTGGGCAAAATCCTGTGACTTTATGCTGGCATAGTTTGGATCAGGTGCTGGAAGAATTTAAAGTATTTAGAAGCTTCCTATCTCCTTCTTTGGGGCTCCTTTTTGCCCTGGGAAAGCCTTTGAGAACCTTGAGATATAGGAGGGAAGGGAGCCATTAATAGTCAGCAATTACTGTTGGGTTGCCAGCAATGGAATTGGGGTTGCCAGCAGCAATCCAGCAGCATTTTTTTCCAGTTTTAAGGAGTCCCCCATCCTGAGGCTTCCAAAGGCTTCCCAAAGGCAAAGACAGCCCTAGAGAGCCTCACAACCTAAAAGGAGGGGACTAGGCAGAGGTATAGGAAGCTTTTAAATGCTTTTAATTAAATGCTTCCAGTGCCTGATCTAGGTCATGTCAAACAAAGTTATGCCAACAAGATTTTGCCAGTTTTGTGTCATTGATGACACAAAATCTTCACAACTTCTTTTTATAACATTAAAATGTGTTATCATGAAATGTAGATATTGCTTTTTTGTACAGCTTATAACAGTCTTGAGTTTCTCCTAGAATTTTTCACCTTTCTCAGCAGCTGGTAAAGCTCTTCTTGTTTCAATCTAATTATAGATTATAATTCTAAATCGGAGTATAGATCCCACTGAGCACACAGGGATTTTATTCCAAATGAAGATGATAAGGATTGCAGTGTATGAGAGGAAGAGAAGCCTTTGTTCTTGCTATTGCTCTACAGTTGTGAGTGGGAAACCCTTATTGGTGTTTCACAGAACACCTCAGACATGCTAGTATACTATCTGGATCCACTCTGTTTGCATTGAATGCTGTAGCATGGACAGGAGCGTCTGTGTCATGGCCTCTGTGTATTCACACGGATGGGTCAGTGCTTTTGCACAACTCCTTCTTCCAAATCCTTGAGACTAAGAGGTTTTTGCCATTGGTCTCCTCCTCCTGCTTGTTAGCGCATCTTTCAGCACTTCTAAGTTTCATTTCATCTGTTACTGTGGCTAAACCCTGGAGATATCCTCTACTTTTTACTGTTCTACTTTCTTGTATATAATATATTTTAATATTTGTTTCTATTTAGAGTTGTTAATGTCAAAAAAAGTTAGTTGTAGATTTCTCTCTCTCTCTCTCAGAGTTTATGGCTCCAGGGGTTTTCTTCCAGACCTCCATGACAAATGCCTTTTCTGGCTCAGTGAAAGCCACAAGGTCAATATGCATATAAGACTTGTTTGGGTATATCTGCCCATAAAAGAAGAAACAAGAGTGCTAGGTTAAAATCTCATTTATTAGAAAAGGACCCCTGCCTTCTACAGCTGCTGTGTCTCAAAAAAGATCCACAATTAAATCTGTTTGCCTTTCTCCATGCCCCTCTGTAGGCATCCTTCAGTCTCGAGAGACTATGGTATCGTGCTCTGTATGGAGGTCTTGGAACAGTATCTAGTGTGGCTGAGAAGGCCAATTCGAGAGTGACAATCCCTTCCACGCTGAGGACAAATACAAATTGTACCCCGTCTAGCTCCCTCATTTTGCTCATTTCGGGACTGCCTCTTTGCCTCGGCCTGCTGTACATGTGTCTCTTCAAATTGGGAGAAGCCATAATGCACCACCTGCCTCCAGGCTGAATGCTCAGATGTTCTTGCTATGTGGGACTTGCTAAGGTTTCCCATCTGTTGAGTTCCATTCCTAAGGCCTTCAGATCCCGCTTGCAGATGTCCTTGTAACGCAGCTGTGGTCTCCCTCTGGGGCTATTTCCCTGCACTAATTATCCATACAGGAGATCTTTTGGAGTCCGACCATCAGCCATTCTCACGACGTGCCCAAGCCAACGTAGACGGTGCTATTTCAGTAATGTATACATGCTTAAAATTCCAGTTCGATCTAGGACTACTCTATTTGGACTTTGTCCTGCCAGGTGATACCAAATATGCCTCAGAGACAACACATATGGAAGGTGTTCAGCTTCCTCTTCTGCCGTGCACAAAGGGCCCAGGACTCGCTGCAGTACAAGAGTGTTCTCAGGACACAGGCTCTATAGACGGTGTATGCCGTCCGCTTCTTATTAAGCCATACTCTCTTTGTGAGTCTAGAGAACATGGTAGCTGTTTTCCCAATGCGTTTATCCAACTCAACATCTAGGGAGAGAGTGTCAGAGATTGTTGAGCCAAGGTACACGAAGTCATGAGCAACCTCCAATTCTTGCATGGAGATAGTAATAGAGGGAGGTGAATCCACACCCTGGCCCATGACTTGTGTTTTCTTCAGGCTGATTGTTAGTCCAAAGTCTTGGCAGGCCTTGCTAAAATGATTTATGAGTTGTTGGAGGTCTTCAGCAGAGTGGGGAACAATGGCTGCATCATCGGCGAAGAGGAAGTCCCGCATACATTTCAGTTGGACTTTGGTCTTTGCTCTCAATCTGGAAAGATTAAAGAGCTTTTCATCTGATCTAGTCCAGAGATAGACACCTTCTGTTGCAGTTCCAAAGGCCTGCTTCAGCATGACAGCAAAAAAGATCCCAAACAGGGTCGGCGTGCTTCGGATGTCAAAGGGATCTGATGTTGAGCCATCAAAAACTACAGTGCCCTTCATTTCCTCATGAAAGGACCTGATGATGTTAAGGAGTCGAGGTGGACATCCGATCTTGGGAAGTATTTTAAAAAGGCCATCCCTGCTAACCAAGTGAAAGGCCTTTGTGAGATCTATGAAGGCCACAAAGAGTGGCTGTTGTTGTTCCCTGCATTTCTCCTGCAATTGTCTAAGGGAAAATACCATGTCGGTGATGGGTCTATTAGCTCAGAATCCACAATGTGATTCTGGATAGACTCTTTCTGCAAGCACCTGGAGTCTCTTCAGCACAACATGGGCCAGCAGCTTCCCTACAATGCTGAGAAGAGAGATACCATGGTAGTTATTGCAGTCGCCCCTGTCTCCTTTGTCCTCCATGCCCCTGGGGGTTCTTTTATTATCATTCATCTATTATCATTCATCAGACACAGCTACTTCTTCATGGATTAGGCCAGGGCCCATTTCATTACTGAAGTCCATAACACTGGCTTCAGCTCAGCAGATCTGTCTTGATGTCAATGCGGAAGAAACAGTCAGATCAAGGAGAGACCAGTCTTTCATTCAACCTGAGAGAAAGAAAAATAATTATGTCAGCCACAACAACTTCTTCCATTATTGCAGTTATCCACCAGAAGTCTTATGTATGTTGATGATCTTGCACTTGCTCCTCAGTTGTACAGCATTCAAGTGGTCAACCTTTTTCTGACAAGTACATTAAAAGAAGTTGGAACATACTGAGGTAGAAACCAACTTAAACCTAACTGTGCTAAGACTCAGATATGTCTCAGTGTCTCAGAAACATCAGGTTACCTAAAAGTACGTACAACTAAATAATTGTTTTGCTCCAAATACCTAGGTGTTACTCTGAATCATACACTGACCTATAAGAAACTCTGCCAAAACGCAAGACAAGAATTCTGCACAAGGGACAGTATCCTTTGAGAGCTATCAGGAACCAGTTGAGGCACATGATCTCAAACACTGAGAATTACAGCCTTGGCCCTATGCAACTCTGCAGCCAAATACACCAACTGGGAGTAGTATAAGTTCAGCCCATACAAAACAGGTAGACATAGTGCTCCATGTCCTATTGACCTACATTGCCCTTGACACCGACATTGCCATCAGAATCTGTATCATCTTTGCCACTGGTGGTCCTTGTTCAATCTCTTATGCTTATGGCCTTCAGTACTCAGCATTCTACAGCTTTTCCGATTTACTTGGGACCTCAGCCAGTTTTAGCCTTAATCTAGTCTGCATCTAGAATCTCATGTTTAGACATACTGTATCATGAATCACCATAATCAAGAAGTGATACCAACAATGACTCTGATGATACCCTTCATTCTGAGGCACAGGAAAAACCAGTGTCACCGGATTAGACTCTGTCTGCCAAAGAAGATTGTTGCCACACTGACTTGCTGATACATTTAGCCAAATGTCTGAGTATGCCTTGTTGAGGGCAAGAAGCACCTGAAGGATGTCCTATATTTTCTCTACTTAGGATAAAGACCAATACTGTACATGGGTAAACTTACCTGTGTTGACTTTGTTGTTGGGATCAGCACAGAAAATTTTCCAGAAGCTGTCTTTGATACCAGCATCATCCCAAATTCATTGAAAGCTTGTGTGGAGTTCAAGAGCAGGACTGTAAACATCTCTTCCAGCACATGTCACTAAATTTGGCCATGACCACTTCTTCTACAGAGAAGAAGGCTTCATGGTCCTGCCAGCAAAGAAGGCAGAAGCCTTGACAGCAGGAAGGAAAGCCTACTTAGCAGCTGCTTGAACTACAAGAATTGCTAATCTGCAAAGGACACAGCCAGATATTCCTTTGTAACAAAATAGCAACCCTTAGAAAGCATCTGCCCCAGGATATTGTACAAGTAGTCTTGCATACTGAGACAACAAATTACTGCTGCTTGCTACTCTGCCAACTGTTCAACTATGACCCTAGGTGGAACACTTTTGTTTAGGTGTTGTGCCTAATTAAGGTCTATCAACTTGTCCCAGAATGGCCTAGACAAGGTGGTAAATATGCAATTTGATGATCAGAGTCTCTTCTCATCAAAGATCAATAAAGCTGATCAGGAGCAACCTCTATTTGTTTCCACCATTTCTATTACTAACAAGTGTGGTGGCAAAACTGCTGTGAGAGATGACATGGAATTCTGGTAGCACTGGGGTGGCCTCACCAGCCTTGGTTTCCTGTGCTACTTCAACTCAGAGAATCCTCTACAGGCTCCCTTGCTGGGTGGATGCTGTTTCCAGAGGATCAAGATTGACCCTTCATCCTGATATCAATACACTACACGTCAGAGCATGGAGGATTCAACCTGGAACGGAATTGTTGACATCATGAGAAGTTCCAAGATTATCTTTACCCTGACGTCTTACCTAGGCAAGTGGAAGGTTTTTTGCAACGTCGCATGCAACAGTATATTTGACTATGATATGTTCAGCATACCAACTGTTACAACTCTTCTTGATGTTATTGGACAATGGCTGAGCTTTCCCCCTCTATTAAAGTGTGTTTGTTGGCTTCAGCTGCCTAGTTGCTACAGACAGATAAGACGTATACCTCCCTATTCTCATTAGTGGAGGTTGGATAGTTGTAAAAGGGAGTGTTGCACAAGCTTTCGGTTTTCACCATTTCTATCCTAAAGTCTTTCTCTGGCCTTGACACAGCTTTCCAGTCTCTATGTGAACTTATGGCTACTGCATCTTCCGAACTATTGTTGGCCCAAGCAGCATCCCCAATGGCTCTTTCCTTTGGTCACAAGGTAGGCAAGAATTGTGCACTAAGACTGGACGACCCATACCTTAGCTGGAATAAAATTAAGGCTTTGCTCTGACCAGATGTCTCCTTCCTGTTGAAATAGTGTCTGAGTTCCCAGTTGCCGTAGGACATAGTTTTGCCAGCATTTTAAACTTCACCTTCAAAACAGTTGAAGAAGACTCCTTATATGCTTGGTATAAGGAGGGCTTTGGCTTTTTGTGTGTGAAGGCCAGCTGCATCTAGACAGACTCCATGACCTTTTGTGGCATACTATGGCATAGGAAGGGACAAGCCATTTCTGGCCAGAGCTTTGCAAAATAATAATTGTTATTAAGACAATTACAGTGGTTTATCAACTGGCCAAGAAACTTCTTCCTGACATCCCCAAGAGGTCTTCCATGAGGGCTTTGGATACTTCAAGTGCATTCTTACCAGAATTATGTAGAGTTACTACATGGTCTCAGCCATCAACTTTTACACTGGCACTACTATTTTGTCACCAGAGTGTGGATAGACATTTCCTTTGGAAAGATCAGCCTTGCTTCTGGGCTTCAATGATTGCAGTGTCCAGCTGCATGCCAGGGCACTTCATGCTAGCAGGAACCCCATTACTCTTCAGATGCCAGAGTTAATATGTGGGGACTGCGAAACAAGTTGTTTCTTGTAATGTTTGTTCTTTGAGTGAACTTCTAGGCATTATGGACCGCCCTCTTTTTCCCTCTAGTACCTGCAACTAAATAACAATAGTCACCTGGTCATCTGAAATTTATAGACTGAGGGGAAAAGCTGGAACATTCCCTGTAAAGAAGGGCGAGAGAAGGGGGCAAGAATCAAATGCTCTTAGTTTCAAGAATTTGAAAAGGGGTAGCTCTGTGCAGGTGCAGACTCATCAATGTGAATAAGCAGAACCAGTCAAAGAACAAGCACCACAAGAAGCAGCCTGCTCATCTCTGGGAAATGCTCATTGAATAAGGACAGCAATCTATAATGTCTCTAGGAAAACAATGGTGTTTCTTTCTTCTTTCAGGAACTCCAGAGTTCATGGCTCCTGAGATGTATGAGGAACATTATGATGAGTCTGTGGATGTCTATGCCTTTGGAATGTGTATGCTGGAGATGGCAACGTCTGAATATCCTTATTCTGAATGCCAGAATGCAGCTCAAATCTACAGAAAAGTAACCAGTGTAGGTGTACATTTAACTTCTTTGTTAGAGTAAACTTGTACATCGGCAGCTTAAGGTAACTAAGCCTATTATGCTGGTCCTGTCACCCTGGAAAGCAGCTGCTAAACTTAGTCTTGGCACATTTCCCCAGACTTTGCTGACTTCTTTCTAGAGTAGCTGATCTTTTCAGAGGTTGTGTCTACTTACATTAGTCTTTGGTGTTCAGATGGTGTAACGTGCAAGTTAAGCACTGGCTTTTTCACAGTTGACCTTAGATGAGAAATGGACTGGAACAGATTCCTAGAACAAGCCCACAGTTCTGTTATTTACATTATACTGATACCAGACTATTACCTGCTGCCTTCCCATCGTCACTATTTGGACAAAGCGGTGTCAATTCTTTACCTACACTTTCCCTCCCAGGTGCACCAAGCTTCACAGTCAGATCAGCAACTCAAATGCTAACTGGTTTTGTTAATCCAGGCACCAAAAGTAACTGAAAACAGCATAGCTATTCCTTTTAAGACTAGTGCATGTAGCTGTAGTGAATTAAAGGTGCCAAACAGGGCCAGAGAAAAGAGATCCAAGCTGAATTTTATCTGGGGTATCTTAGTAAAAACAGCAGAGTTTTGCTGACTGGTGTTGAAGCTCTTTACAGTTTTCACTGTTTACTGTATTACAACATAATTCCCTTTGGCTATATAGGGCCAGGACTTTTAGATTCTATTAGTCAATTCATGTGTGAAATAACGGTTTCATTTACCAGATGAAGTTAGGTGTCTGACCGGCGTTGCTGGCACATGAACCAAATCCAAGACCTAATTTCCAAAACAGGAACCATGGTAGCAGCAGAAGGATCTTTTCAGGGGCTTTGAGGACCAACGCCAAACTCAAAAGCATATTGGTGCCTGTGAAGGAAGATCCAAATGGTAGTCCCTTGTCCACACAATTTGTTGGAAAACTCTCTTACATGAGTTCCATTGACATGAATAAGAAATTCTGTGCTGCAGGGCTTGTAAAAAGCAGGAGGGCTGCTTCTGCATATTGGCGAGTCTTATTTTTTTATGTTAGTTTCTCAGAATACTGAGCTATTCTAGCTTACTAGCCAGAATACTCTTGCAGTTACTGGAGAAATTTATGTTCATCCATGTCTGCATTATATATATATATATAATGCAGACATGGATGAACATAAATTTCTACAACCTAGCTTTAAAAACACAAGTAGAATAAGAAACACACACACACACACACACATATATATTATGTACATATGTACACACATACAGTATATATGTACACATATAATAAATATATTATTATTATCAATTAAATTCTCCCATTCCAATCCCAAGGCTCCCAAAGGATTTTCCAAGGCAAAAAAGGAGCCCTAGGGAGCCTTGAACCCTAAAACAGAGAGATAGGAGAAATTTCCCCAATTTAAAATAAATTTAACAACACAAGCTGATGACATCACCAGCTTTTACCATGTAAAGTTACATAAACAGGATTTTGGTCAATGTAGTATAGTGCTATAAATATAAGTATGCTTTTTAATGATAATGAACAGACAGTGTATGCAGATATGTATGTATACACACAGCTTGTTCTGGTACATTCAAAATAGATCTTTAAATTCCAGATTTTCAGAATACTTAAGACTCAGAAAACTGAACCCAACCTTTTTTTAATGAAATTTTGCATGTCCATTACATTGTTGTATGTCATCTCCAATCTCTCTGTAACACACACATACAATATTCCGGTCTTCCCCAACCTGGTGCTCTACAGTTGTGGCACACAATCAACAGCACACTGAATGGGGAGAATAGGAATTGTACTCTGGTATAACTGGAAAGCATCAGATCAAAGGTGACTATAGTACTTTACAGATTCTATAACTGCATAAAATAAGGATTGTCTTAAATTATGGAGTCCCAAAAGGACTGGAATATTAAGTATTCTGAAAATCTGAAATTTAAAGATCTGTTTTGAATGTACCAGAACAGGCTATGTGTATACATACATATCTGCATACACTATCTGTTCATTATCATTAAAAAGCATACTTATATTTACTGTATAGCACTATACTACATTGACCAAAATCCTGTTTATGTAACTTTACATGGTAAAAGTTGGTGATGTCATCAGCTTGTGCTGTTAAATTTATTTTAAATTGGGGAAATTTCTCCTATCTCTCTGTTTTAGGGTTCAAGGCTCCCTAGGGCTCATTTTTTGCCTTGGAAAATCCTTTGGGAGCCTTGGGATTGGAATGGGAGAATTTAATTGATGATGATGATGATGATGATAACAACAACAACAACAACAACAAACAAACAAACAAACAAATCACTGTCAGTTCCTGCAGGTGGTCCTAATCCTGGTGGTGCGATTCTGGCATTAATTTTTGTCAATTAAAGGCTTCCCTTCCCACCTTGAGGCTCTCAAAGGCTTCCTCAAGCCAAAAGGGAGCCCTAGGGAGCCTCAGACCCTAAAACAGGAGAAAAGGAAAGATTTAATTAATTTAAAATAAAATTTTGCAGCGCAGTCTGATGATATAATTAGTTTACCTTGTGATAAGTTATGCATACAGGGTGTTGTCCTTTAAATCCATTTTAAAGTATGTAGTACTATGGGAAAGAATGTTCAGAAGTGTTTCTTTAGAAGATATCATCTACTGTAATAAGTAATGTTAAAATAAAACTTAAAGCTTTAAGCAGCATCTTTTCACCATGAAGTTCACCAAGGATTGCAAGGATTGCCGACGCTTATGACATTTCGGCGCCAGGTCAAAACCTTCCTGTTTCAGAAGGCTTTTAATTGAAATAATATCAGCTGTGGGTCCGATGGCAATTTTTAAAGTACAGTGGTGCCTCACTTAGCGAGGTTAATCCGTTCCAGATTAACCCTCGCTCAGCGAATCCATCGTTAAGTGAAATAAAAAAGCCCATAGGAACGTATTAAAACTGATTTAATACGTTCCTATGGACTTAAAACTCACCGTTCTGCGAGTTTCCTCCATTGCAGCGGCCATTTTGGATGCCTCGTTAGCGAGGCAAAACAGCGGTCGCCATTTTGTTTTAGCGGCGGCCATTTTGGAACCGCCGATCAGCTGTTCGCTATGCTTTGATCGTGTCCGCGTGATCATCGCATAGCGAAAAAAGCCCATAGGGGCCATCGCTGAGCGAATGCTCCAGCGATGGCCCGGGACCCCTCGTTGTGCGGTTTCATCGCATAGCGAAGCGTTCGCTATGCGAGGCACCACTGTATATATTTTAATTGCATTTTAATTATTTTGCCTTTTTATTGTATTTTAAATGTTGTAAGCTGCCCAGAGACCTTTGGGTAGTGTGGGCGGCATATAAGTTAAACAAACAAACAAGCAAATAAATAAATAAATAAATAAATATTCTGAGTACCTTCAGTACCTTCTTTATAATTAGAGATGTGAGTATTCGTATACGAATATCCCCGCACAGGTGCAGATAATGAGGATCTGGACCCCTAGGACCAGACATACCACTCATGATTCCACTGCTGCCGCAATCTCTACAGGAGCCTTCCTATCGCTCCATTGTTTGTGATGGATTAGCCAGACCTGGCAGAAGGCAGGATGACAAGCCTCTCTGCCAGGTCGAAGAGTGGCTAATCCACCGCGCGCTCTGGAGTGATAGGAAGGGATCGTGGAGCCCGCAGCAGCGGTGGACAGGTGAGTGGTCAGGGGTTTGATAAGTCATCTCCTTGGTATGTTTTGTTGATTCAAACAGGTGTATTTTAGTTGGGGCTCATTTTAGCATAGGAAGTTTCAATTAAAGTATGCCCAGTTGAATCAGTGGAACATCTATAGAGGAGATGACTCACTAATTCTCCACTGATTCAATGGGCCTCCTCTAGTGCAGTTTGCTATGCTAAGTAACAGGATTTTGGCTTACTGTATGACACCTATACATCTAGCAGCATGGTTGAATTTAAAAGGTGTAGCTTGGATTTTAAGAAAAGGAGCCCTGCCTGAAATTTGGAAGGCAGCTGAACTGAAACCAGCATGACATATGTCCAAGTATCTCATTCCACTAACTAAAGCTGTTTGAAAAAGACTTGTTTTTGTAGATTGGTGATTTTCCATAATTTTGTCTGGTCACAGCAGAGAGAACTCCTGCTGGGTATTATCTATTAATAACTGTATCCTTTTTCTCCTAGGGTATTAAACCTGCCAGTTTTAACAAAGTGACTGATCCAGAGGTGAAGGAGATCATTGAAGGCTGTATTCGGCAAAACAAGTCTGAAAGGTGGGCATATCTAATAATCTCTCTCCATTTGTGCACTATAAATCAAGAGATTGATTTTGTGAGTGTTAATAGGGTTTTGTTAATGTTGACAGCAAAGACTTGATTAAACAAAGCAGCCCTGCTTTGTATAGCACTTCTCAGCACCTACATACATCCCTTTGATGTCAAAGAAAACTAAGCTCTCACCATATAAATCACATGCTTAAATTGGGATTTGTCTGGCTAATGCCCAGAATGTTTGAGGAATGCAAGGAACCCTACATGGAAGGGAGAGGAGGGCCCAAGGTTTCCAAGGCAGAGAACCAGGCGCTGTTTTCATGAGTGGGAAAGGCTTGGGGGGGGGGGGGGGAGCCGCAAGAGAAAGAGGTGCCAGGAAAGTCAACTTTCTTTTGTGCTTCCTCATATCCAAGCCTAAAACATTAACTAAGTGATTGATGTTGCAATGTCCCTTCCAGGTTCTCTTCCTTAAGAAGCTCCTTTGATTCTGACTTTTAATCAGACAGTTTTTTTTTTTAAAAAAATCTCCTTCACTCTGCACGTTATAGATGCAATATACATCCTGGTTATTGGCTGCAGCTGTTTTATCCGGATTTTGTACTGTTGTTTTCAGTCCTTGTAAACTGTTGTGATTGCTAGTCTGAAGGCAGGGTTTAAAGGAATAAATGAAATGTTTAAAATAATATAGAAAGCCTGTATGAAACCATCAAGCTTGTGAATAAAATGAGCACACCAACTGCTCATTCTACTTCTGGTATAATGCTCAAAAGATCCACTGTCCTCTTTCGGTCCTCTCGCTGTCAGGCTGTCCATCAAAGACCTCTTGAACCATGCCTTCTTTGCTGAGGATACGGGGCTCAGAGTAGAGTTGGCAGAAGATGATGATGGGATGAATTCTTCCCTGGCATTGAGACTTTGGGTGGAAGATCCCAAGAAGCTGAAAGGCAAGCATAAAGACAACGAAGCTATCGAGTTCAGCTTCAACTTGGAAACAGACGTACCAGAGGAAGTGGCATGTGAAATGGTAAGCATTGCCATTGGTTGCGTTTTTTAAAAAAAACTTTTTTTAAACCTTATTCTTGTTTTCCTTATCGTAAGATGAGGGCAGCTCATAACTGTCCATGAGCCACCCTGCTTTAAGGAATCAGTTTAGCCCTTCATTTTGTGTCCAGTTTGTGTGCCCTAAATGGCAAGCCTTTGCAGCTGCTTTTCCCTTGTGAATGTGTACAGGATGTCTGTGGTTGGTATACTCCATTGTTTTTTTTTTTATTCTCTTAAAAAGTAGTTGGGGTGGAATTTAGGTCAAAATAGGGACAGAAGGAGAGGGGGAAATGTCCCCTTTACTCATTTCTTGACCGAAATAATCTGTCTTCTGCTATCAGAAGTTGCTATTTCAATTTGTCTTTAGCTTTTTATGTATAGGGAGAATTTGGAAAGAGATGAGTTAATGTTCAGACACATCATGCTTTCCTTGCAGTCTCACCTGATAATAACGAAGAATTCTAAAGTTCCCCTTTTTGCTCACACTTTTTCCACCGTGGCATTCCCTTGTTTTAATTTTGCATTTTATGTTTTATGGTTTGGGCAATCTTGCTAATTTTATTGGTGGTTGTAGGATTTATAAATAAAAGACTGAGTAAAGAGAGAGATTGTGATGTCATTGCTTAAACATATTAGAGCTAAAAGTTGGAGAATTCTGTTCAACCCCTTATGCATCATACTCAACAGGAGAGTGTGAGTTTTACTTAGAAGGCATTATATTTTCACATTTATTTTACAAGTTGAACTGGACTGTCAGGTCAAATAGGAATCTGTCTTTTTCTCACCAGTGGACAGTTGTTTTCCTTGCAGTGAAGTCTTTGAAGCTTTGCAAAGCTGGGGTTTGCATCAGAGCTGGCAGATTTAGTTGCATTTTGTTGATAAATCAGATAACCAGCAGTAGTTTTTCTGGCCATGCTTCCTTTTTCATCCTTTGCTCAAGCTATTTGTTTAGACTGAAGATTCTTCACTCTGGTTCACCGTTGCCTTGGCTTTGTTTTCACAAAATGTTTGGCTAAATGGCAGCTGACAACTAACAGCTGATGATTGCTGGGAGTAGTCATCGTAGTACATCTGTTCATTTCTCCCTGTATATGTGCAAGGAATGAGTGTTTAAGCATCACCCACTCACCAGTCAGCTATGACATTTCCTGGGTTGTCATCTCAGGAGGCTCAGTTCAGTTTTGTGTACAGTCAACCTGAAATTTTGTGCTCAGGGACCCTTCTTTTGTATGGCTTCCCTTTTTTCTTTTCTTCTGGTGACATCACTTACTAGTTGCCCATTAAGAATATACCCTTTGTTAGCTCCAGTGGTCAGTGCAATGTCTGCTAAAGTAGGACCCTGGTTGAATGTGATGAGCAAATACAGACTAATATTGCCCAGTGTTTATGCATACTTGCTCACTTCTTCAGAGAAATTGTTGTTGTTGTTGTTGTTTAGTCGTTCAGTCATGTCCGACTCTTCGTGACCCCATGGACCAGAGCACGCCAGGCCCTCCTGTTCTCCACTGCCTCCCGGAGTTGGGTCAAAGTCATATTGGTTGCTTCGGTGACACTGTCCAGCCATCTCGTCCTCTGTCGTCCCCTTCTCCTCTATCATAGAGATAGAGAGATACTAAAGACTTGACTCAAAAATATTTTCTTTCCTTAAAAAAAAAAATCTAGGTGAAGTCAGGATTCTTTCATGAAAGTGACTCCAAAGCTGTGGCTAAATCTATCCGGGATCGAGTTGCCCTGATCAAGAAGACCCGAGAGAGGAGAGAGATGGGCTACCTGGAGGAGAGGAGAGACTCGCAGAGCAAGCTGCCAGTTGGCCTCCCAGTGCTCCAGCCACAGGGCTCATCGTTCACCACTCCTTCCCAGCAAACCAGGACTGAATGTGAAGAAACAGAGGTGGATCAACATGTCCGGCAGCAGATCCTGCAGCAAATGCAGCACATTTCCTCCCTTACTGGTAATAAGCAACCGCTACATGCTAAATAGTGTTTAATTCAGCACAACCACCATATCTATGAAACCAGTATCTGCAGTTTCAGCTGTCTGTGGTTGCTGCTACTGCAACCCAGCTGGCAGTTTGCATGTGCATGTACATTCTCCTTTCACTCTTCACCCCCCCAACTTTCACTGTCTGTGGTTGCTGCTGCTGCTGTTTGCTACTATCCGCAGTTTCATGCATCTGCAGGGGAGCTTGGCACCTGTCCTCCACCTGTAAAGAGCAAATCTGCTTGTAATTTTGCTTCGCAGCATGCTTTGCTCTGAGGAACTTGTTAAGTTTCCGACTCAGTTATTTCCTTATTTATCAGAAGGCAATTACCAAGTAAACCAAGATTTATTTCAGTGATTTTCCCCCCACTTCGAATGATCAGCTACCGCCATATGCAGTGCAGATTGCTGAAACTCATATTGATTCTTCTTCCCAGTATAAATTAATACTTGCTATAATTCTTGGTGCTTAGGTGTGAGGAGCAATATTAGAGTAGATCTGAGAATGGTTTTCTGGCCACTTGTTTAAAAATCCTCCACTTTATTAGCAAGAAACCAATCTAAACTTGGCGGTATAGGTCATGGGAGTGTGGACTGCATTCTGTTTGGTTTTTGAAGGATACTGTTTTTGCTACTGAATGGAATGCCTTAGAGAAAGAATGTTGTGGAAGGGAACTTGCTGTCCCAGCCTAGAGAGGGAACTGCCCTTCAAGATGATATCCAGCGTGGTGTATGTAGTGAATTTCCCTGTAGAAGGCCTGCAGCTAGAAACAACAAACTTCTAATTTGGTAAAAAGAAAGAAAAGAAAGAAAACAGGCCACTCCTTCTTTCCTTCTTGTAGAAAGCAAGAGTTACATTTTGATGTGTGTTTTTCTGAAATAAATGTCTTCTACGTATGTTAATTCTGAGTTAAATACATAAATTCCTTGCAGCCCATGATGCAATGAGTGTTGAAAGTAGAAGGTAGAAGGTGAGGAGCTACTTCCGGCTTCTTCTGATAGAGCTAATATTCTGGACTTTCTTTCCTCTCATACCAACACAGCTGACAGCTTATCAGACAGAGGAGCAGGATCAGTTATCCTGTCAGATGCCTCCAGCCAGCATAGTGTGGCCTTCTCCTCAGAACAGATGATGGGCACCCAGCAAGCTCCCAACCTCTCCCAAGCTGAAAACAGTGTACAAGGGCACATCTACCCATCCCAGCAACTGGTGGGGCATTATCAGTCCCTGGCAGGGGTAAGAGGTCTATTGCTTTCTTAAATACGAAGTCTGACATTCTTTTATAAAAATCCAGAGTCTACATTCACCAGATATGTGTGTGTGATGTTTCAGTATAGCCCATTGGAGCTTTCTTGGTTCCAGAGAAAGGAAAGACTCCTTAAAAAAATTGTAGACCCCTATGAATATAACAGTTTGTAGGCTTGAGTGTTACACTGGCTTCTTTAGCAGTTATAGGAAATCCTGAATTTAAGAGCAAAATAAAAATCAAACAATGTCATTCACGTTCACTTGCACAGAGTTTTCACCTATAGCCATGATGCACAACATGTGGCCCTCAAAGGTTTTGAGGCTACAGCTTGATTTGTATTTCACCAAGGAAGGGGGGGGGAATATTTTAAAAACCGGTTATGCTTTATAATAAATCTGTTCTGCTTTATAATAATAGTAGGACATATCTTGACTTTCAGAATCTTACTTCAAGACCCAATTAAAGGCATAATTCAGGGGATTTAATGGGAAGTTAAAACCTCGAGTTCAGTTTTATTCAGCTGGCTGCTCAGGGGAATACCTTATAGAATGGAAGGGAAATAAGATTTGTAAATTAAGAATATAATTTGACATTTCCTTGTACCAGCAGTACTGTTGACCATTGCTACTTCAGATGTTCTGATTTCTAGACTTGTGTGTGTGTGTGTGTGTGTGTGAGAGAGAGAGAGAGAGAGAGAGGGTTTTGGTAGACAGATGTAATTGGTAGAGTCTGAAAAGCTCTCCTTGTTGAACCTCTCTCTCAGATCTACATATATACACATGTGGATATTATTAATGAGTGACAGAAAACAGAGGAGAGCTACTTCCAAACAGAACGTACATTTTGCCTGTGCAGTATTAGACAGGTGGGGAATTCAGAAATTAAAAGAGAGAGAGAGAGAGAGAGAGTGGAATTTGGAGTATAATTGTGTTCAAGGCTGTGACGTCCCTCTTTCACGTCACAATGGTCAGGACACTCTCTCATTCACACTTTATTTACGCTGCCACCAACCACTCCTTCATAAGACTCTTCAGACAAATGTATGATTTTAAAAATAAAAACTTGTATTTTATTGATAACAACAGAAGGAATGGTAAATCACTTTATCAACTAAAATAAAAAGGCAATCAGTAATAATCAAGTATCCCCTCATACACACTCTCTCTCAGACCTTCACTCTAAGTCTAACTCTCCATAACTCTTAACTAATTAAAACTGTCTCACATCATTCACTCCCCCCCTTATATACACAGCTCCACCTCCTAGAGTCCCACCTCCTGCTCTGCTATAGGCAGATGGGTTCCAGCATAACCATGATAGGCAGGTGATGTCATCACAGCCGTCACAAAGGCCACCTGAAGAGATATTGAGTGGAGAGGGGATTTGGGTTTAGATTGCACCAAAGGTAGCCAAGTGCACCCTCTCTTTTGCCCAGGTAGCAGTGGTCCTTTTTGATTCAAGAGATAATCAGCACGCCAGTGAGGAAAAATTACAAAATGTTATTTAAGAGACAATGAAGTATGAAAAATTATGGTAGAAAAATCACACAACATTAATCATTATAAAATCATACATAATAAAAACAGTCATACAATGCAAAATAAGAATAGTAATGATATAAAAAAGTAGAAGATGACAGAATAAAGGCAGAATAAATGAGGCACAACCAGCGCCTTTTAATTAGGCCTTGTTCAAAGCCCCTGAAGAATGGTAAAGGGTGGTTCTAAGTAGATGTGCAGCGCCAGCCTGGGAATGCCCAGCATTCAAGACTTTCAGAACAAAGATTTGGGGAACCTTTTATACCTTCAGTTAACATGAAACACTCCTAGCCAATTCCATTGTGTAATACATGTATCTTCCTTATTAACTGGTAAAATGATAAGAGACCAACTCACAAATGGGTGCTGTGATAAGAAACTGTATTACCAATTGACAAATTGATAACAGAGGTGTCTTCAAAACAATTGACTTATTTGACAAAACATTTGACTAACGAACAAAGTTATATCCCTTATATTCCCAGCTCTAGGTGTCCAAAGTTAGACGTTAAACACCATCTTAATACTGGCCTTGGGCTTGTGCAGCTGCATACAGACATACATGATGACAAAGGCCTTTCACATTGATGCTACACCCCATCATCTCACTGGCCTGTGGTCTTTAATTCTCTTTTGCTCTTGACAACCTAAAGTTGTTTTGCTCTTAACCTAAAGTTGTCCAGTTGCCATGACTTAAGCTTCCAGATAACCTCACCTGGATGAATGAGAATCTTCACAGATAACAACCAAAAGCTTCATGACTCTTTATCAAGCCCCGAGCTACCTATTTTATAGGTGTGTTGATTGAAAGTTTAGGCTGAGTTGTTCTACATGATATTAAATTGCTGGCTTCTAATGATGCTAATACATGGTTTTGTTTTAGATGTGTCTTTGGTTAGCCAGTTTTTGCTATGACAAACATGTTTCAAGAAGATGTCTTCCCCCCCCCCCAAAAGAGTGTGCCACTCAAGGTTGCAGACAGAGCTTATGACAACCAGAAGAACTATGGCATAGTAGATAATCATTTTGTTTTCTCAGCAATAAACATCCCATTAATTTTTTAATACAGATGCCGCCACAGCAGCAGCCGCAGCCGCCGCCGCCAACAAATGTGGCCCACCCCAGTGTGTTACCACTAATCCAGAATCAACCTTCAGCTCTGCCTCCCCACGGTTTGGCACCCCCGGCAGCTCCCCAAGCCCAGGCTTCCCCTGTTGCTGTGCAGCAGTTCACATCAAGGATGGTAAGGCCCTTCAGTGTTCATCTGTTTTTATCTGACAGGCTGTCGAAATAATTAGAAGTGGCCCACAAGCCCATTATACTTGCTGAGCAATATCCTTATAAATGGCTACAAGTGAGGATAGCAACCAATTCTGGCTAGCTGTGCGTTTGCAAATAAATATCCATGGGGACGGGGAGGATGGGTGGAACTGCAGTCCTCAGCTTAAAGAAAAGAGCAGAAACGTTTACAAAATGGCTGCAAGCACTGAAGGGAGTGGCGACACTTTGCTTCTCTTGAAACATCAAAATGGTGCCTGCTAATATTATCCAGATGGTCATTTCCCCATTGAAAGGGGGTCTCTGCCCTCTAGGTCAGAAGCTCCCAACCTTGGATCCCCAGATGTTCTCAGAGTGCAGCTTCCAGATATCCTGGCCAGCACAGCTAGTGGTGAAGGCTTCTGGGAGTTTTAGTCCAAAACCATCTGGGGAGCCAAGGTTGTGATCCACTGCAATAGGTCCACAGGGGAGAGGGGAAGAGGGCAGGATTGGAAATGTTTTATTTTGAAAAAACAGCTGCAACTGAGGACATCATTACATGGCATACCTTATGAAACAGAATTTCAGCCATTATTTGCAACCGAAGTGCAAACCTTCTGCAAGAGGTTCATGTTGAGTGCAGCAAGAGGGCAATAAGATGCAGAACGTCCCAGCTGTGCAGAAGGTAGTAACCTTGTGAAAACAGAGAACAGCTTGATGTTTTGGGAGCAGGGTTTAGAAACTTGAGACATAATGGGAATCAATTATTTATTTAGAAAAACATTTTTTGGCATAGGAGAAGGGAATCTTCATTCTAGGAACTAGAAGTGACTCTGAGCCATGCGTTAAAAGTCATTACACCAAAATGCATCTGTGGCAATTCTTAAAAAACAACTTTTTTTAGAAATAAATTATCTTCAGGGCTTGAAAAATGCACTCGTCCACTTGTCTGTGATGAGTTAAAAATGCTGCTGAATGAGTCACAGCTCCCTCCCTGCCTGCTTCGTTCCCCTCGGCCTCTCTCTCTCTCTCTCTCTCTCTCTCTCTCTCTCTCTCTCTTCCTGCAGTCCTCCCCTCCCCCTCCCATTGCAAAAGGAAAACTGCCCTCTTCTCGCAAGAAGAGAGTTCGAGTGGCACATAGAGATATAGCTCTGCAGGAGAATGTAGAGCAGTCCCATGCTGGAGAATATGGCGATTCCCTGCTCCCAATTTCAACCGAACGAGGAGGACACATCCTGGGGTGGGATGGAACTGTGGCTCCTTTAGAGGTTGGGTGCTTTTGCTTTCAGTTTTATTTTTGCTGGAGACATTCAAAAGAAAAGCATTCAAAATACTGTACAGATTTCATGACCCCACAGGCATGTGGCTAATAAAGCAATCTAAGTCTGAGGATATAAATCAGTGATTCCTAATACCAATAAATTGCAAGGCTATAGTTTGGTCAGCTGACTTGTGAAATATTTGACTGACCGGTGAGAGAGTCTAAATTTTTTCAAGCTCTGATTATCTTCCTTTCTTTAACACTTTGTGGCTATCACCTCTTTGCCCATTTTTCCTGGACTTGGAGCTACACTCTTTTTTTTATTCTGCTTCAGTGTAGTGCTGTTGCTGAAAAGGGTGCTGTACATTTGGATGGACAGATGTGGTCCTCCAGATGTTGGTTGACTCACAGCTGATCTCTCACAATGGGCTATCTTGGTTAGGGCTAAAGGGAGCTGTAGGCCAACAACATCTGAACAGCCACAGTTGGCCATCTTGTCTCTCTACTTCTCACCTTTGCAAGGCAGGTTCTGCTACGAAAAAGTGGCATTGGAGACAGAAAATCTTGAAAGGAAGGATCAGTATTCAAGCAAGAGTTGCAGTTACAAGTTACAGGGAGTCAGATGTCAGTTGAATATCATGAAAGACGCCTGAACTGTTAGAGCAGTATGGCAGGGGAACAAATTACTTTGAGAGGTGGGGAGTGTTCCAACACTGGAGACATTCAAGAGAAATGCATTGAGCAGGGGGTTGGACTCAGTGGCCCTTTCCAACTTCATGATTCCATGATTAAAGAGGATTCAAGGCTAAAAACCTCTCATTTATTTATTTATTTATTTATTTATTTATTTATTTATTCATTCATTCATTCATTCATTCATTCATTCATTTATTCATTCATTCAGCTTATATGCCGCCCATTCTACCCAAAGGTCTCTGGGTGGCTTACAACAATTAAAGTACAATTAAAATACAGTAAAAGATATTCTTGCACATGGGATACCTGGTCTTCAACAAATATCCATATCTGAGAATGCGTTGGTTCAAGACAGACTGTGTGGGTCTGTGTTCATAGCCACCAGCACACCTGACTGTATTCGTGTGACTGGGTTTGATGTCCTTGGTGGGGGCATTCCCTAACTCCAAACTCACAGTCAAAGATAGTTCTGCTTTAGACAAAGCCTTTTTCTTCACTGTAACTCAACCACTATTTCTGAAGGCTCAACTGCAGGTTCTACATGTGGGGTTTGAAGTAAATCACTTTCTTGAACGATCTACAACTTGGGAACTAGGGAAGAGACTCTTTTCCCTCACTCCCCTCCTCTGACTCCTGGCGAAAGGGTTAACATGGACACTTGAGCATGGGCTGCCACAGCAAAGGTCTCAAGCCCAACTCTTCTTCCTGGGTCTTCCTATCTCTCCAAATGGTATTCGGTCTTTCTCCTCCTCCTGAGGAGGCTGCCTTCCTCCTTGCGAGGTGGGAGAGTCTCCTCCCCACTCCTGATACTTTCTCCCTTTCTAAATGCCTGTGTTCCCTTCTCTCCCTTTCTCCTCAGAAGGAAAGCTTGTGGGTTTTTCTTTCTTTTTTTTTTTTGTGATGGTGTCTCTGTCTCTCCACCTCTTCTTTAGGCATCTTTCACTGTGGTGACTCCCATGTCCAAAGGTTCTCCTTTGTGATCGTCTCCCGGCCTTCTGGCCACTTGGGAGTTTGAGGCTTTTCTTCAGTATTCTCTTCCTCTCCCCCTTTGCTCGATACTTCCTCATTCCTCCCTCACACCAAAGGGTTGCTTACTTTTATTTCTTTGCTACTGTCAGCGACGGAGTCTTCTTGGCCTTCTTTTACTTCCAAAGCCACCGTTTTTGTTCCTACGCCTTCTGTCTCTCCTCCCTGCTCCTCTGCCTTCTCTTTCCTGTTTGTCTCCATTTCTTCCCCTGGCGCCTCCCTCTCTGTCCATTGCTCTTTCCCTGGGATTTCTGCTGACCCTGGACTGTCAGGTCTTACAGAAGAACCAAAGCCTGCTGTCTCCATGCTGACATCTCTTGGGGAACTGGAGCTTTCATATTGTTCGGCTTCTAAAGGAAAAAGGGCTGGCATGCCAACAGGGAGACTTGTCACCCTGTTCTCTCTCTTGTACAATTCCAAAAACATTTTCTTGAATTAATCACACAACCTAGGAGATGTGGTGTTATTCACAATTTTAAAACAGTGTGCTTCAGATACTTGTTTTATTTTGAGGAAAAAACAGCTGGAGGACCAAGTCAAACAACCAGAGGATAAAGTTGGTAGCGGAGAAGTGGCTGAAGGTTCACTGAACTGTTTCCTCACCTGCTACCTCCTTCTTCCACATCAATTTTCTTTTATTTATTTATTTGATTTATATACAAATTACTACGCTGGGTGTTGTAAAACTGAAATGAAAAGACATAGTTAATTTGTTGAAAGGATATACTGTATTTGGTATATATATGGATGGTGTGAAACAGAAATGAAAAGACACAGTTTATATATGTGGGTAGTGTGAAACAAATGATTCTCTCTCTCACACACACACACACACACACACACACACACACACACACACACACACACACACACACACACACACACACACACACACACACACACACACACACACACACACACACACACACACACACACACACACACACACAAAAATACAGTCTATCCTTTTAACAAATTACATCCCAGCAGTTTTCCTTTTACCGGGTTTAAATCCAAAGAGGTATGAAATGAACTGAGTTTCAAGAAAGCAGCAAAGGCTGTTGGCTGCCTACAAAATGTATGGATAAAACCAAACCTCACAAATACATACACACAAGTAATTGTTCCTCAAGTACCCTAAGTGTTAAAAGCAAATGCAGACACATGCACAAAACCCAGGCTATTTGCCCGGCCTGTTATTCTGCCTCATACCTAGGAAAGAATGATGCCAGCTGCCATATAAGGTCATTATTTTAGTGCACTGCATGTAATGGAAGGTTACAAACTTCTGTTTGTTAATTTATGTAATGTTTCATGAATGTTTCTGTTGTTTGCATTATAGTTGTTCCAAGATGGTTTTTGTGTGTGTGTGTGTGTTGATGCTGTAGTGGGATGAGGGGAGAGCGTCCCTAGAATAAGATGCAAAGAAGTAAAAGTGGTGAGCTTAACCTTGTTTAAACATATTTTTCTTCCCAGCCTCTAGATTCACAGGCATCCTACACCCCAGAAGGGCAGACAGTGGATGGATCCATCATGGGAGTCCCTCAGCAGATATTGACAGTCACTTCCCCTCAGAATGTGGCGGCTTCTCAGATGGTCAGCCAGCATCTGTCAGCAAATGTACCATTGGCTTCTCCTGCTAGGATTAGTAGTCAGGCTTCAGCTGCTGCAGGATCAATGGAAACGGAGCAGGCTTCTGCCAGTGCCGTGCCTGCCAGTCATTCCCCTGTGCTACAGGGACAGCCTCCAGTTCAGTTTCTTAACAACATACAAGGCTTAGCTCCAGGGATCGCTACTTCTGCAGCTCTGCAGCCGGTTCCACAGGGAGCTGCACCAATTCTGCAATCTCAGGTGCCCCAGCAGATCCTGTCTACACAGCAGCCTCCTCAAGCTTCTCAGCAGGTGACATCTGGGCAACAAAGCCAGCAAGCTGATCAGCAGGTGGCATCGACACAGCAGGTTCCCCAGCAGTTTTCCCAACAGATGGCAGCAACACAGCAACTTCAGCAACACTTAGGGACTACGCAGCAGCCTCAGCAAATGCCCCAGCAGGTGGCATCCATGCAGCAGCCACAGCAAATGTCTCACCAAGGTTCCCAGCAGGTGACATCCATGCAGCTGCAGCAGCAGCAGCAAATGCCACAACAAGTGGCAACCATGCAGCAGGCCCAGTATATGCCCCAGCAGGTGGCAACCATGCAGCAGCCCCAACAAGTTCCACAGCAAGTGGCATCTGTGCAGCAGCCCCAGCAAGTTTCCCAGCAGGTGGCATCCATGCAGCAGCCCCAACAAATGCCTCAGCAAATGCCCCAACAAATGCCCCAGCAAGTGGCATCCATGCAGCAGCCCCAGCAAATGCCCCAGCAAGTGGCATCCATGCAGCAGCCCCAACAAATGCCCCAGCAGGTGGCATCCATGCAGCAGCCCCAACAAATGCCTCAACAAATGCCCCAACAAATGCCCCAACAAATGCCCCAACAGATGGCATCCATGCAGCAGCCCCAGGAAATACCCCAACAGATGGCATCCATGCAGCAGCCCCAGCAAATGCCTCAACAAATGCCCCAGCAAATGCCCCAACAGATGGCATCCATGCAGCAGCCCCAGCAAATGCCTCAACAAATGCCCCAGCAAATGCCCCAGCAGATGGCATCCATGCAACAGCCCCAGCAAATGCCTCAACAAATGCCCCAACAGATGGCATCCATGCAGCAGCCCCAACAAATGCCTCAACAAATGCCCCAGCAAATGCCCCAACAGATGGCATCCATGCAGCAGTCCCAGGAAATACCCCAACAGATGGCATCCATGCAGCAGCCCCAGGAAATACCCCAACAGATGGCATCCATGCAGCAGCCCCAACAAATGCCTCAACAAATGCCCCAGCAAATGCCCCAACAGATAGCATCCATGCAGCAGCCCCAGCAAATGCCCCAACAGATGGCATCCATGCAGCAGCCCCAGCAAATGCCCCAACAGATGGCATCCATGCAGCAGCCCCAGGAAATACCCCAACAGATGGCATCCATGCAGCAGCCCCAGCAAATGCCCCAACAGATGCCGTCCATGCAGCAGCCCCAGCAAATGTCCCAACAGATGGCATCCATGCAGCAGCCCCAGCAAATGCCCCAACAGATGGCATCCATGCAGCAGCCCCAGCAAATGCCCCAACAGATGGCGTCCATGCAGCAGCCCCAGGAAATACCCCAACAGATGGCATCCATGCAGCAGCCCCAGCAAATGCCCCAGCAGGTGGCACCCATGCAGCAGCCCCAGCCAATGTCCCAGCAGGTGGCATCCATGCAGCAGCCCCAGCAAATGCCCCAGCAGGTGGCATCCATGCAGCAGCCCCAGCAAATGCCCCAGCAAATGCCCCAGCAGATGGCATCTATGCAGCTACCGCAGCAAATGTCACAACAGGTGGCAACCGTGCAACAGCCACAGCACATGCCACAGCAGGTGGCATCCATACAGCAGCCCCAGCAAATGACCCAACCAGTTCCTCAGCAGGTGGCATCCATGCAGCAGCTGCAGCAAATGCCACAGCTGGTTTCATCCATGCAGCAGCCCCAGCAACTGCTCCATCAGGTGCCACAACAGGTGGTATCCATGCCACAGCCACAATCCCAGCAAATGTCCCAGCAGGTGACTTCCACTCAACAGCTTCAACCAGCTGCAGTGATGCAGCAGTCTCAGACAGTTTCCCAGCAGGTGACATCTGTGCAGCAATCGCAGCATACTAGCTCCTTCCAGCTGCCGCAGCAGGTCGCATCTACACACCATGTATCTAATGTACCGCAATCAATGGCACCAGCCCAGCAGTACCCACAGTACGTAGGTATGTCTGCAGATCTTTCTGGGCAACCTTCTCAGCCCCAGTCAGAGGATCAGACTATTCAGATACACCAATCCACAGATCAGCCTCCTTGTGGAATCCAACAGATGTTACTCCACCTGCCTGTGGAGCAGCTGAAACATGAACAGTTTGTTCTTCCTTCCAGCTCCACTGAGCAGTTACCAGCTGCCGCCTTGCAGGACGTAGAAAAGCAGCCGCTACGGGGTGAGCTCTCAGGTTCAACTCCAGAACAGGGGGCTTATCCCACACAGACCCAGTACCAAATGCAAGCCCAAGAACAAATTGTATATCCTGCACAGCCCTCACACCAGCTACCAGTGTCAGAGCAGGTGATGCACCAGGTCCAGCCAGCAAACCAGTTGCAGGTCCCAGAGCAAGCAGCAAACCAGATGCAGGCTTCATACACTGTGCAGGGCTCAGATCAGCCTCCTGGCCCAGAGCAACTGGCTTATCCAACAGCTGGGGTCTATTCTGAACAGCCCTTGGACCAACCCACGTATCCGATGCAACCTTTCTATCAAGGGCATGTGGCATACCTGGCCCAACCAACACCATATCCTGCTCAAGCTCCAGATGTCCAACAGGCTCACTTAGCAGTACCGGTCACTGATCAACCAGGCTTTGCTGCACCCTCTCCTGAGCAGTCGCTGTATATGATGAAGGATGGTAGCGCTGGTTATATGGAGCAACAGGTCTGTTCGATGCAACCCGTGGAAGTTCACACTTACTCTGAGCAGCACCAGACTGAGCCACCAACATATCTGATCCAGGCAGACGCTGGGACAGGACACCAGCAGCTGCAGCCTCCTCACCAGCTCCATAGGATTTCAGAAGGACAGCAGCCAGGACCACAAGCCCCTTTTGTGTCATCTCAGTCACCTTTTGTGCCACAAATGCAGCCACAACCTCCGTACCCAGAGTTTGGCCAGCATCCCGTTCCTCAGCCATTCCAAGGCACAATCCCTCAGCCTGTCCCGAGTGTCTTGCCGACTGCGGCTTCTGTACCAGAGCCGTCTGAACCAGTTTATGCTGCACAGCAACCCTCAGAAGCGCCGGGGCTCCTGCACAGCACCAGTCTCCTTCAACAGTCTCAAACCTTTCAGCCACCTGAGAGTAACCAATCCTTTGCCTCTGCCCAGCCGGTGTATGTTCAGCAGCCGCCGCCAATGTGTAAAGTATCAGTGTTGTCAGCAGAAGGAGGTGCTCAACTTCAAACCCCTCCCACGAGTTCTATGGCAGCATCCCAGAGCCAGCAGACATCTCTCAGTGCAGTGACACAACCATATCAGGAGCCTGCCCAAGTACAAGACATCCCGCAGGTATGTCCCTTGGCATAAAGAGTCTGTTTTCCAGAATTTCTGGAAGACCTGGGAATGAGTGTTTTCTACCACCCTGAAAAGAAAGAGAAGGAACATGGGTGTGTGTTGCAAAATAATAGTTACTCCTTACTTTTAAGTTTTATTCCATTAAATAATACAGGAGGGAGCACATCAGGATTGGGACTTCAGGAAAGATTTCTCTCTCTCTTGTCTAAGTATACAGAGGTAAAAGGTGTGTGAGCGTGTGTGTGCGCGCTTATGGGGGAAGTGGGGAAGTCTCACTGGTTGCTTGCTAATCAGATTGAGGTATTTGTAATCTGTTTCACAAGTGGCTTTGCGACAAGATTTTAGATAATTTGGCCAGACTTCCATGAGAACTGTACATACCGTATTTGCTAGTGTATAAGGCGACTGGGCGTATAAGACGACTCCCGAACATTCCCACTCAGAATGTAGAGTTTGTTATATACTTGCTGTATAAGACTACTCCCTCTTCCGCCTGCGTGATTCTGCTTTGGCTGCATCATGGGGAGAGTTCCTTTTGCCCCTTTTGGTTCCTCTTCGGAGAGAGCAAGGGTTTACTGGAAGAAGGAACAGCAGAGAGGCAGCAGCCATTTTGGAGAGGCGGCAGCCATTTTGAGAGGCAGCAGCCATGTGGTCGCATCTCACAATGGCTGCCGCCTCTCTGCTGTTCCGGACAGTCAGCTGTTTGGCGCTAGAGTCAATCTGTTCCCAGGCTAGGAGCGGGGCTCTACTCAGTCTTACTACCAGGTAAGTGACTTCGCTGGGAGAGAGGGAGGGTTTGCTGGACATGCACCCGGCGTACAAGACGACCCCCCCACTTGGAGGCATGTTTTTCAGGGCCAAAAAGTCATCTTGTACGCCGGCAAATACGGTAAGCAAGACTTAATTCAAACAATTGAAAAATTGTTACGAGGTAGCAGTGCTAATGACATTTAGTGCTTTTGTGACCCAGTTTAGACATCATGAGAAGGCAGGTTTCACGGGGATCCTTGGCTTGTAGTTCACAAACAGTATGCTAATATTGTGTTTCCCCAAAAAATAAGACAGGGTCTTATATTAATTTTTTGCTCCAAAAAACAAAAAAATAAAACCAGATTAGGGCTTATTTTCAGGGGATGTTTTATTTTTTTCATGTACAACCTTCTACATTTATTCAAATAACAGTCATGTCGCCTTCTTCTGGTTGCTGCACAATGGTGGAGGGTGGGCTTTCTCTTAACTACGACTTATTTGGGGAGTAGGGCTTATATTACGGGCATCCTGAAAAATCTGAGGGGGCACACGCTGGAAGAAGCGGGGTGCTGAACCACTAAATGCC
Source organism: Pogona vitticeps (assembly GCF_051106095.1). Taxonomy (NCBI): domain Eukaryota; kingdom Metazoa; phylum Chordata; class Lepidosauria; order Squamata; family Agamidae; genus Pogona; species Pogona vitticeps. The sequence goes on along the minus strand of NC_135784.1, from coordinate 177,290,202 downwards.
TGTCGTGGTGATAAACAAACTGGGACAAATAGCTAAATCTGCGGTTCATGCCCATCTGTAGTTCCCAACCTTGGATCCCCAGGTATTTTTGGACTACAGCTCTCAGACGTCCTGGCCAGCACAGCTAGTGGTTAAAGCTTCTGGAGGTTTTAGTCCAAGAACACCTGGGGGCCCAAGGTTGGGAACCACTGGGCTAAACAAACTATTGCTGTGTCATCTATGGTTGTTCATGAGAGCCAAATCTGCTGAAACCAGGCAACCTTGTCTTGCTCCCTGCTACCAGATGAGAGAAATTCATTAAGAATAGACCATGTGGTATTTGGCTTGTCAGTGAAAAAACAAGCCAAAGTGCCAACTTCAAACATATATGAACAATAATCAGGTTCCAGTTCCTTTTTTTAAACATACTAACTCTAACACATTTTAAAGTTTATAGTACCCAAATTCAGCCAAACTATTTTGCACAGGAGACAGAAAGCACTTCTCCACACTCCTGGCAGTAATAATGCAATAATTATAGAAAGTGAAATTTAGCCATAAAATCCAGCTAGGGACAGCCCAATAGAAGTTCGATAGGTTTTGTCTTGCTTTGAACCATGTGTCTGCTGTACCTGGGATTAACTATCGGATTAAGTGCCAAATAAGTAACAATTTTTCTCTTCTTATGACATTCCAAATGTGCTGCTTCATTTTACCTAATAATAGGGCTAGTCTTTTTTCCCCTTTCTTTTTTGAATTTTCTTTTTAAAATCTATTTTAAAAGTTATAACAAAATCAAACAAACATCGAAACATCCAATAACAGATGACAAAAATATGAAAAAAACAAATTGTGCTCAGATTCCATTTCTAACCTGCATCCAAAAGTAGTTAGTTAGTGTTATATTGTTGCTAACACTGTTACTTCTTGTTACATAAATAATTCTGAATATTATGTCATTGCCCTTGGGCAAAGAACACCTAATTAGGCCATCCTCTATAACTACTGAGCCAACTAAAACAATTATAGTACAAAAGAAGTAAAGAAGTTCATTACATTATCATTTTAATATAACTTTATAGGACATTAATTATGAATAATTTATTTTCAAATTGTAATTTTCAGGCTCTGGTTTGTGATTTGTTTAGCTGTCTCTGTATACAACTAACATTCTTTAAAAATTCTAACTTATTGTGATGTCCAAACACACTAGATCTCTTACACTGTAGGGTAGTTTGTCCCAAGCTTTCATTTTAGTGCCTTTCATTTTTATTCGTTTTGCTGTGATTACAAAATATATACATATTGTTCTGAGACTAGGCATACTGACAAGCTGACAACTTATTCTTAATCGTGGTTAAGAAATATAGGAATCAAATGTAGAACTTTATTAGAATCCCCAGAGTAAACTTTTACCCAGGGTGGATAAAAATTCATGGTTTTTCAAAATCAATTTGATTTAAATCATGATTTAATTAGAAATGTGATTTTTAAAAATTTAAAATGTCAAAAAATCTGATTTTAAAAAAATTAAATCATGATTTAAATCAATTTGATTTAAATCAGATCCACCCTGCTTCTACCCCATTTGCTGATATGTCCAAGACCTGGGAACGAGCATTTTAAAAACTTATTCCCAGGTCTTGAACATATCAGCCTGATAAAATACAACAGTGTTCCATTTTGAATGCACAAATAATTTGTATTTTCTGGAATTATATATTTCTCCAATATTGAAAATGGTTAATAATATTGTCAATAATCCAGAAAATTTGAGTTTATGGGGTGCTGATGTGTTGCCCTAAAAATGAAAACTGTTGTTTTAAAATGTGCCTCAGAGGTTACATTAAAAATGGAAGTACAGTTGAAAAACTACAGCTTGGGAGATTGTTTACAAAATAAGTACAGTTTGTTTTAGTACAAAGCTACTGAGTGGAAATGGCTCATTCAGGTTTGTGCCAGTTTTTGCAAGAATGGAGAGACATCTTACCCAAAGAGGACATCAGGCGAACATCCTTAGAGCAGCAAAAAGATACTAAAGCTGCACTGGACTATGGATATCACATAGTCATAGATTCAAATTAACCAAGGCTGGGTGAGCTTTCTTCTCTTTAGAAGTAAGTTTTTTTGTGTGTGTGTGTGTGTGTGTGTGTGTGTGTGTGTGTGTGTGTGTGTGTGTGTGTGTGTGTGTGTGTGTGTGTGTGTGTGTGTGTGTGTGTGTGTGTGTGTGTGTGTGTGTGTGTGTGTGTGTGTGTGTGTGTGTGTGTGTGTGTGTGTGTGTGTGTGTGTGTGTGTGGATATGCTTAGAGGCTCAGTAATGCTTTTCATTTTATATTCTCTTGTTATAAAAACTCTGGTGTTCTTTCATGTATTTTTAAGAAAGCTTTGGCAGTTATACTGCTTTTTAATTTTAAAGATAAAGATTGTTAGAGATGCACTATAGGCTAAAAGGTCTTGTATTTTATATTTAAGTACAACTTAAGTTCAGTTTTCATCTGTTTGAGTGTTTGTACCTACAGCTTTGTTCATAGCTCTAAGGATGCTTCTGGCAAGATAAAGCAACATGGCTTCTCAAAAATTACATGTTTTTCTATACTTACGGATTTTATTTTATTCATATGGAACCTAGAAGCTATGTAGTAATAAAAGGCTTTGTAGAAAACAAGTTTTGGCGTTGCTGGGAATGATTTCAACAGTGAAGACACTTAAAAGGAGATGATTTTGGTAATGCTTGTCACTGATTGTCTGATTCCATTCCGAGATTAACCCTTTATATCATCTATGACAAATCATACTTTAGACTTCTGTTCTTTGTCTGAGAGGTCTATAAATCTTTGTAGCAGTCCTGGAGGAGTCAGGTATCCTTATCAGGTTCTGACAGTACATTTTTCTCTCTTCTCCCAGCAGGTTTCTGTCTTAGCACCAGAGCAACCAGCAGCAGTTCAAAAGCAAGATTCTGTTCAAGGGTGAGTCTGCTCCAATGTGAATTAATCTGTTTGGCAGAAGAAAAGACTGCTTAGCTGAGAGGTGGGGAAAGATAAGTACTGTAGTTCTCATGATATGTCAAAAGAGTGATGAAAGAAATGCAATCATTCTCTGCCTGCCAAACATGTTAATTAAATTTCAGGAAGTAAATATTTAAGTTAACTATTAGGAATAGTATAATCAAAGCTGCAGCATATTAAAAAGAAGTCTGATTCTGTTTTATTAATGGGTTGGGTCCCTAAACATTATCAGAGTGTGCCTTGTCAATGCCAGCCCAAGATATTCTGCTAGCTAAAGCAGAGACCAAATGGTGCATCAGGCATGTGACTTTTCCTCCATTCAGAAGATTTTAAGCCCCCTTGCATCCCTCAAATTTCATTTTTTTTCCAAAAATAAATAATAAAATAGAATTTCCTCTTCTTCCCTCCTGTCATCATCTAATTACTTTTGCCATCTTGAATTATATTATTACAGTTGTCTTTATTTTATTATATATATTTTACTTTTATGAATTATTGTTAACTGCCAAGAGTAGACTTCAGTCTAGATGGGCGAGGTATAAATTGAATGAATGAACGAACGAACGAACGAACAAACAAACAAACAAACAAACAAACAAACAAACAAACAAATAAATAAATAAATAAATAAATAAATAAATAAATACTATCATGCATGTAAGGGATGTGGTGGCGCTGCGGGTTAAACCACAGAAACCTCTGTGCTGCAAGGTCAGAAGACCTGCAGTTGTAAGATCAAATCCATGCAACAGTGAGCCCCCGTCGCTTGTCCCAGCTCTCGCCAACCTAGCAGTTCGAAAGCATGTAAAAATGTGAGTAGCTAAATAGGGACCACCTTGTTGGGAAGGTAATGGCCTTCCGTGTCTAGTCGCGCTGTTCACATGACCACGGAAGATTGTCTTCAGACAAATGCCAGCTCTATGGGTTGGAAACGGAGATGAGCAGCACCCCCAGAGTCGGACACGACTGGACAAGTTGTCAAGTGGAAGCTTTACCTTTATCTTACCACATTTTTAGGATTCCCAAATGTTTTGTCTGTCCAACACATACCTCTGCATGCCTTTCTAATAGTAAATAATTATATCCCATAAAATCAGTTCCAACTTATAGTGACCCTTTCTGGGGGATTTTTAGTTACTGAATACCCAGAGGAGGCCCCTTCTTTTGGGGGTACCTCTGGAACTATGCAGGTTGCTCCACAGTAGACAGGCTGACTCTTCTTCTACAAGGACCAGTGGGGGAAGCAAATGTGTAATCTCTAGTCCTGCAGCCAGGTACCCAGCCCACTGAGCTATCTAGCTTGTACCGGCATTATCTCTAGTTATCACTGATATATAGAAGTGGTGGAATTCGTAGCTGTTGTTTATGAAGTGGTTTTCCTGAGCGGTCAAAGTGCTTTGCACCTTTGGAAGATGCTTCATTCATTACTACAATGGATGCAGGAGTTAGTTTCCCTTGGTTCTCCCCCCCCCCCCGCCGCCGCCCCAGCCCCATTTTGCTGCAGTGACTTTGGGAAGCCAAGAGTTACTTGCACAGGACCAAGACATATGGATCCTTTTCACCTGAAGGTTGATGCATAGGTGGGGAACCTTTTTCAGCTGGAGTGCCATGTCCTCTCTGTAGATAGGTTTTTGAGAGCTGCACTTCAGTGCCACATCTAGAGACTCCTCCCTATGACATTCACACGTATCTGTGCATACATGCACTCCATCCCCATCTCTGCCGTCTTTCTGTCTTTATAGCTTGCTGTATTTCTGTGTGAATTGAGGTGGGTGGGATGTGTGGATGTATGAATGTGTCTGACTAGAAGGGGGGGGGCATTTCTGGACAGTGGAGAGGATGTGGGCTTGGGCAAACTCACCACTGGCATAAAACTCCAGCAACATTCCTAGCGGGAAAATATAGTTTTCCCTTTGCTTGAAAAAGGTTTCCCCATCTATGTTTAAACGTCATTTAATGAATGTGTGATTGTGCCGAGGTTTACACTGAGAACTTGCTGCCTCACGGCAGGGTGTATAGAAATGGATTTGAAACCATTTTTTACAATGACATGGTTATTTAAATTTGATGTTTAAAAGTATTGTGTATATTAAATGCCTCTAAAATGATAATTACATTAATATTAAATAATTTCAAGCCTATTAGTCTCTAAATGGAATTTGTGCCTCTACTGGATGCAATGTGTTAAGAGGGCTTTTCTGTGTAAACGAGGAATCAACCTGAGCGTTTCTCGGTTATGGTTCTTGATCTATTTATATATTAAAAGCATGTTGAGCTTGCCCTTTGTTAGGGGACAACAATGTGATGTGTGAGATTCATAAAACTGCAAATATTTCACAATGCTACATAATAAAGTGACCCAATATAGTGTAGAGTAAACCAAAACTGTAAAGCAAAACAAAAACAGATCAAGCACAGCTGCTCTTGTGTTCTTTGAAGGTATGGAAGGGCACCCCTCTCCTACTTCCCTTACAGAAAGTCTCCTGAAGAAGGCTCACCTTCTTTTCCTATCCTTTTCAGACTCACTCCTGACTTGGCCACTCTGAAAGAAGGTGCCAGTGGGTCTGACCTTCCAAGTGGAAATGGCAAACAAGACAAGAGCAAGCAGAGGAGAACCTCCTGTGCCCGGCCAGAAAAGGGAACCAAATTTCAGCTCACTGTGCTACAGGTTTGTATCGTTCATACTCTAGCTGTAGTTCCACAGTGGAATTCAGTGGCAGAGCAGCTGTCTGAAAAAAAAGTATTTTGGCTTGGCACCAACCTTAAGACATTCTGCCTGGAACCAAACCAAAGGAGCATGCTCTGTATTCACACCAAAACAGTAGTAGCCACTGACAGGGACCCAGAAAGGTGTGGGTAGGAATGTTCTGGGGAATGGCTGGTCCACTTGAGCAGTTATGTCAAAAGGAGTGAGCTTGGCCATCCGTGCAGCAGACCAAACAGCAAGGCAAATGCCCTTCTGACCTCACTCTAATTTGCAGCAGTTTTCCAGAACTGAGCTAGATGTTGGCAGGGTCAGCTGCTTTAAGAAAACAAGGGGTGGGGATTGGTTTTCCTTTTGCTTTAGCTATAGGAAACACCTAGATGTCTAATTTCATCCGTGCATGAGACAAATTTCATATATGTGAATGCACAGATGACTGTTCAAAGAACCATAGTTATGAGTAAGCAACCTGTTTTTTATCTCTCTGGTGAAAGGTCTTTGATTTTGCCTGGGGGATTTGCTGCCATCTCCAAACCACAAAAAAATGGCAGGTCACTTCTAGCTTTAACTCCCCACTCCCATCCTCAGTTCAGGTCATCCCTGGGCATGATGCAGCCCATAGTAGGTGCTGGGATGAAAACATGCTTCCCATGCCCGTCAAACTTGCCCATACTTGCTTATGAGATTGATGGGGGAATTACTGATCACATGGAGATGATATCTGTTGCCTAAGACTTCACCATGATCTCAGGGCACAGGATTTGTTCTGTCTTCAACTAGGTTTCAACCTCAGGGGACAACACTGTGGAGTGCCAGCTGGAGACTCACAACAATAAAATGGTCACATTTAAATTTGATGTTGATGGAGATGCTCCAGAAGACATTGCTGACTACATGGTAAGTTTTGTAGGCATTGCTTGCCGATAGATAGTGTTTCGTTAGTGACATTTAAGTTGTCTTTTGTTGAAATGTGTGGGTTGCTCCGCACAACTTGCAATTATCCTGCCTCTTCTTTGTAGCGTTTCTGAAGTTATGGAACCGCTGGAGCCTTGCACATTGTGTGACTTGGTCTTGGATAGATTATTTTGAGAACTAATTTTGAATGGCTTTGAGGCAGGATTGTAAAAATGAAGGGATTGGCCACTGATGGAGGAATTCCTGGAGGTGGTCTAAACTCATCCAGGCACCATTCGTTTTGGAAATGTCACGTCTAAGAACCTTTTTTCTTTTTAAAATTCTATAAACCATTTGACTTAACTGTAATTTCTGGCTTTCCTCAAGTTCTTCATGTCACCTGTTTTCAAGGCTAGTCTATCTTAGAATGTTGGCAAAATCAAAGGGAAGACAAGGAGAAAGGAGAAGAAAAGGCAAAAACAATAACAGTAACAGCAACAGCAACAGCAACAGCAACAGCAACAGCAACAGCAACAACAACAACAACAACAACAACAATAATAATAATAATAATAATAATAATAATAATAATAATAATAATAATAATAATAATAATAATAATAATAATAATAATAATAATAATAATAATAATAATAATAATATAAAAAGAGTGCCACAATATTTTGCCTCTTTTTTGTCCTTTTTTCCCCTCAAGGTCAACTGTTACTCTTGAGTTATATCTTAGTCATAAAAATTAGTAACTAGTGAGTGAGTAGGAAAGGTTGCATTCTGTGATTGAACTATATTACATCAGTGGGAAGAGGCATTGACAATTAATCTTTAAACCTATGTTTTGCAACCTGGTCCATATATGTGTACTTAGAAGATGATCCCACCCGCTAAGTGGGACGTATGGCCAAGAAAGTGTTCATCCTTTGATTCATAATGTTGTAAGTACTGCATCAAGAGAATTGATTCCCTAGGAGGACATAATGTAAAGAAACAGCATTATCTGGTAGTTTTTGATGCTGCAACGTGAGCAAAGCACTCCTTCATACATACTGTACATCTGGGATTTATTGTATTGTGGTATTATTTGACAAGTGATGTTTAAACTGTGTACTGTGAATTGGCGGAGAGCCCCTGATAAAGCAGCACTGCAGAAGCTAAGCAGGCATGGATTGATTGTTTCCTTGGATGGGAGCCCCGTGTGCTTCTACAGTTTAAACAAATACGTTAATATAATGTTATGGTTTTAGGTTCAGTATTTTCCCTCCCTATTACTTGTGTAATTACGAGATGATTTGTTGTAAGAACACTGACTGAATTTCAATAATTCTGGCTGTGTATGTGTTTTCTTGCTGCCAAATGGGATTGTTCTTTTGGAAAGCTAAGATTATTCGAGTTGTACAAAATGTAGAAGAACTAGATACAGTACTCTGATACCATGTTAGCATATGATATTGTAACAAAGAAAAGAAAAAGCATTCTATTGGTGAGTGGGGGAGAGAATCACTTTTTAGCTAATGAATGTTTTCTTCTTTGGGGGGACTGATTTTCTCTCTGTTAGGTTTTATAATAATTTTAAGTTCTAAGGACAGAATATTGTGGATGTGTTTTGGAAGGTATAATACAGTATATAATAATATAATGTATAATTATATAATATATAATATATAATCACAGTATGCAAGTTTGATGCTTTTTAATTAATTGATTTGATCATCTGTTGCTGTTCTAACATTTGATATGGCGGTTTGGGTATGGGGAAAATGTAGAATTTAAGAGGCAATAGTGAGGGCTGTGTCTACATTTCCCACCTTGCTTTTTTGCCCCTTTCCTGCTTACTAGGTTGAAGATAACTTTGTGTTGGAAAATGAGAAGGAGAAGTTTGTTGATGAGTTGAGGGCTATAGTGTGCCAGGCCCAAGACATTATCCGCAGTCTTCCTGTTGAAGATCGAGTCTCTGGAATGGAATCTGCTCCTGATTCAGCTACCCAAGTAAGTTCTGTTAGTTTAAGCAACGCCAGTTTTCTGGAATGGTGTTTGCTTGTGTTGGGAAATTCCCTTTTTATATTTATCTATTCATTTTTAATTCAGACAGGATCTTCTGAACAAGTTCAGATAAACCCAGCATCTACTCAAACTGGCAGTAAGTAATTATTTTAAACCATTTAATATTGAAGGAAGAAAACAACTCAAAACGCAAAAACACCATCCTTTAATGGTGAAAATCATAGCAACAGTAGATGTTTCAGAAAGGATGAAGGCCTTTGTCCTTTGTATTGGCTTTTCTCCTTTTAAATCTCTACGTGGGAGTTCGTTATTATCTTTTGCATTACCTTTTGCTTCATGTGCTTAAATTTCTGCAATGGTCCTGATAATTGTATTAGAAGATTCTGAAGATCTGAGTGGTGTTAATGTAAAGGAAAGGTTGTATGGACTCTTAATGGATGTTGTTAGGATGATATTAACTCTGGATTGATACAGTTACAAACTGAGCAAAGAGGGAGCTTCAGTTTTACCTTTAAAATCCAGATGCTTTCACTGGAGATGTCACCATTATTTTTTCCTGAAGGAGTTGAATTCACAGGTCTGGTTTCTTTATATGTATTGCTGTGGCAACAAGTGACGAGTTATCTGCCTAGTTCATATTTTTGTACCCAGTCTGGAAAAGGTAATCTGAGTATAATCAGCAAAATTCATGTGTGTGGTGCCAGTTGTGGTGGAATTGTGGAATTGCTGCATTCACATTTAAATGGCTGGAACGGCTGAGATCCCATGCAAGAAATACAGGAACAGTGGTTGAGCAAAAATGAGATTCTTTGTTGACTGGGTTTTAGCTTAGTAAAAACTTAAACAGGAATGAAAATTGTCAGCTGTGCTCCTTTACGCACTACAGCTCAGGTCAGATACTACAAGGGACTGCTTTTCAAATATGTTTTAGCATCTGGACCCAAACTTTTACTGTGCTTATCTTCAGTCTGTTAGTATTGAGCTGTTTCGTTTCTCAACAGAACAATGCTGCTTTCCAATTTTTGCCCTGAAATTTGGTGTCCATCTGCCACTGATGTGTAATTTCTACTACCTCCAATCTATACATCTCTTTGTTTCTGGTGGACTGCAATGTTTAATACATTGGCTTGGATCCACAGAACTACATAACTAATCCTGTATATTTACTTAAGAGACCTTTGAATATGCTTCTGAAACCAGTGAATGTATTTTAGTTTCTCCTTGCCAGGTGGTAAACTTTTTCTCCAACTAAGTATTCTGCCTTGTCACACACTTAGCCAATTCAGAAATAGATGGGTCTTTCAAAAGCAGACCAAAATGCCAAAAAATTTCATCAAGCATGCTTTAACCCTTTAATCCAGCATGTAGTTCTTTGGATCCTAGCCCCATGCCTTATTAGTGGCTCCACACAGTGACTAAATATATTGTGTTTTTAAAATACACATATTGATGCATGTTCATTTGTTTTATTTCAAAAAGTAAATATAACAGCAATAGACATGATTAGCTTGCTAGTGATCGAGGATTGCCAGTGTTCTGTTTTATACACTATTGTTCTTACTCAATGTGTGTTGTAAGCAGAGTGAACTCTGGCCTGAATCAAATTCAGTGTAAGTTCAATAGTGCAACATGGAGTAGTAAATAGCCTCTAGTGAACAAGTCCATGATCGAATCCCTTGTTGTGCACCAGTTAAATGACTCAGTATGTGAATAGGAATTCATTCTGAGACTTGTTAATTAGCAGCTATTTGATGCTCCAGGTTATGCCATTGTGCTTATGCCAATGTGTTGAACTTTTTACCTTAGAAAAAAATAACCTTTGAGGTGGGAGGTATAGGAAAGGCTATTTATTACACTAGCAGAGAAAACATATCCACACACAACCATGTCAATATAGAATCCAAAGAGATAACTTACGGGAAAGCGTTTTATGGAAAAACAAGCAAAGACCAATAAAACTATTTTGATCTTACACTCTTGCTGGATTATTTGAGCTTCTTGTCTTACAATCTGGAGTCATGGGATAGCTTTTGGTGTTTTAATACTGGTAGGAGACTGCTCCAGTGGGTAAAATACTCCTACAATAGAGCATGCTTATGGCAGCAACAGAGTGGAACATGGGACAGTATGTACCCAGTGTGCCCCATACTTGCCTGACTCAGATTTCACTGAAGATATGTATGGGACTGTTTCGTGATATAACACAGACCCTGCAGAAGAGATATGCATGAGATCTGTGATAAACCTGGTGAAGGCATGGTTGGGGAAGCTGCTGCTAATGAGTCCCTCCCAACCTAAAGGAAATGGTGGAAATGAGGCAAAGCAAAAGCAGAATTGTTCCAGTGTCAGTATTAATTCTATTATTACGTTTTCCTCTATATGTGCACTGATCCAAGGAAAGGTGAGAAGGTATGGGGACATGGACCCATGACATATGTTGCTCAGTGTCCTTGGAAGCAAAAGGACATTCAAAAATTAAGAAATGTTTTTAAAAAGATTAGAAAATACATGTAGGGATGTTTACCGGAACACATGTCTCACTGGATTAATTCTGATTATTACCTCCCTATTATGTGTGTTAGGACTTCAGCCTTAGTGTATCAAGGTCATCTTCAAGATTCTGACTGCTGGACTATGCCACTTCTCCTGCTTGCAGCTACTTTGCTGTTCCTGCATTCATTCTGATGTAGCCCTCCTTTTTCGTTGTTACACACAGCAGAAACGACCGTGATCTCCCCTGATGACTTCTCTCTCTCTCTTTTTCTTTTTCTCTTACTGTCCTTCCCTGTAGGTGACTCTGCTCCCCAGTCATCCCCTGTTGGCCGCTGGAGATTTTGCATCAATCAGACAATAAGGAACAGAGAATCCCAGACACCTTACACTCTTCTTCAGTCAACTCCATCTGTACCTGGGTGTCAGATTACAGGTGAAAATGGGATGGGCTAAAAAACATGGCTCCTCTCTGACTTGTCTCTTGGGCAGGATCTTACGTAGACAGAATATGGGAAAGATCTACTGTTTTTCAATACAGATGGACTGAACACAGACCATTAGAAGGGGTGGGATGGAAGCAGGAAATGGCATAAGAGGAGGCCAGCTAGGTTCATCCATAGTAATTTTTCTGACAGAATTACCTTGGTGTTTTCCTTTGCATCTCTTCTCCCTGCCCCCCCCCATTTACATTCTAGCATGAATAAGCAGATTCTTTTCAAAGGAGTACAAGATAAACTATGCAACAACAACTCTGACAATTTTGTAGCAAAATTCTGGACATTTTCAATATAGAAACGCAAGTCAGCCTCACACTCGGTCAGACTCAGTTGCCCATTAGCCACTTAACCTAGCCAGCCTCTTCAAACATAGAATTCTTATTGAGAGTAGTTTGGTCTCTTCACATGATGCCAGCCCTTGCTTTGTTTTCTATATTATATTTTTTCCAAACAGAAATTAAGTTTGTTTTATTGAGAACTAAGAAATAATGTGTGTAATGAAATGTAGATCAGACTTGTGATGATAATTGACAACCAGGCAACATATTTGGTAATGAATTAAAAATCACGGTGTTGACACAACAGTAAGATTTGTTTTAGATTGCCATGACTTGTACATGTCTAAACCTAGAATGTTCTCAGGTATCTTTTTGTTTTCCCTTTATTTTTCTGTTTCCCACTTTTGTACTCTATACTCATTGGTAAAGTTTTAAACTATTCTTATTAGAATTGAGGAAGGGGATTCTAAGAGCAGCACATAAATATTTAAAATAAATAAATGAGGTACAAACATTCTAGATTACACTACCTGTCCCTATGTCATAGCACCCATACATTTCTCTAGGCTTCTCTTTCTAATGACCCTGTCCTGCTTCAAATGAGATCATTCTAGTTTTCTGAGCTGCTTGCATGGAGCACAGATTAAGTCAGGGCTTTTACAGGTCATTTTATCTTCAGTCATGAGCTCATTTGAGAATGGCTCAATCTCTGGAGTTGTAAGTTTTAGAAGAAGCAATAATAGCAATTAACATGCTCTGGGGCCTTTCAGGGGCTGTGCTTCGATTTAACTTCTCCGTCAGTTCATCTCACTAGTTCACCTCTTGTGTTTACAGACCAACTAAGGGAAAATATCAAAGAAGATAGCCCCCAAGATTGTCCACAGGCTGTGGAAAATCTTAGCAGCCATCAAAGAGCCAACCCTCCCTCTCCCTCAAATGAGCTGATCAAGGACAGCTTGATATCTGAACCCCAGACATCAGAAATGGAGCAGGCAGCTCTTCCTCACCAAGTGGAAGCTAGCATGGATATGCATCTGCCTGCCACTGCGGGTGACAACAATGACGTGGCTGCTCATGATTCGGCTTCTTGGCTGGAGTCTTCAGGGGTGGAGGCTCAGGCCGAGGGAACCTGCCTGTCTCCATATATACCCCACCCAGCATCGGGCACCATTGAACTGAATTTGTCTGCCGAGACTTTCCTGACTAGACCGACCAACAGTCAAAACTTGGCCACCGAGGAAGCTGACAACTCTATAAATGCTGAACAGGCCTGTGCTGTGGCTCAGACTCCAGGACAGGAAGGTGTTCCCTCGGCATCCACTCTGGAGTCAGACAGTGAGGGTCCCCCTAAGATGGATTTTGTTGACAACAACATCAAAACTCTGGATGAGAAGCTACGGACACTTCTGTACCAGGAGCACAGCTTGTCAGGCACTTCTCCTGAGAGCCAGAAGGACACACAAAGTGCAGCGGAGTCTCCATTCTCATCATCTGCTGAAGATTCTCTCCCCTGCCCAGTTCCAGAAGTACTAGATACAAATTCCCCCCAAGAGACCCAGCAAAGCCCCACCAAGTTTTCAGATCCTCAGGCTATGCTCATTCCATCCACAAGTCATCCTGAGAGTCTACCAGTGCTGAGGAGGGAGCCCAGTGCTATTACCTCTGCTCCCAGTGATCTCTGCATGCATGTGAGTATTGGCAGGGAAATTGCCTGGAGTTAAAAGCAATAGTCCGGCCACTGGAGCAATCCAGAATTATGCTGAATAGTTATACCAAACCATCTCCCAGCCTAGTGGATGCTATCAAATAAGAGGTAAGGGTTCCCTGTGGACAAATTATCCCAGCATTATTATTATTTTCTTGCTCAATGATTTATTGCAGTAGCAGACTTGATCTGCTTGGAAAAGTTACATTTTTTGTATCCAGCTTCCAAAATTCTCCCAAATTATTATGGCCAGTGTATTTCAGAAACATCCATTCAGAATGCAAAATCAGCATGGGAAAAAACACTTTTCCAAGCTTTGATCCTGACTAGGTGTTGTTACCTTTGTCAATACTTGCGTAATATGAGAAGCAGATCAGTTTTTTAAGAAGAACAGGTTGTCTGAACTGGTACAGATGTGGTCTTTACTAGGGCCACTTTGTGCTGGGACTGGAAATGTCTTTTCCGGGACAAGCCATTCCATAATTGTAGAACAGATATCATTGTTTCTCATGTACTTGTTTTAACCTATCAAAGGGCTCTTTTCAAGACTAGGCACTTGGCTGAGTTTGGAGATTTGTATCTGGAACATTTAATGAGGAGGTAGTCTCCTAAGGCCCTTAAGCCTAGGTTGCGCTTTTGATGACAATGATGCTTTTAGGTAAATACCACCTCTTTTCTTCTCCCCTAACCCTTTGTCTCATTCAGGAGATGTCTCTGGAGGCTTCATTCCCTGAGAACCCTGTGGCCTGTCCTGCTTCAGCATCAAGTGGTGGAGCTGTACACCTGCATGCAGGAGGTGGATATTTTGGCCTAAGCTTTACTTGCCCTAGTCTCAAAAACCCTATTAGCAAGAAATCCTGGACTCGCAAATTAAAAAGCTGGGCGTACAGGCTACGGCAGACCAGCTTTTTCAAGAGATCAAAAGTCCGGCAAGGTAGTGTGCTTACAGTCAGGGATCTAGACTAGGTAACATCTGTTTTGATTTCTTTATGTACATTTCTTTTCTCTCCCCTCCCCTCTTTTTTTGGGGCATTTCCTGCACTACTTCATATATAACTTTTTCCTACCGTACTCACCATTGTAACATTCCATTCATTACCACTTTGTTTTGCAGTTTGATTAACCAGTTTTTTTCATTCCACATAGAAGTGTGTAGGTCTTGGGATACCAAATAAATAAATAAGTAAATGAATAAATGAATGAATGAATAAATAAATAAGCCTACATGTATGCTAGAATCATATTTTCTAATGAATGTTGCTTGTTAGGGTCCTTACACTCCAGCATTACCTGACCATGTTCTATTTGTGTGTGTGTTCCTTCCTTCCTTTCAATAAAATAAAATAAAAAATCCTCAACAGAGGAGATGACTGATGAAGTTGCTCCTGACTGGATTTCTCTCTCTGAACAAGCAACAACAGACACTACAGTGGCAGGTCATTTTAAATCTGTGGCTGGATCTTTCCAACGAGGCCGATTTCAGGTAGGTATAACTTAATGTGTTCATTAAGGTATATCCCAGTATGCTGAATAGCGCAGTGATTTAGGTCTCTGGCTGCAGAGACAGAGGTTTGGAGTTGCCTCCTTGATAGAACTAGGACTCCATGATCCGGTCCCTTCCAGCTCTTCAGTTGTAAGATGATGGTGGTGCTGCTGCTGGTGATGATGATTTGGCCCATTCCAGGCCACTCCAATCTACTATTGTGGGCAAGAATCCCATAGAACAAATTGAGTAGTCCTCATAGTCAACAAAAGAGTGGGAAAAGCTGTACTGGGATACAATCTCAAAAATGATAGAATGATTTCAATACTAATCCAAGGCAGACCTTTCAACATCACAGTAATCCAAGTTAATGCACCAACCACCGATGCTGAAGAGGCTGAAATTGACCAATTCTATGAAGACTTACAACACCTCCTAGAACTGAACCAAAGAAAGATGTTCTTCTCATTATAGGGGACTAGAATGCTAAAGCAGGGAGTCAAGAGATAAAAGGAACTACAGGTAAGTTTGGCCTTGGAGTTCAAAACGAAGCAGGGCAAAGGCTAATAGAGTTTTGTCAAGAGAACAAGCTGGTCATCATAAATACTCTTTTCCAACAACACAAGAGGCAACTTTACATATTGACATCACCAGATGAGCAATACCGAAATCAGATTGATTATATTCTCTGCAGCTAAAGATGGGGAAGCTCTATACAGTCAGCAAAAACAAGAGCTGGAGCTGATTGTGACTCTGATCATCAGGTTCTTATAGCAAAATTCAAGCTTAAACTGAAGAAAGTAGTAAAAACCACTGGGTTAGTCTGGTATAATCTAAACCAAATCCCTTATGAATAAACAGTGGAAGTGAAGAACAGAGTTAAGGAACTAGATTTGGTGGACAGAGTGACTGAAGAACTTTGGATGGAGGCTTGTAACATTGTACAGGAGGCAGCAACAAAAACCATCCCAAAGAAAAGGAAATGCAAGAAAGCAAAGTGGCTGTCCAACAAGGCCTTACAAATAGCAGAGAAGAGAAGGGAAACAAAATGCAAGGGAGATAGGGAAAGTTACAGAAAATTGAATGCAGACTTCCAAAGAATAGCAAGGAGAGACAAGAGGGCCTTCTTAAATGAACAGTGCAAAAATATAGAGGAAAAGAATAGAAAAGGAAAAACCAGAGATCTGTTCTAGAAAATTGGAGATATTAAAGGAACATTTTGTGCAAAGATGGACATGATAAAGGACAAAAATGGTAGAAACCTAACAGAAGCAGAAGACATCAAGAAGAGTTGGCAAGAATACACAGAGGAATTATACTAGAAAGATCTGGCTGTCCCGGACAACCCAGATAATTACTGACCTTGAGCCAGACATCCTGGAGAGCAAAGTCAAGTGGGCCTTAGAAAGCTTGTCTAACAATAAGGCCAGTGGAGGTGATGGCATTCCAGTTGAATTATTTAAAATCTTAAAAGATGACGCTGTTAAGGTGCTACATTCAATATGCCAGCAAGTTTGGAAAACTCAGCAGTGGCCAGAGAATTGGAAAAGATCAGTCTACATCCCAGTCCCAAAGAAGGGCAGTGCCAAGAATACTCCAACTACCATACAATTGAACTCATTTCACACACTTGCATGCTCAAAATCCTCCAAGGTAGGCTTCAGCAGTATGTAGACTGAGAACTCCCAGAAGTACAAGCTGGATTTCGAAGGGTCAGAAGAACTAGAGACCAAATTGCTAACATGCGCTGGATTATAGAGAAAGCCAAAGAGTTCCAGAAAAACATCTGCTTCATTGACTACGCAAAAGCCTTTGACTGTGTGGACCACAGCCAACTATGGCAAGTCCTTAAAGAAACTGGAGTGCCTGACCACCTTATCTGTATCCTGAGAAATCTATATGTGGGACAGGAAGCAACAGTTAGAATTGGATATGGAACAACTGATTGGTTCAAAATTGGGAAAGGAGTATGACAAGGCTGTATATTGTCCCCCTGCTTATTTAACTTATATGCAGAATACATCATGCGAAAGGCTGGACTGGATGAATCCCAAGCTAGAATTAAGATTGCTGGAACAAATATCAACAATCTCAGATATGCAGATGATACCACTCTGATGGCAGAAAGTGAGGAGGAATTAAAGAACCTCTTAATGAGGGTGAAAGAGGAGAGCGCAAAAAATGGTCTGAAGCTCAACATTAAAAAAAAACTAAGATCATGGCCACTGGTCCTATCACTGGTCCCATCACCTCCTGGCAAAGAGAAGGGGAAGATATGAAGGCAGTGACAGATTTGACTTTCTTGGGCTCCATGATCACTGCAGATGGTGACAGCAGCCACAAAATGAAAGACGCCTGCTCCTTGCGAGGAAAGTGATGACAAACCTAGCTAGCATCTTAAAAAGCAGAGACATCACCTTGCCGACAAAGCTCCGCATAGTCAAAGCTACTTTTTTTCTAGTAGTGATGTATGTAACTGAGAGCTGGACCATAAAGAAGGCTGGCCGCCGAAGAACTGATGCTTTTGAATTGTGGTGCTGGAGGAGACTCTTGAGAGTCCCCTGGACTGCAAGGAGATCTAACCTATCCGTTCTGAAGGAAATCAACCCTGAGTGCTCACTGGAAGGACAGATCCTGAAGCTGAGGCTCCAATACTTTGGCTATCTCATTAGAAGAGAAGACTCCCTGGAAAAAACCCTGAAGTTGGGGAAGTGTGAAGGCAAGAGGAGAAGGGGACGGCAGAGGACGAGATGGTTGGACAGTGTCA
Organism: Pogona vitticeps; assembly: GCF_051106095.1. Taxonomy (NCBI): domain Eukaryota; kingdom Metazoa; phylum Chordata; class Lepidosauria; order Squamata; family Agamidae; genus Pogona; species Pogona vitticeps. The sequence goes on along the minus strand of NC_135784.1, from coordinate 177,272,381 downwards.
TCAAAGCTACCAACATGAATTTGACCAAACTCCAGGAGGTAATGGAAGACAGGTCCATGGGGTCACGAAGAGTTGGACACAACTTAACAACTAAACAACAACAAGGTCACTCCAGACATATATATATATATATATATATATAGGCTTCATTTCCTCTTAAGATTTTCCTATCCTTTTGTATCTTTTTCCTATACAGTTTCTTTGTATTTTTTCTTATTGGGGAAAATCCACAAGAGATGATGGGGTAGGCTGTAGCCACACAGTACCTTTTCACTGATGGTTCAAGAATGCCATAACTTTACATTATATTAGCCTACCAGCTGAATATATTTCAAAGCATTATTTCTGGAAGATGTGGGCTGGGATAGTTTCTGATAAGAAGGATATTACAGTATACATATAACCATGAGTTAGCTAAAGGAACAAGGCATTGCTTGAGGTCTTCAGTGATGGTTCAGTGTGCAATCTTTTGGGTCTTTCTTGCTTCTCCAGTTCCTCCTGAGCTGAATATTTCTTCTGTTCTCTGACTATCTATTCAAGATTCCTTTAGGGGAGTCTATATCTGTATTTGATTCCCTTTGCTAATTCTGCAGCAAGTAAGAAAGAAGGACAGAAAGGGGGGGAAAAGAACAGCTATACTGTAATATTATCTTTAAAGCATTTCATCCTGAATGTCTGAGGTGTTTTATGATAGATCTTGTGCTTATCTGCTGCGAAGTAAGTTCTAAAGTTAAAGTTACCCAAGGTAGAAGTTTTGGAACCCATACTTGACAATATAGAAACATTTGAATGTCTTCTTTGTGGATTTCTCACTTGGCATGCAAAGGAAAAGAGGAAGGAAGAATCGTTTGTAATTAGTCCTGTGGCAAGTTGTCTTCAGACAATCGCTGATTTGTCAGATATTCATTGCTTTGTATTCTTGAGGTCCAGAGACCCTGATGAATATGAAGCAATGAATATAACCCTTTTATATTTGCCCCTTCATCTATCAGGCTTCCCCCCCCTCTTCCAATGCCCAATTGGGCATAGAAAAAGAAGGGAAGGGGACCCAGGCGATCCCCCATCCCTGCTGACTTTGTAAAGACATTATCTCCATTCTAATAGTTTCTATACTAAAGTAGCCACCATGTTTGTCCCTGAGTCAGGGACCACATGCCATCCACCTTCTCTGTCTCTCTCCCTCCCTCCCTCTCCCCCCTCCTCTCTCTCTTTCCACATGTAGGCTGGGGTCACAGCAATCCTATTGTCCACCAGCCCTAGCTGATTAGTGCAGGGAACAGCGGAGAAATGTATGGAAGCTAGTCAGCTGAGAGCCTACAGCCCACAGGTTCTCATGTATCTGCTAAAAGATCTGCATTTCCTGGATTTCTTTGCAGTTCTGTAAGCCTTTCAAAAACTTAGTAATGGGTCCTTAATTTCACTGCTTTTGATTGCAGTCCAACAAACAGCTATGAAATATATCATGAGAAAATGTACAAGGCTTTTTCAGGTAATTGTGTTTACTCTGTGAAAAATGGTAACATTGTCTAAGATATTAATTGTTGAGACCTTTCTTAATAATTACTTCATTTTTCAGTTGGAGCTTTTTTGAGTGGATCTTTTGGTACTTTTTTTAAAGGATGAGTGAAAACTGGGAGTGATTGTTTTTTTTTTTAAGAGGTTAGTCTGTGATAGTGATGGCTTAGCTTACATTTATTCCAGGCTTCTGCAGCAGAGTAAGGATAGTGTTTTTCGCTTCTTTTCTCTGCAGTAGTTCATACACTCTCCCTTCTTTTTAGTGCGGTAGCATTTTCTGTTCTCATGTTGTGTATTTCACAGTGAGCATTATACAAAGCTGTATCAGTAGATTCCTATCCTTTAAACTTAAATGGCTGTAATGCTTTCCTCTCACCCCTCCCTTCCACTGTGTCGCAGTCTTTATGAAACCACTTTGTTCTTTTCCGTCTGCTCCCTGTGTGGCTGTCGACAGTCCTGCTGCAGTTGAGAGGGTTCCTTGCCAGGCCTTTACAAGGCCTATTGATCCCTACTCATTCAAAGGCACTTTTAATGGAATCTATAAACCTTCCTATTGACCAGAGAGTCATTCTCTCTCCCCCCCCCCCATTCTCCCACTGGTATTTTTTTCTTTGGAATACTGTCTGTACAAATATTTTCTCGGACCATTGTTTTTGATCTTTCTGAGAAGATTCTTCCTTGTTTTGTGTGGCATTTTTAACCATAACATCAGCTGACTTTTATGCCACTGCAGTCCAGGTCTGTTTTGGCATGGACTATTATATTGTTTTCCCAATTTTTGAATGGAAGGTAAGTATTTGCTCTCTTATTTAGGCCATACATATCAGAGCTTTTGTGTGCATTTATGTAGCTTTTGATGTAAATGAAGTTTTTGCCATTGAGAAATAAGGAATGTGAAATAGGTGTTCCATGAAATCCCAAGAATGCTGGCTTCTTGCCCTTGTAGTCTTTTGCTCCAACTCTGCAGTCTGATGGTGGGGTGGGGGTGGGGGTTTGCACAAATGCAAGTTTCCATCTTGACAGATAGCTTGTTGTGCCTCCAGTCAAGAGATGTAGTGTAGCTATCCCATGTTGCCTGTTCCTGTAGCAAATATTTTTGGATTTCAGAAAAAGATGGAAAAAGCAGCTGAAAAATATGGAGACAGTGGAGTAAATTGAAGATGTTTATGTCTGGATCTACTCCAGGATAGAGACTGAGTGATGGCATGTTGAAAGCCTTGTTTGCAAGCTCCTTAGGGCATGTTGAGTACACTGGGTGCACCTCATGAAGTTCAAGGCTGCAGCACTAGTTTGCATTAGCATTTCTGTCTCTTGGGAATCCAACACTGTCTGCTTTTCTGTCCTATTCTAAACATAACTGTCTGGTAGAGGGAGTTTATTAATTTACCCAGCTAACGTGCCTTCTTTTTCTCCCTCCTTTTCTCTGCTTGCCCCAGGTGATCACAGTACCACAACAGTTGGCCTCAGGTGGTTCAGAAGGCAAAGCTTGTGAGATGCCTCCTTCCTTAGAGCCTGGAACAAAAGAAGGCTCTCCCAAACTGGGAGCATTTGCTGTGTTGACTGGTGCTGCTGTGGGTGAAACCGATGCATCTTCCACCACCCCAGAGCAGCGGGAACTGGAGGAGACCTCGGCTACGGCTAGCAGCATGCAGTCTTCCTCAGAGCCCTGGTCAAAAAGTGGTGGTTTTGTACGGAAGCAGCCTAGCTCTGACAGTGAGCTTTCGGCTCCTATGGGTGGTAGCCTGGAGGGCTGGGAGCGAAGCCAGCGGCCACAGGAGGAGATGGGTGGCAACCACACTAAGAGGCGCAGTACCCACTTTTACTCCCCATCTTCCCCAATGAGCAGTGACGATGAATCAGAGATTGAAGATGAAGATCTGAAGGTGGAACTGCAGCGTTTGCGTGAGAAGTAAGAGCGCTAGCATTGGGCCTTCTAAACACCTTGGTAGTGATTTTACCACCAAAGAGGAGCTGCCATTTAGAAAGAGTGGAGCATAATTGAATTATCTCTGTGCTCCATTACATTACCACTTAAAAATATCCAGACGTTGGAACAGTTATTTTTCAGTTTTTGATCTGTTTCACAGAATTCCCCAACCATGCTTATTACAATTCTTACTGAACTAATCATATAAATTAGAATAAATGAATTAGTTGAATTTCCATATGTTTACCTATGGAGAAGGAAGTTGGCTTTTTAAAGACAAAGTCTGTTTGTGTTATAGCAGACATGCTTTTAAAAGTAGTAGTCTCCCCTGTGTGAGAGAAGCAGCAGTGTCCCTTCTAAGAAGCAACCAAAACATGATGGATTTATACATGTTCAACTTACAAATCGTTAATATACTATTTTGCTGTTCAATGAGCACAACCTTTTAATCAATCAGAAGATGTTTAATCAGTGAATCTAATCAGTCAATCAACATTGCAGCCTGGGGTTGGTAATGGAATGAACGAAGGTTAAGAGCCTCGTGGCGCAGTGGTTAAAACGCTGTATTGCAGCTAAAACTGTGCTCACGACCAGGGGTTCAAATCCCAGGTAGCCGGCTCAAGGTTGACTCAGCCTTCCATCCTTCCGAGGTCGGTAAAATGAGTACCCAGCTTGCTGGGGGGCAATGTGTAGCCTGTATAATTAAAAATTGTAAACCGCCCGGAGAGTGCTTGTAGCGCTATGGGGCAGTATATAAGTCCAATAAATAAATAAATAAATAAATAAATAAACAAATTGAAGCTTAATCCAAGCAAGACAGAGGTGCTCCTGGTCAATCAAAAGACAGACCAGAATGGAAGTCAAGCTGTACTAGATGAGATTGCACTTCCCCTGAAAACTGAGGAGTGTAACTTGTTTGTACTTCTGGGTTCCACTTTGAGCCTGGATACCCAGGTCGGTGGTGTGTTTGCACAATTAAAATTAGTGTACAAAACTATGCCCATTCCTTGAGACACCTGACTTGGTTAGGGTAATACATGCCTTAATTAAACAAAAAGGAGGAAAGCCATGTGGTTCTTATCCACCATCCAGAGTGTAGGGGTTGGGTGATACTTCTGTTCAGCTAATAAAAAATCATAAACAAATGCTAGGTTTCAGCCCATGTGGGCCTTCACCAGGTTAGGCACCAATTATCTGTGTTTGGGTGCAGTAATAATTCAGGAGTTCCAAAAACCATGGCTAGATGCCTATGCCAGCTTCAAAATGAGGGCTGCAAAGTCAAGCCAGGAGTGTTCATTTTAAATTTCATTTCTAGGAATGTTGATTCAGCTGTCCCAAACTTGCCAGACAAAGGCTGCCAGCCATTCAGCATTCCAATCTTTCACCCCAGTCTTTCATTGCTTTACACTGAAGCAAAAGTTCCATTTCCTCAGCTGGGGCTCAGGGTGACACCAAAATGTGGCACCCCTGCCATCAGAGAAGTTAGGATAAAGTTTAGTTTACCCACTAGGTAAGCTAGTTACAGCCAAATTAATAGCATTACCTAATGGCTGGACAATAATGTTGCCTTTCATTTGCAGTCTTGCTTGATGGATGGTCATTCTTGGTTATAGTGTGTGCCCTGAGTGGTTCAGGGTACCTTTTATAGCCCCATGCATCTGTTCTATATACAAGGACCACATAGATTTTTTTTCCTTTTGTGAACTATTGGGTGACCCATCTTGTTACAACACCTTCATGGGCTGCTGGCTCATTTTGGGGCCCTATTCAAAGCACTGGTCATGACCTGTAAGGCCCGTGGCAGTTCAGGTCCAGGCTATCAGAAAGATCGTATCCTTCTGTATGAGGTCCATGTATATTAAGATCTTCAGGGGAGTCCCACCACTTTCACAAACATATCTGGTGAGGACTTGAGAGAAGGCTTTTTTTTTTTTTTTGTGGCTGCTCCCAACTTATGGAACTACCTTCCATGAGAGGTGCAGTTGTTCTTTTTTGGCTTTTCCAGGGTTTTGGGACGTCAGCAAGCAACTAAGATGGAAAGGTCTTTTAAAGTCTGCTTTATAGTTTTCAAAAATGTTTGTATACTATAGTTTGAAATTTCAGTTGGTTTGTGTTAATTGTTGATTTTAAATTTTTGTATGCTGCCTTGGGTCTCCACTGTGGGAGTAAGGGATGGTCTAATCCAATCCAATCCAATCCACAAAAAAACCCTGTAATAAAAAAATTAATTCCTTCCTAAACATTATAAAAGGATTTTTTTTTTAAAAAAAGGTAATTTTCCAAGCTCTGGTACAGCGGGCATGCTTCTTGATAAGGCTTTCTTCTCCTTCACTTCTGTTTAGGCACATCCAGGAGGTAGTGAACCTTCAGGCTCAGCAGAACAGGGAGCTGCAGGAGTTATACGAACGCCTCCGCTCCATCAAAGAGAGCAGATCAGAATCTTCAGAGGTCTCCCTGCAACTCTCCTCCCCACGACGGCCCAAGTCTTTCAAAAGCAAGCTACGTAGCAGGCCCCAATCCCTCTCGCATGTTGACAATGGCCTTGTTGCTGCTGGTAAGGAAGTAGGTAAGGGGTGACCATCCCCAATACCAGTGTGGAAAAATGGATCAGGGCTAAGGCTTCCCAGATATAATGCAAAATGGTGATGCTTGCGGTTGTATGAGATGGAGTCTTTAATAAGTGGTTATTATCCCCAGGAGGAACCTCCCATCTTAATTTCACATTTCTCGCCATGGGAGTGCTAGCAAGAGCTGAAATGCTGCTTCTTTTCTTGCTGGCTTATTCCTGTCAGACACAGCAAAAGTCAGGAACTTCCACACAACTGCCTGGCTTAGAATAATTTCGACCCTCACCCCATGCAAACTGAGTTTTTTTTAAAAAAAAGGTCTCTGTAGACTGAGTTACAGTTATATGCTCAAATTGTTTAGAAAAAAACTGAAGATATTGAATATAGATAAAGTCCTTCTCTTTGTCTTGCTCCTCACCCTCAATCCAAAAGATAGCTTTCTTGCTTCTAAGTGTGCTTCTGACCCCCATTTCTCTGCTCCACAGAATGCTGTTGTGCCACAACTGCTGCCTCTGTGATAGACTATCAGTTGAGCATTCAGGCCCATTTGCTGCAACACCAGGGCTGTTCACAAGCCGAGACAAATCAAGGTACTTGTAGATTTCATCCTGTGTTTCAGTAACAATTTAGATATCTTGGTTTGCATAAAGTTGAGCTGTGCACAGTGACTTGCCTCAATTTTTTACAAATAGTTTTTTCTCTCTAGATATGCAGAGGCATTCTTCACATTTGAAATGAGAGGAAACCCATTTCAGTATACCTGCCCTCAGAAAAAAAGGTGTATGCTCTAGGTGCACATTGAATTTCTCCACAAAAGAATGAACAGACCCAAAATTGACTTCCCAGACACACTGGGAATTTATGGATTTTTTATGTGTGTGTGTGTGTGTGTTTCCTGTGACATCTTATGTACCGTATTTTTTCATGTATAAGAAACACACACCCCTTTTCTAACACAAAATTAAGAAATCTTAGCTTAAGAGTATTCTAGGCTCAGAACACTTGGACATTATGAGTCCCTGTTATATCTGAGCACTGCCTGCAGCTCCACCTCCAACAAGGTGTGTTCCAATTGGTTTATTCAGCATCAGCTGACATCAGTTCCATAAGGCTCGTGGTTGAAAGAAGACTGTTTGCAGAGGCAAGGTATGGGGCATTTTGTTCTCTCCTCAGCTTACTTCTGTGTATAACATGAACCTCAATTTTTAATCTAAAGATCTTAGACTAAAGTATCGTCTTATACACAAAAAAATATGGTATATAAAATACTTGCTTCCTTTGACATCCTCTATTCTTTGCCTTAGAAACAACTTTTAACATTTCTCTGACAGCTGAAACTACTTGGTAGACCATTGCTCACCTGCCTGCTATTTTAAGTAATCAGTATCTCAGTAGTTGCATTCCTGGGTTAAGGATGCAGTGACTGAAATCTTGTTGCTTAGTGCAATAGGTCACACTAAAGCAGCCCCATTGAATTAGTGGGGATTTAGTGAGTCAACTCATTTATAAGTTCCTTTGATTCAAAAGGGCCCACTTCCTCCCATAGGTGTCATGCCATGCTAGCCTTTGTCATCTTCTGGGGCAGTCCATCTACTCCAAATTCTTTTTCCTAGATTCCTCTGCTGCCGTAGTCTAAACTCAATGGCAGGCTACTGTTCGAGACAGTAGATACTCTGATTGGCTATTTGCACAGCTTATTCCAGTGGTTCCCAACCAGATGTTCTTGGACTGCAACTGCTAGAAACCCAGGCCAACACAGCTGGTGGTAAAGGCTTCTGGGAACTGCAGTCTAAAAACAACTGGGTTATCCAATTTGGGAACCACTGGCTTATTCAACCAAATGTGAGATTTTTTAGCTATAGACCTTTTTTTGACCCACATAGCATCACAACTCTACTTCTAGCTCCTACCTTTCCCTTTCCCCAAGAGGCAAGCAATATTCAGATGTTAGTGTTTGAGACAATCTTTTTCTGGAACCTGCATTGTAAAACATCTTCTTCCTAGACCAGCTCTGCATCGTCAGCAGCACTGCTTCTTGTCAGCAGACTCCGGCCAGCAAGAAAGGGATGTTCACGGATGACTTGCATAAACTGGTCGATGATTGGGCAAAAGAAAAGGTGGGGAACTCTCTTATCAAGCCAAGCCTGAACCAGATCAAACAGAACAAGCACCGGCTGGACAGCGACAGCTGGAGCAAAGTATATGAGGTATTAAGGTTGTGGGGGGGCAGAATTTGCATGGAGAGTATGGATTTTTGATGTTGGAGACAAAGGACTTCATAAGCTAACCAGCATGGACAGTAATGAGAGATGCAGAGAGAGATTGCAATTGAATGGTAGTTGGAAGATCCAATCATGATTTTGCTTTCCTCTTCTGCCCACTTTTACTTGAGCAACAATTCTATCAGGTAGTTCAGGGTGACAGAGCAAGGGGGAAGCTGTGTCACCAAGCAAGTTTCACAGCTATCTGGGGAATTTCAGCTTGGCTTCTTCTCCTAACTAGTAGGGGGTGGAGTCTTTTTTACTTCCTATATTAAATCCTCCCATGTTAATGAAATCTAGGGCAGTTTAGAGGTTATGGACAATTTTTAACTCTCACTTTAAATAGTGTCTGTTTTCTCTTCTTTTTAAAGACAACAACATCAACGATGGGTTACACCTCTACATGGATTTCCTCCCTTTCCCAGATCCGTGGGACCATACCGACTGCTTTACCCCAAGGACTTCCCCTGTCACCCTTTTCTGGCACACTGACACCCTACGGAGTGCCCCATGTATGTCAGTACAACACAGTGACGGGGACAACTTACCCAGTGCAGTGGATGGGAATTTCAGGGACAGTCCAGCAGCCCGTGGTCATCCCTGGCCAGCCTGTGGGACCCTTCCAGCCAGGGATAGGCATGCCACCTTACCCAGCCTCACCTGTGCAGAATCCAGCTCCCATTCCTCCAGGTCCCAAATGAAGGTGGATGGCTTCAGGATGATAGATATGGGGACTGTGCCTATAACTCATGATTCCATTCCTCTGCCTTGCATTCTGCGGCCTGGATTTTGGGGGGTGGGGTGGAGCTGAATTCCCCATTGCAGCAAAGTGTGATGGGAGTGGAAGGAGACTGTCTTTGCATTCTCCTCTTTGAATACTTGATTTAATTTTCTTTGGGGGTAGGGTGGGGATTTTTTTAAGTACTTGAGAGAGCTTTGGCCTGTGCATCTCATTATTTCTGAGATGGACAGCATGCCCATGTGCTGCTTATTCTTAATGAGCCTTCCTTGCCATTCTTACCCCTTATTTGCTTTTGTTGCTACTGTTTTGAGAATGATAGTAATTCTTTTTTAAGTTGTACACATATTGGCTTTTGAATTAATTTCCTGAAGGGGAGGGAGGGGCGGTGAAGAGTGACACTAGTGTTCCTTTGATTTTCTGTTAGGTTTCTTTGGCAGCTCAGATTACACAGGCTGCCTAGGGGTAAAATATATATATATGTATGTATGACTTGATTTAGCTGTCTTTCAATCTGTTGAAGGTGGGTACATCCATATTTGCCACCAGTTAGTTCCTTTTACAAGGCTGGTGGTTGTCTCTAGGCAGTTTAGATCATCTGTCTGTTTAATGGCAGCTGGGGGTCCTCATACGCACACTGCATTTAAAAGATGCATTTGGGTTGTTGGCCTGATTTTTGTACTTGAGTTTTGGGCTGATATTTTTTCCAAGCTTATTTTGTAACTGCTACAGATCTTCTGTTGTGGACAGGGTGGGAGCAACAATAGCATATAAAGTGGGAACAGAGGGGAGAGAGTTGCCTAGAGATTTTTTTAAAAAAGCCTTTCTACTATCTCTCTCTCATTTGCACCTTGCTGGTAATCCATATCTAACATACTTTTTTATTGACTGAAAATTATGCATGGAACCAGGGTCATGTGCACTAAGATTCGGCTAAACTCACAGTGGTTGAGACAGATAGAGCCCCCTAGCTTAGAAGCGTAAGATGTGCATGCGGTTGCTCTTCTTGGTCACCTAGTGCCAAGATTAAGCAAGCGGTCCATATTTGCAGAGAATTGTTGCACACTAAGGAAGTACTGCAAGTATCTATGGAAGTAACAAAAAATTACCAGCATTGTATGTGGCAAACATCCTAGGTTTTTAGCCACATCCAACCTAAAAAGAAAAAAAATGTGCCAATTCAAAACCCTTATATTTGGGAATTTACTGTAGACTTTAATATGAAGGGTGACCACTGCTTGGACCTTTATACTCCAAACAGCCCCCATTTTTATAAGCGATACTTCAGCTGCCCCATGTGGCTGCTCTTGTGAGTTCATTTTGGCAGCAAATAGCTAGTTTGACGGTTACTTACATGGGCCATTGACTATGGAGAAAGTTTAATTTAGTGGGGTCATGATCCTTCTGTTCTTTGTTTCATTTATATAGAGTCTTAACAGTTCCTTTCTACTTGGAAAGTCAGAATATTTTGCATACCAGTGGGCTGCTTTCTTCAGAGTCTTTGAAATATTTGCTGATGCATATATAGATGGACTCACTTCCCCCTTCATATATATGGACTGAGAATCGCTAGGCTTTGCTTTTATTTTGAATCCACAGAGTTAAATGTTTGTCTCTGGGGTGTTGTAACAGATTTGTAATGTTTTTTGAATGTTCAAGCTAGCCTGCTTTGTTGATGAATATTTTGAGCAAGAGGAGTGGAGAGGAGGCTGCATCTCACTATTGTACAGTATAGTTAAAGCAAAGTATATGGACTTAAACCAACTGAGTGCCATTTAAATCAATGGAATCACACCCTCTTAAATTAGAGCACTTTGGCTGAATGGTGTTTGGGACTGATTTGTCAAACCTACCTAAAACACTCCCCCCCTTTTGAAATGGTTGTGAAGATAAGCTAATTTTTTTAATTTAACTTCTAAAAATGGCATGTGGAGCTCATAAATCTTAGAGCCACATGGCTGTTTTGCAGCTTTCTTTCCTCCTCTCTCCATCCTGGACAGAAGACCCTGTTTCCCATGTATAATGCAGCCTCTTTGTTCTGCCTGCAAAGATTTGCAGTGCCTTGTGATAGATAATCTTTAGCATCTTTTCAGGTTTTTACTGGAAAGACGGAAAAAAGTAGTTTTAGTCTTTTGAAGTTTGATGTTTGAACAGTGCATTGCTGTACATCTCAATGATCTGCAGCAGTGAAATTACATATATTTGGGAGGAAGTTTCAGTTTGAAGAATTGAGAACAGTGTTACAACTTTTTTTAAACATAAAACACATCCCTTTTTTTAAGGCTTGTTCTTTTCTCTCTCTTCTTCTTCTTCAACTGTTCTGAAATAGATTTGGGAAAGGGTGGAATTTTGTGCTGTACTTGAAATATACTGTCAAGTTAAGATAATATGACATTTCCAAAACCTCACATTGCCAGGAAATGCTTAGGAGGGCCACTTAATATTTTCCACATCAGTTGTGTGAACTTTGGGTATGCCAGTGGGATGCATTGGTGTTTCTGCAGCAGAAACACAGGGTGTGAAAAAAAAGTATATGTCCTTCAGTGCCGGTGTGTATGTGCTAGGAATGCATGGCCCAACTAAGAATTCCAGCTGAGGGAGAAACACAAGTAGTTAACACTGGCCCTTCTGCAGCAAACCCTGTTGCTCCGTTAAGTCTGAGGTAGCCCTTAGTGTCAAAGGCAGATTAAATGCAACAACAGCAGACCTTGTATCAAAGTAGATTTTTGCTGTATCCCTATAAGGCAAAATGGACTAGCAATTTAAAGCACAGCATGCTTAAGCTTGTGGTGGTCACTAAAGCCATGCTCCCCCCAGCACAGTTTCTTCAGAATTCTTTTTCTCCTGGTAGAATTCTGAAACTGGAAGTTATCCCAGATGTGGAAAAAGGAATTTGTGGAATTTTCGACATCCTTTTTCTGCCTGCCTATGCAGAATTTCAGATTTAACTCCACCCCAACTAAAACACCTCATTATCATAAATTATTTTGATACCTAGTTATGCCCACAGTTGAGAATCACAACATATACCAGATTTATATATATATATATATATATATATATATATATATATATATATATATATATATATATATATATATATATATATATATATATATATATATATATATATATATATATATATATATATATATAAAAGAATCCCATGAATATGGGATCAGATTTGATTTCATTCAATGTAAAAAAAACATTTAAATCTTAACAAAATAGAATATAGCAACACTGCCCTCATCTTGGTCACTTTACCTTAATGTACAAGTTGGGCGGTGCATAAAGATGTTGAATCCTATGTATATTTCATAAAGAGTGGAGTCTTGGCTTTTCTTTTACATACCATTTATGCTATAAGAGCAATGTAAAATTTATTTAAAGATCTGTTCACATCAGGCACAGAATAGGGCACACATCCCTCCAGACTAACTTATCATAGAAAACATATACATGCCTCCCTTTCAGCATTGCATTCAGTAAATGGTTGATCTTAAAGGTGTAAGCAAAGCTTGAACTGCATCACTGTTGTTATGAAAGGTCTGCACCTAGGTTGTTGTTTTTTTTTTGTTCTTTTTTTAGCAAGTAGTACAATATGGATTTTCCAAAAGCAAAAACCTACATCTTATACATGGGTAATGGAGGGCCCACAATATAAGACTTATGTCTGTTCTGCAGCACCTGTGCTGAGCCATCTGTTCTACTCTAATTTGGTTAGAATTCTCAAAGGACCATTGCTTTACACCTGACAATTGGAACTCCCTTTTAGATAATCTTCATGTAGTTTGTTTGCCTTCTGTGAAACTGGTGGTTTTGAGGCACCTTGTGTTTTTAATACCTAGGGCTACTTAACAAATAGTCGGCATCTTCAACAGCACTTGTTTCAGTATCTGGGGGATTCATGAGAGGCTGGGATTAGATGTCAGAGAGGCAACATCTGATGTGGAGATGTGTGTGACATAGTCTCTATAAAAGAGCAGGACACTCCCATGTACAGTACATTTGACAAGAGATGAAAAAGCATTTGATACTTTTTTAATTGTTTGGATCTCAGTGTTTCATGGGAGTTCAGTTTTCTTATCCTCCTGGTGTTCACTTCTTCTTTCAAATGTGAATCTTGGCAACAAAGAATCGAACTGTGAATTTGGTGTGGGGAATGGTGTTTAAATTTTAAGGCACTTTTCTGCTGTGAAGCTTGAGGCTACATGTGTACAGATTGAATGGAATGTATCATTTTAATAACTGCATAGATTTTTCAGTTGTATTTCAGATAAGTTGTTTTTCCCTGTTACATTTAAGTTTTATTTTCTTATCTACCTCATTTGTTACTGCTGTTTAAATTCAGGCTCAGATGTAAACAACCCGTTCTATTGTACCTATATGGTTCTTATAATCTGTTTAAAATAGTGTTTGGACACACATGCCTCTCCCTTCCTGCCGTTTTGCACCTTGGTATTTCACAAGATCAGCTCAAACTCTGTTTACTATTTTAAGAAGGATGTTTAACTTTCACAAGGAAGACTTTAGAGGTTTCTTCATCACCTTGACTTTAACTTAATGTGACAGATGGATGAAAAGAACAAATCCATGCATTGTTTTTAGAGTATGTTGCAACTGGTTGCAACAGTTTAGCAAAGTGTGTGACTCCCCCCTCCCTCATTAGTCTTTCATTCAGCAGTGAACCTGATGTATATGGGGGGGAAATGGGCTTGATAAGCTTTCTTTCTTTAGGAAGAAATTCTACTTTGGATTGGCACTGAATTATTTTTGACAGACTGCTGAGGACAGGACCCATATAGTGCCCCCAGACTCATAACTATGGTCAAGAGTCCAGGAGCAGGATTTTAGAGTATCATTTTCTCATGTCTGAATTTTTCTCACACTCTGCTGGTATTGTCCTTATTTACATCTTAGGTGACACTAGTCTTAACCATGGTTAATGCTAAAAACTTGTCATTTATCATCATTTACAGCAAACATATGATCTCTACCTAACCATATGTGTGTTAGGCTTTCTTCCAAACCAGGTTTGTCCAGACATAAGCCCTGACCTGTGTACGTATGCTAGCGTTATGGTGTATGCAACCCATGATTTGATATCTTAATCAAGTGTAAAGAACTGGGAATGTTATACTGGCACAGGCCCTTTGCAAAGTATTGTCGAAGGCAGATCTTTCAAATTACTTTTGTGAGGACAGCATGGTTCCTTAAAATTCAAAAGCCCAGCCACATTCTGGTAAAAGTTGTGTAATTTTTGCAGATTCAGTCTTTGAAGGTATACTGTTTCAAATCTCAATTAATGACTGAATAAGTCAGATTTAATATCTCTTTTGAAATGTCTTGCCCACCTCTAAAAATGACCTGGGATAGCAAGTAGAAGGTAGAAAGGCATAACTCTTTAGGGGATCATTACACACATACTTTGTTTTCCCCCCTTTTTAAAAAACTGTTTTTCTCAGTAAATGTTTCTGATGGTTCATATTCCATGCCATATCCAAAAGAAAGTGTGATAATTGTCAGCAGTAAAGTAATAAAACTGGCCCACAGAACCAAATCCAACTCTTCATATATGTACAGTTTTACATGTGTTACATGTCACCAACATGTATCATTTATACAATGTGACATTTACCCGGCTCTTGTAGAACATCAGAATAAAACTTCAGTGAGCTAGACTCCTAACACAGTATGCATTTTGACTGTCATGCAGCATAAAGAAATGTAGCCTTTGAAGCAAATGAAAACCAGCCAACTCAGACCAGCAATGATCCTGACACTTGATATATTAACAAAAAATGCATTTTTATTTTCTCATCTTAATCAGTGGTGGCGAGCTGGTTTCCAATGCAGCAAAATGTTTAAAAGGCCAAGCATGTGTTATATACCAGGCTGTACCTTCTTATATGTAACAGCTACTTCACAAGCTGCATTTTCTATGTGAGTCTTTCTCCATGTAGAAAAACTGTGCATGCCATCATGTGAAATATGGCATGAACAATTGCTTGGCTGCAAGTCAAAGCAAGCATGAATGCCTGCAAGCGTTTGTATACTTGCTGCCTTATACTTCACACAAGATGATGCCCACTGTGGGTTTTTCCCCATCCTACAGTGAAATTACCTATATGTAGGAAAAATATTATGTGTGAAGTAGTCTTCATTGACGGTCACTGAAATGCAGGAAAGTCTTGTGAAAGTCCCTATATGTGTTACTTGTTATATATTTCGCTTGATCCCTCACAGAGACCTGGTGGTTACCTGGCTAGCATTTTAACAGAGCTGGTATATCAAGTTGTTCCTTTTCTCATATCTGTCTAACAGAAGGCATGCCAGATGCAGAAGGGGGAACGGTTTACATGTAACTGGAAGAAAGAAGGAGAACATTTCAGGTGGGATCAGGGGCAACATACAGACAAGTTATACCACAGGAGATAAACAGATATACTTTTACATGAAGTTTTCCTTGTCCTCCTCCAGAGCTATGGATTTAATTTGCAGGATTATGAACCACCTTTTTAAAAAGCATCCCAGGAGGATGTTGTGTGTGGTGTGATATTTTTGTTAATTCAAGCCAGAGACACCCCCCTCCCCTTAATTATAAATTCTAGCAGTTATTTTGGAAGCACATTTGAAAATTTGTTATGCTCCAGTCAAAACAGGTAAATAAGCAAAATCCTTTCAGTTCAAACTATGGCATTTTATCTGGAGAGAGGATTTTGGTGTATGTTTTCACTAAAAACTACCGAGGAGCATGCAAGTCTAATTCAACAGCATGGTCAGTTAAGATTTATGCTGTGAATAAATCGTCTCCTTGGATTGGGGTACTTCTCATTTACAGAAATAGTTTTTATGTATGTGTACTGTACATTAATGTAGCCTCTTAGAACTTATTTTTACACACATACTGTTGAACATTAAGGATGAGACTTATATGGCTGCACAGAGGATTCCAGTGACCAGTTCATTGTAGCAGGGATGAGGGGGCCTAGTCAGTTCCTGAAAAATCATAGCCCTGAACTTTATAGTAGAAAATGAATGTCTTTTATCAGCAGTTTTTCCATGTTTTTTTAATTATTATTTTTGCAAGCTGTGAGTTAACTTCATTTGTACACAACCATTAACGAATATTTTTTTAACTGTTATGAAGGAAAATAAAGGCTGTGTTGGAAGAAAACCCCACCATTGAACTATTGTCTGGATTTTACTAGTTGCTGTGGAGGAAAAAAACATAGGAAATGTGCTATGTAAATATTGTTTTACTAGAATGCTTTATGCATTGAGAAAAATGTGTATATAACAAATTCTTCCCTATAGTCAAAATTAAGATACCCAACTTTGTAAATTTATTCAGCATCGTATTACTAAAAGCATACAGGCCATGAAAAACTTGTATTAAATACAGGATTACAACCTGAGCAAAACAGGTCACTGATTAGGCAACTCCATGGCTGCCTGTTTCAGTTGTGATTTGAAAAAGAACTACTGGCTCAAATCCTGTTTCTTAGTGTAATAGAGTGCAACTGCATCAATAGGGTTTGGTGAATCAAATCTTCTATAAATTCCACTGATTAAGTAAGCCTATTCTACTTACAATTTACTAAACTGAGCCATTAACTGAATTTTTGGAGCTGATGCAGATAGGCAGCCTAGCAGCTTACCAAGTAGGTGATATGCCTTGTGCTCTCACTTCTTTACTTTCTCTCCAGTTGGTTGATTGGAAGGACATGCGTATCTATGTGTGTGACAGTCTTCTGATATTAACCAGACATCTAAGACAGTGGTCCCCAACCTTTTCCGAACCGCAGACTGGCGGAGTCTGTGCACAGGGGGCAGGGCATCCCAGCTCACGGGTGAGCAGGGCACACCCAGGGTGGGTGTGGTGCACTCGCGTGCATGCACAGATGGGCATGGCACACTCACAGGTGGGGCGCACTTGCACACATGGGCAGGTGGGCGTGGCGTGCTCACACGCATGTGCAGGAGGACATGGCGTGCTTGTGGGTGAATGGGGCATGCAAGTGTGGGTGAGTGGTGCACCCATTTGTGCAGGTGGGCGGCCCGTGCGTCCATGTGGGCATGAGTGGGGGGAGTGTGTGCGGGGGTGGGAGATCTGTCTCCGCGGCCCAGTCCTGCGAAGGCCACGGACTGGCAGCAGGCCGCAGACCGGGAGTTAGGACCCCTGATCTAAGGGATAGAGAAACTTATTTCCAAGGACCACATGATCTTAAGAGTTAAAAGTGTTGGGTAGTGCAGACTAGTACCATATTTTCCCGAAAATAAGACAAGGTTTTATATTAATTTTTGCTCCAAAAATGCATTAGGGCTTATTTTCAGGGGATTTTTTTTAATGTACAACAATCTACATTTATTCAAATACAGTCATGTCATCTTGTTCCAGTTGCTGCACAATGGTGGAGCGCAGGGTTTCACTTAACTAGGGCTTATTTTGGGGGTAAGGCTTCTATTACGAGCATCCTGAAAAATCATACTAGGGTTTATTTTCAGATTAGGTCTTATTTTCAGGGAAATGGTAGTACTGTAGATGGTACCTGTGCCAGCCCTTAGTCTTTTCTCAAGAGAATTCACAGCCCAGTCACCTCAAGGATGTTTGGTTCTCTCATGCACAAACATATATATAAACATACATCCTTTCCTATCCAGCAACCCAGCTGTAAGTGGGAATTAAAAGAGGGAGAAAGAAATAAGCATTAAAAGTGAAAATGAACAAACAGTAGCCCAGACAACTCTATCAATTAGTTTATTTTTAGTTTCTCCATGTACATAAAAGAAAGTAAAAATAGTATGTTATCATCTAGTCCCAACTGAAGTTTACTTCATTTTAATGTTTGTAATTTTACATTAAAAATCCAATTTACATGAAAATCCAGTATCAAAGCAATATATTGCAGTATTTTTGTCCACTCTGTAAATGGAATGCTGAAGTAATCCAGCAGGGTTTTTGTATTTTTAAAAGTACACATATATACAGAAAAAGAGTAGTAGAAATATAAAACTCCTGATTAAGATAAGAACTAAGCATTCCTGTAAGTTTGGGGTAAATAAGAAGCCCAGGTATCATCTGATATCAAAAAGATACCCAAACAGTGCCATGTATTACTGTTGAAGAGAATGCCTTATTTGTACCATGGGCTGTCATCGGCCTCAGGGCAGAAAGTGGGAAGGAGGGCATACACAGAAAGGCCTTTGATTACTCATACGCAGATGGCTTTGGGTGGGCAAACCTAATCACTGAAGTATTCCATTCTCAAAGGACTCAAGACTTCAAAGGATAGCACTATTACACAGAATCATATCTCTATGTACGTTAAAGTAATATTTTAAGGTGTTATCTTAAAAACTGAAATTCATCATGGTAGGTGGTTGTGGCCAGTTCTGTTATACATCCAACATAGTTGACTCCATAGTCAACAAAACCTTCAGAAATCTCCAAGACTGCAAATGTCAACGGGAGGTGGTCTCGTGGATAATGTGAGCTGTGTCTCTCCATAAAATGTGGGGAAAAATCCAGTGTAGATTTTCCTTTGAGCAATAGGAAAAAAAACCCACCACTCCCAATCATAGTTGCTGCTGTGGTAACTAGGGCAAAAAAAGAGGGCATTCTGGGGGGCTGATATGGAAAATTATTAAAACCAGCAGATTTAAATTGCCTCCCCTCCTTAGACAAGCTCTCAGAATTATGGGAAAAACTATCCCAGATTTAGGGTCCTGGAGATGCTGTATGAAAGTTTCACATTCAAAGCTAAGTAAGTCCAACAAACCTATATAAAGACTGCAATATGAAATTTTGTTGAGCTGCAGATAATCACTAGACTGGATCTGGAAGCCTTTAGTCTTCTAAATGCTTTGGGCTACAACTCCCCATAACCCCCACCCAACACAGACAGCAGTTGGCACAGTGGAAATTTTAGGCCAAAATATCTTGAACGCTTCTGGATGGGCCAGTAGTCCTATGGAATGGGGGGCCATCATGTAAGATTCATGTTGTTTCATCTTTTTTGCACAGTTTACTGAACTACTGTTATATCACGGTTTTGCCCCAATATTTATAAAACAAAAAAGCATGCTGCTTATACCGCCCCATAGCACATGAAACATTCTTTGGGCGGTTTACAAGTTAATTATGCAGGCTACACATAGAGATTCAAGTGGGACAGATAGAACATTTGCCCATGAAAATTCACCGGAAGGGGGGCAATGTCAGGAATAAACCACTATATAAGTATTTCCTACACCTGGCAAACCCTATTAGACTTGTCACAGATTGGGAGCAACTTGCCGACACATAACATTTAAATAGTTACTGATACAGTCTGAGATCCATTTGTTTTCTTTGGCCTGGGTTTCTAACGATTTGATTTACTCCCAAAAAGGAGCATCAACATGGTGGTGCCTTTCTTTGCGGGGGACTTCAATGCTGTCGGTGAAATACTGTACCTGCAGCGCCGCCCTGGGGAACGGTAGTGTTTCCATTGAGGTGCGTCCTCCTAGTTGTGGCACTGGCTTAAAAAAGAAAAAATAAGGGCCGATTTATCAATTGCCACAACAGGTTCAAGGTGCAAATCCCTTGAAATAAACGACACTGAACTTTAGAGAATTTATTTCTGACCCAAGAAGAATACAGCCGAAGCGGGCTCGGTAGGGAGCATCTTTTGCAGCAAAACCCCAGAAAAATTCTTGGGGCGTTTTAACACAACGGCTTGGGCCTCGAAATAAAAACGTATCCGGTTTAAGGATGTCGCCTCGTCAACCAACTCCACTCCAACGGTGCCCGTCAACCGGCCAGACCCCGAGGCGGGCGAAGGAGGTCTGAGCTGAAGCGTCCAGCTCCCCTCGGAGACACCACCAGACTGTGCGCTCTGCAAATAGGGAATGTGGAAATAGAGACGGGGCTGTTGCCCGCCGCCCTCCCCCCGCTCAACATGGCGTCCCCAATGAAACCCCTCATGAGTAGAGGCCATGAGGAACCGTAGCTCTGACTCTCTCCCGGACCTGGGACTACATCTCCCGGCGTACAGAGCGGGCCGCAGAGACGTGACAATATGGCGCCTTCGTCCTTCCAGCTAATCACTTACCAGGCGTCCCCCACTACCACCATCTTCCGTGTCTCAGATGGCCGTTCTCACGTTATGGTAGTTCTACCCTGCTGCTGCTGGTGCTCCGTGACAGGAAAACACACCCGCTATACTCCCATGAACTTGTACGTCAACGACACATGGCAACGGAAGGAAAATACCTCACCAAGGCCTGACCATGACCGAACCGGGCTTGGTGGCACTCGTAGTGCTTCTATCTTCGCACTAAAACTTCCAGCTTCCTCACCTCCCGTGAGGCCGAAAAATGTCGGTACCAACAAAAAAAATGGCGAACCGCTGGTGTCATCGGAAGTTGTAGTCCTAAATTGTCTTTCGTTCTGGTGTGTTTTTCTTTTGGCTCTGTGATTTTCAACTTGGACTACAAGTCCCACAACACTGTGCCGCTCCAGGAAAGCGCGGCAGACATCCTGACAACATGGCGGCTTGGGTTGCCCTGCCGGGAGTTGTAGTCTCTTTCCCGCCGACGGTCCGCTTATTAATAGCGGTCAGGCAGAACTAAAACTACTGCTCCCGACAGGCTACAGTTCCAGCTGGAGGGAAAGGAGGAGGAGAGAAGGAGGGGGGAAGAAGAAAGCTACAACATGGCGGCTGCATCCATTCCCAAGAAGTGAGAGCTGTGAGAAGTGAAGCCCCAGAAGCAGGGCTAGCTTTGACCGGATCAGGTGCTCGTCTCCGGGTGCCAGCCCCTTCGGCTTCCCTGTGCGTCCCAGCGGCAGTGGGCCTTGCATCTCTCCACCGTGCATAGCCATGGGGGTGCAAGGTTTCCAGGAGTTCGTGGAAAAGCGCTGCCCAGGGGCCGTGGTGCCTGTAGACCTGTTGAAGCTGGCCCGGACCGTAGGGGGCCGTGGAGGCGGGGGCCCTGCCTATTGTGCCACCTTCCACCCGGCAGCTGCCTACTCCCACCCAGCTGGGGCAGCGCCAGGGCTGGCGCCGATGGTCGGTGCCAGCGCATACCCGCACTCTCAGCATGCCCCGGGGCTGGCACCTGCACCACCCTGCCCAGCTCGGCTCCTGGTGGATGCTGATTCTGCTTTGCAGCGCCTGTATGGCGGCTACCAGACTGATTGGGTGTGTGGGGGCCAGTGGAATGCGATGGTGGGGTACCTGGCTGCCCTTTCTCAGGCTTGCCTTTATCAAGGTGGGCTGGAGTTAGCTGTCATCTTCAATGGAGGGCTCGGAAAGGAGAGGCTGCCCGAGTGGGGCAGGAAGGCCCAAGCTGAGAGACAGACAGCTCAGCTAATAGCTGGGCATGTGGGCAACAAAGGTACCCCACCACCCCGAGCCTGGTTTCTTCCTCCTGCCTGCTTGGGCCACTGCATCCGCCTGGCCATGATTCGGTTCCGGGTCAAGGTAAGGGTCCATATGGCCATCCTGAATACATCCCACTACCTCCTGTAGAGTCCTGCTTTTGACTGCCTTCATGTTGATTGTTTTTCTTGTCATCTCTTTCCTCTCAAGCCATGCCACTGGGCGTACTGTACTGATTATATTTCTTGTGAATTTTCTGTTGTATTTGTACAACCATAGCCTTTGAGAGCATCACCAATCTAAGAATTCTTTGATTCTCCCTGACATCATCTCTTACGCTTAAGGCATCTTGCTCGCATATGTTGTTGGCCTCTGTTTCTGCTTAGCTTGTATTTCACATTATATATCTTTAAAGTTAATTTTCAGTTTCCAGTGTTACTGGTTAGATACAACAGGTACATTCAGGTGCAGGTAAGGGACAAAAGCTGCTTCTTTCACTGTGCCCTGGGGCTGCTTCTCTTCTGAGTTTACAGCCTATAGTTGCGAACTGTGTTTGCTTTTGAAATTCTGTACTACCCTCCAAGATACATGGTTTTATAATGTGCTGTTTACTGACAATTGGAAGCAATAAACTTTTTGCCTGTTGATGAAGCCTCCTTGGTCAGGTGGAAATACCACTTACTACAAGCCACTTTACTGTGTCTTCCTATAGTAGGTTTTCTGTTTACAACACAGTCTATCAGCCTCCACCAATCTCACACCTTCCATATGTATTGGATTACATCTCTCATTATCCTCAACAAATGCTGGCTGGCATTGAACGTACATTCAGCTAAAAAAAATTATGCATGAACCCTCCTCACTTAAACATGGCAGATGTTCTCTATGTAAGCATTTGTGTAATAAGCAATACTTCTTTCTGATAAAAAAAACTAATAAAATTGTGTCATTTTTTAAAGCAACATGTGGATAAATGATTTTAGCTTGCTTTTCATATATAAAAATGTCACAAATATTGGAACCCAGAGTCTCTTGCTCTCACAGCAGTGTTTAAGTTACCCTTCCCCAAAGTCTCACTCTTGGCTGGCAGTGATGGGGCTGTAGCCTAATTCACTTAGAATACATCTGGTTTGGAAAGGCTTGCTGTAAGGTTACTATTCTGCTTCCAGTTCAGCTCAGTACATTTGAATCTTTGCACCCCCTGGAAAATGAGTGTTAGCTGTTCATTCGAGGCAGATAGCAAGAGTTTATCAGCTGAGGAAGATAGCTCCTGTTCCTCATTCTCTTCTCCCACTATCTCTTCAGTGTGAGGTGTAATAGAGATGCATTAAGTGAAGTGGAGGGGAGAGAAACTGATGCATCATCCAGTGCATGGTGTTGTTCAGTGCTTAATACTGTGTTTGGATATGACAAATGGAATTAATATCTCCACATGACCAAGATAAGTTACTTAATTGCCTCTGAAATACCGTATAATTTCCATTGATCTTCAGGAGGTTCAGAGGCTTTGCAAAACAGGAATAGACTACGCAGGGCTGTTGTAAGTTTTGAATTAATGGACTTTATACACTTTAGAGTCCGGAAATGGCGTGACAGAAGTACTTTACTATAATCTGATCCCAGAAATTCCCTTTTAGTCTTTCTCAGTGGTCTTCCTTTCTGTGTGAAAGGCAGCACTTAAGTTCTGGTGGCTTCAGTATTATGACAAAAGGTAGAGGAACATCTTACTGGCTGGATCTGAATTTTATGCATATGCACTAATATTGGGCAGCTGTATAATGCAAAATACAATATTTGGTTAGAATCCTGATGATTTGAGTTTCTCTTCCTTACTCACTCTCACATCCCCCTCTGGATGTAAAGAGAAGGCCAAAGTTCTTTCATAGTAAATTTCTTGTTTTCTAGGTTCATGTCATTAGGTTCTTCAAAGCACAAATCAACAGGTTTTTCATATTTGAATGAAGCATTGTGAGAACATCCATGCTCCAGAATAGTTGTAGTATGTCATGATATCCAGCAGCCTGGTCATTAAAACACAGTACAAAACATGTCCTTAATATGTGACAGATATGAATTTTAGCCATGGCCTTTGGTACTGAAGTGAACAAGTTCCCTATCTACTGTGTAGAACCTCAGTATGCTTAGTTTACAGGTAAAGAATGCTATATTTCAGCTGATTTTTCTCAAATAATGACATGTAGCTTCCTAATGGCAAAAATAGATTGGCAAGCAAAAGCGTGGAGATAGCTAAAGTTGAATAAGCACTAAGAGCAACCGATTTGAAAAAAGATGAGCTTCAAATAACACCCTTAATTATTAAATAAACAACTCTTGTGTTTTTTTCTCAGTGCCTTTCTATCCTTCTTTGATAAATCAGTTATAAAATATTTTGCACATAGAACCATTATCCTGTTGCATCAAACCAAAGGCCCGATTAGATCACCATTCTTTTGCCACAGTTGCCTGTCAGCCAGTCGCCTGTTAGAAGTCCACAACCAGGACATAGGTGACGTAGGATATGCTTGCTTGTGCTTCCCAGCAATTCATATGCCAAGCATATTGCTTCTGATACAGAAGAAGCAGCCCAAAGAAACTGTGTGGCAATGGGTCGTCCTGTCCTTGTTGAATTATCCAGTCTCCTTTTAAAGCCATGAATTTGATGGCCATTGGTACACCTTTTGGTAATGAATTCCACGATTTAACTCTGTGCTGTGTGATGAAGTACTTTCTTTTAAGCAGACCCGTATCTCCTACAGGTCACATTCAGTAGGCCAAAGTCCAGGTGTATTATGAGAGAGGACTGAAAACCTTCCTGCCTGGTTTCTCTCATTGTGCATAATTTTATACACACCTGTCACATCTCCCTTTGCTTGCCTTTTCTCTAAACAAATCTCAGACTTTTTAACCCTTTCTCATAATGAAATTGTTGCAGTTCCTTGATTATTTCGGTTGCCTTTTCCAACACCTTTTCCAGAATTTGCTGTCTTTTTTCAACTGTGGTGATCAAAACAGCCTATAGTATTCCACACGTAGTGGCATCATAAATTTGTATAGGGACAGTTAGGCGAGGGGACCTGCCACCAGGTTAAGCCCCAGCTGCTCTCAGCACCATCTGCCAGTGCAAGGAGATGAAAAGGGCATAGAGCAGGGGTCTCAAACTCAATTTATCTGGGGGCCGCTAGAGGCAGAATCTGGGTGAGACTGGGCCCCATCAGATTTTCCGCCAAGCGGAGCAAGAGCCTGAAGAAGCCGCCCAGAGTTTCCTTAGCCTGGCTCTTGCACCCTCCATCCGGAAGTACAGCCTGCTAGCCGGCAGACAGGCGGGCTAGCTGGCAGGCTGCAGTTCCGGATGGAGGGTGCAAGAGGCGCTGTCTTGGGAGAGAGCCGGTGAGCGAGGCGAGGATTTTTTTGACTCTTGACAGCAGAGGATGCGTGGGCGCATCAGGGGCAGCAGGCAAGGCGGGGGCCGCAAACTATCATCTGTCAGGCCGCAGATGGCCCCCCGGGCCGCATGTTTGAGACCCCTGGCATAGAGGTTTCAATGAGTTGCCAGGCCCCTGCTGACCCAAAGAGCACTGAAAGTGAAGCAGAGGCCTGAGTGGGGCATGGAGAGGCCGCAGTACCTAGGCTTTAAATTCCAGTGGAATCTTACCATCCCAGTGGCGTGTCCGGTGAATACCTAAGAAGGAGGGGGGCAAGAGTAGGAAGCACTCCTTCAAACTGACAGAAATACCATATGGGGAAAAAGAGAGGGACAGGAGGGAAAGGGAGACAGAGTAAACAGTGAACTTGCACCAACCAGCCCAGAAAAAACAAGGGAGGGTTAGCCATGCCTGACATGCGAGTATGGGTTAGACACTCTCCAAACTAAGATTTGCTAGCATCCCTGAAGTGGACATAAAAGTGTCGTTGGTCCAGACTGATGTAAACCTGAGTCTTTGAAACCTGGAATGATGCTGAAGCCTCAGAAAATGAAGCCTGGTCATAGGGAATTTGCCCACAGGGAATTGTTAGGAAGTGAAGGGTGCCAGGAGCTACGTACTGTACTGCCATTTTGTGAAAGGACAAGGCATCACC